>NC_044381.1:70038194-70344186 GCF_006542625.1 Nomascus leucogenys | reverse complement strand
ACACACACTAAGAGAAATTAGAACACCAAAGAGAAAAACAAGTCCAGCTTCTCATAGGAAAGGATCCTTTAGCTCCCTTTCTTCTCCACTCTCTACCAAAACATCTTAGCTCCTTGGAATTCAACAGCAACGCCAAAGGGAGGTTGTGTTCATGAATCCAGTGGTAAGCCCAACAGTAGCAGAAGTTATTAATAAAATCTACACTTTCAAAAGGAATTATATATATATACGTATATATATATATATATACAGAATTATTTTGAGAAAAGGCCTCCTAATTTTTTATTAATTACACAAAATAGAAACTCCTTTAGAGGAGAAAGGTGCCATCCTTTTTGGAATTGGAGAAGGAAGGCTCTTGTTGGCCATGCAGGGTTGCTTGAGTGGTGTGTATGCATCAGGACCTGAGCCTGGTAGAGAGTGAGCTGGTGCAGCCCATAGCGAGCCTCAGTCTGCCCCAGAGACTGAGGATCGTTGTCACCAAATGTCTCACCTCTGTTCTACTGGAACAGGGGAGAAAAGAGGGGAATTTTGTCACCTGGAATAAATGCAAGTTCTTTACATTCAGGAGATCTATTTTCTTTTCTGAGTGGTCCTGAGGCCCCAGAAACTTGTTCTTCTAGAAGCCAAGAGATCTCTTAAATGATTATAACTATCTGCCTGGACATTGACTCAAATTGGAAGTACTCATCTTCCTCTGCTCCTTCTTTGCCTCTATGCACCTAGTAATAGAATTACTATTGATTATAAAGTACATATTTGCCTATTAAAATAAAACTGCCAAACTAAGCAACATCATGATAAGCCATTATGAATGCATGAATTTGATTCTGTTTGGTTGTATGTGCACTTGAACTAAAATTGTCTACAGATGTATTTCTGACTATAGAATAGATACACCCCTTAAGAGCTGCCAGGAAATCTTTGAAAATAGAAATGTATCTTTAGAGTGCTAAGGGAGCTCATTATTTCCAAGAACCCTGAGGTGAATTATTTAGTAGAGAAACAATGTGTATTTATGGAGGGCTTAATGGGCAAAGGATATGAAAGAAATATAAGACATGATCTTTGCCCTCAATCAGATTTCAATTGAGTGAATCATTTCAAAAATTTAGATTTCCATGTATCGAATTTTCTTCAAATGAGGCCACTTGTACAGCATCCAAGAAGTCTGAATTTCACCTTGTATCAGGGAAGCAGCCTGTGATAAGGCCCTGTGGTCAGATAATGCCACTTCCTCATAGCTGAGACAATCCTGAACTTCTTAGATATCTTGGGCCATCCAACCTGCAAAGGTGATTATATAAGATGGAGCAACCTCCAAGGCAAGTTGAGCAGTCTCTCCTCCTCCTTCCATTGCCTTCTCATGCCATACTGCCTTTGTTCACACATCACACGTACACAGACATCTGGAAACATGCACACACACACACACACATACATTCACACAGCTTCTGGTGTCTTGGGTCATACTTCTTGGTAACCTCAGCCCTTCCACAGTGAGATCTTATTAGAATGAGTTAAATATCACCAGCCTGTTCTCCAGGCCCTCAATGACTTCATCCTTCCTTCTTATCTCTCCCAATCAGAGAATAATCAGAGGCAAGATATAGAGGCCTCTCTGAGCCCCTCAAATCACACCATGTCAGTAGCCCTAGTCTATCTGTGCCTAGACTCTGCTCTGTCCTCAATAAAATGGGAACAAACTCACTGTGGCATAGCTATAGAGACTCCTCACTCTGTTGGTTCAGTTATACCTAAGAATGCACCCAGATGGCTGAAAGGACCCTGGTGGTCTCCTAAATCTGCTTCAAACAACAAAGATCTATTGGTGGTTTAATGGCAGCAAGTAAAGCCACAGAGCAGGTCATGCTCACTAGCCTGGGGACACAATGGCAATAAGGAGATGTTTCTCCTCAGAGCCCCCCTATGGTGTTCCATAGGTGTCCTACACAGGGGTGACTGACTAAACTGGCACCCCATAAACCTTTCTACCAGCATACCACTCTATGAATGGTTGCATGTTTCTAATGCAACATGTCTTCACTTTCTATGGCATTCATTTGGCCACCTCCTCCTTGACACACACCCTGTTGTCTTGGTTTCTGTGTCACCATGCTCTCCTAGTTTTATATCTGTGTCTATTAACAACAACAATGGTAATGAGAACTTACATTTATTGAGTGCTTTCCCCTGTATCAGACATGGTACTAAGTATATTCCATGTATTATTCCAGCCCTAAGCCCTGACTTCTCACTTCATCCTCCCTCTTCAATCTCTCCCATGGATTTAGAGACCATCTATAAACTAACCATTCCCAATTGCTATCTTCAGCCTAGAATTCTTTTTTGCATTCCAGACCTACTGTCTAACTGCTTAGTTGGAAACTCTTTTTGAATATTCTTGAGGCATTTCAAAGTGAATTGTTCATCTTTCCTCCCCCAGCAGCCTCTCCTCCAATGTTTCCTGGCTCAGTAAATGCACTGTAATGACAGGGATATAGATGTCATTCTTGACCTTTCCCTTCCCTCATGTCCAATAATCAATCACAACCCTGTCAATACAGTCCCCACAATGTATACCAAACCAGCCACTTCCCTCCCTTTCCACTGCCACCTTTCTCACCTGAACCAATGTCATTGTCTCATCATCAGCCTTCCTACTTTCATTCTTGCCTGTGGCCAACCTGTTCTCCACAAAGCAGTCAGGGTAAACTTTTCAAAATAAAATGATCTCTTCCCTACTCAAAGCCTTTGCTGTGACTTCACATGGCACTTAGGATAAAATCGAGAATTTTCCTATGGCCTCTGCCCACATCTCCAGCCCCACCTCTCACTGTCTACCTCTCCCTCACTCTACTTCAGCCACCATTACTCATTCCCCAAACACTCCAATGTGGTCCCCACCTCAGAGCTCCCCCACAAGCTTCTCTCTTTGCCTTCTTAATGTTGACTTCCTTCCCTAGACTATACCCTTTATGAGGGGAAGAACTGTGCCTACTACTCAGCACTCTATAGCAGAGCTTGCACAATGCCTGGACATATAGGCAGGTATTCAGCAAATATTTGCTTAATTAAAATATTCAAAAATATCTTTTGAAGGTCTATTATATGTCAGGTATGGTGATAGACATGTGGACTTCTCCAAGGCTAGCTCACAATGGGCACCTGACTTTCCCGAGAGCAAGCAAATGAGAAAGCAAAAGAGGACAAGCAAGACAGAAGCCATCTTTTTGTTGAGATAGATGACATCTCCAAAGTGTTGTTCTATTACTTTTGCCATATCTATTCATTAAAAGCAAGTCACTAGGTCTAGCCCACACACAAGCAGAGGGGATGCCGCTATGGCATGAATACTAGGAAGCAGGGATGACTGGCGACCATCTTAGAGGCTACCTACCTCTAATGTGGCTACCATGTCCATAATATACAGAAATCTAGCTCTTCATTACTATACACTCTCTAATACTATGTACTTCATATATAGTATTCTAAGGTAGAAATGAAATAATTTGTTATTTGCACAATTTCCAGTGGTTGATTATTTATGATATTTACAATTTCCCAGTAATTTTGCAATAAACATCCTTGAACACATACATTTTCACACTTACCCATTATTTCTAGAAGATCAATTTCTAGAAGTGAAATGGTTGGGCCAAAGAATCTGCACAATTTAATTATTCATTTATGTTGCTAAATCGCCTTCTAAAAAGGTTGTACCAATTTGTCTCTTGAAAATGTCTGACAATATTTTAAATACCAAATATTAAAATGTTTTAATATTCCACTTCACCACAGAAGAAATATAGGAACAGTGCCCACCCCCCATCCACCTTTTTTTTTTTTTTCTGAGATGGAGTCTCACTCTGTCTCCAGCCTGGAGTGCAGTGGCACAGTCTCAGCTCATTGCAACCTCTGCCTCCCAGGTTCAAGTAATTCTCCTGCCTCAGCCTCCCGAGTAGCTGTGACTACAGGTGTGCACCACCACACCCAACTAATTTTTGTATTTTTAGTAGAGGCAGGGTATCACCATGTTGGCCAGGATTGTCTCAATCTCCTGAGCTCGTGATCCATCCACCTCAGCCTCCCAAAGTGCTGGGATTACAGGCATGAGCCACCACACCTGGCCACCACTTTTCTTCTTCATGGCCTCTTCCTCAGTGTTGCCTTCACTAACTCCTCAGTCAGGTATTTGATGATCTGAATATGTGACCTCTATATCTGCATATTTTACTTAATTCCTCTTTCTTGCACAGCTTTTCTTCTTCATCTGAGAGATGTTGGTGCAGAAAGTATTAGGTAGGATAGACTAGCTAATGCTGCAGTAACAAAAAGCTAGAAATCAAAGGCTTACATTTGAAAATTGATTTCTTGCTTATGCAGAGTCCAGTTTAGGTTTTGAAGGGCTCTCCAGAACAGCTAGTCTTCCAGTGGTGATACAGGTGCTTCTATCAGGTGGTTCCACCATGTCAACATGTGGTCTCTTCAATTGGAGTATGGGAGGGAGAGCTGAAGGATTAGGTAACAGTTTTTAACTGTCTCAGCCAGGAAGTGACATATATCATTTCACTCAAAATGCATTGACCAGAACTATTCATGAAGCCCCACCCAGGGATTTTGGCAAACATTCAATTTCTGATTGCATTTTAACTTTACTAAATATTGAATAATATCATTAAAATTTAATATTAATACATTTTAGTAACTGATATTATATAGATATATATTATAATATGGACATATAATAGACATATATTACAATATAGACATAAAATAGACATGTAATATAATATATAGATACAATATGGTGATAAATATTTTGATAAATAATTTAATATTTATTAAATTATATCTCTGTCACAAAACACAATAGGTAAAAAAAATATACTTTTATGGCTAACAGGGGCTTCTCTCCATAGGCCCAGAGATTGTCAGCAAATCTGTAGCCATGTGTTGACTTTGGTCTTCTTGGTAAAGTCATATAAAAATACAAAAGTGAGATTGTACATCTCTGGCCTTGCCTTGCTTCGTACAGCCAGACATGTGCCACTTTGCTCCACATGTTGAAACAGCCATTGCCAGATGATGTATTTTTGCAGTGGACACGACTTGGCACAGGACTTTTCCACCTCTCCTGTTTCCAATCACGCATTGCCTGGGCATGTCAGGGTCAGGCTTAAAGACTTGCTAGAACTGGATTCAAGATTTATGAGAACGAGATGTAACCAGGCCTCTCCCAGAGGTTTGGGAAGAACAGCTGGAGTCAGGCCCTTTGCATCATGACAAGAACTATTAAAAACTAAAGCAGTGTGTGTGTGTTTTTTTAAAAGATGAGTGTAGAAAAGCAAAAAGTAATCCAAAGGAGTATCAAAGGCACCCTCACAAGGGATACCTTTAAAGCAAAAGATCCTAAGGGCTCTGACGCTCTACCTCACTCACATTTCAAACTTGTAAACAAGAAGCAAAAATCATTAGGTTTGAGCTGTGGATTTTCTCCCTTGACCCACTCCTGAATGGAGTTGAATCATCCCCACTCCAAGCACTGAGGGGCTGCTGTGTTCTCCAGGCCCCACCCTGTGCTGATGTAATGCACCACGGCTGTGTTTTTCTGATGAGTGTGCTAGGGAGGGTCCTTGCCAGGAGGAGGGAAGCTGTTGCCTAGCACTTCTGGAATAGCAGGGAGAGAGGGGAGGCCTAAGAGCACAGATGGCTGTTGTGGAAGGGGCTGATGGCTCACGCTGAGTATTGGAAAGTCTACCTTGTCCCTCCTCCTCTTATGCTACCACAACCACCCCCCGGTCCCACCCACCTCCTTCAAGACCCTTCATTCCTGAGAGCTCATCACTCATCACCAGGGAGCTCTGGTTTCTTTAAAGTGGTTCCTGCAGCCACATCCCCCTTCCTATGCAGCATTAGACAATGATGCCTGCCAGCCTAAGTGTGCCTGCCAGCTCTGCGTGCCCAGGTTCACAGCCCAAGAAGAAGCACTCCCAGGCCCTGAAACACAGATGCCAGGATCTTCTTCCAACCTCCTCGAAGGGACAGGCTTTTTTAACTGTTTGATTTTATTTTAATGTTGAATTTGTGTTTGTGTACATGTCAGAAACACCAGGGCAGAGAGCATGTTTTAAACAAAATAAAAAACGTAAACATTTCATTTATTCAATCCACCCCTACCCCCACCACAAACACACACACATGAATTCCCTTCGCTCCTGATTCACCTCTCGAATGCCTTTACTTTTCCTGTTGTTTGCTATCTGAGAATCATTTTGAAGAATTAACTCTACAGTTTCTTTTTAAAAAATATGAGAGTGGGCCAGGTGCAGTGGCTCACGCCTGTAATCTCAGCACTTTGGGAGGCCAAGGTGAATGGATCCCTTGAGCCCATGAGTTCAAGACCAGCCTAAGTAACATGGCAAAACCCTGTCTCTAGAAAAAAAAAAATGTTTTTAATTAGCCAGGTGTGGTGGTGTGGCACCTGCAGTCCTAGCCACATGGGAGATTAAAGTGGGAGAATCACCTGAGCCCTAGAAGTTGAGGCTGCAGTGAGCAGAGATAGTGCCACTGCACTCCAGCCTGGGTGACAGAGAGCCACTCTCAAAGAAATAAAAATAAATGAATAAATAATAAAATAAAAATATGAGAGTTATATAGAAAACCTTTTTGCATGCAATTTCTTAAACTCTCCAGAGCACATCATATAAATTGTAACAAACTTATTATATTAAAGCAATTGTCTTTCACATGAAAGCAACTTTAGTGAAAAATCTTTACTAAAGATGATCTATTCCTAATAGATCAATGGAAGCCACACACGATCCTTAAATTTAAGGAAAATTGTTAAGTAAATCTATATTGCTGCAAACTGTTTCTTTTTCCTACATGGAATTTAAATGTATCCTGATCTATTCAAAGATTTCAAATTGCTCTCTGTTTGGTAATTGATTTTTTTTTCTATTCCCCTTGGAAAAGGGAACAAAAGATGGGAAAGCAGCTTTTTACTTTGAAGGAATATAGAAGCTGTGTGTATTTATTGTGCAAAACAGAAAAAACAATGGCCCTCTTTCATCATGAGTGGAGAAGATGTTAAGTATCAAGAAGAACACGCAATTAAAATTTTAAAAGAATACAGTTCATCTAAAGCCATCTTTTAAGCAGAAGAATTTGGTCCCAAAAATGTTAAATCTGACAAGTAACAGTTAACCAAATGCATCCTGAAAAATCCTCTATTATCATTAATCATAGTTTTGAAAACATTCTAACCTTCCTGGCTCCTAAAATAAAAAATTTTCCTTATTACTAAACAGATGAAGGGAAAAAATAAACCTACTTGAATTTATTAGCCTGAGATCAAAGAAAATTTAGAAATTAATCCTAGTTTGCCTTTGGGGGCACCTGAATGTGTGTTCTCCAACCTGCAAGGCTCTGCCTCTGGCTGTTCCCCCAGAATACAAGGTGCAGTGTGAGACTCTGGGGTCTGGTAAGCCTTAATGTTTGGATGTTGCCATATGGCCTAGCTTATGGCATTGGCAGAAATCTGGAAGGTGGAAAGTGAAGTTCTCCTAAAAGAGGATTGTGGAGAAGACAGCAGTGCCACTCAAGGTGAGATACTCCTGCTCTAGGATGAGCAACTGCTGAGCTGACAGCCAATAAAGGGGGCACTTGGCCACCCCAACTCTCTGCTTCCTATTCCGTTCCCTATCGCTTCACCTCTCTGATTTTCTTCCTCCCAGACTTTACTCTCCTGTGCCATTTTTTCCCTTTTCTTATTTTCTCTTCCTCCTTTTGTTTCTCATGCCTGCAAGTGGAGGTCATTGACAAGACTTATCCCACAGGTGACCCCCAAATATGGAAACAGTCATCCCTAAAGTAATGGAGTTTTTCATGGAGCTAAGTATCCTCACCAATCAAACATTTACTTTGGGTATACTATATACCATGCTAGGTATTTGGTATAGAAAGATGATCTGGGCTTTAAAGCACCTATGTTCAGATGGAGACACAGACATCCATGGTCACTGATGATTTCAGTTCTAATGAGTCAGGGATGATCTATCAGTCAGGGTTTGGTCAGGAACCAGTGCACTCTATGCACTTTGAATATCAAATAAATAGATTTTACATAAAGTTAGGGGACCACATGCCTGTTGGGAGAGCAGACATCAGGAAAGATGCTATGGAAGGTCAAGAGGTTGACCATGAAGATTTCACCCTGAGCACCATAGTGTGGGTGCTTTCGCTGGAACTTTCCAGGAAGGCCACAAAGAGGGAGCCTGCAGAGAAGTCTGTGAAGCCCAGAAGCCATAAAGTGAGAGCTCACATCTAGAAGACTGCCATGTCTGACCCCACACCTCCCTGAGAACAGTGACCTCTACTTCACTTCTGCTCTCAAATGTCACATGGATTTCTCTCATTGGCAAAACTAAATCTAGAGCTATACAAGGGAACTGGTTCTAGGAAATATATTTCCCAGCCTTAGACAGGAGGACAGGAGGGAGAGGCACAATTGAGTACAGAAAACCCACCATAGAAAGGAAAATGGTGCTATGCAACATGGACAAAGGCCATCTAGCCCAGATAAGAGTCTAAGAAGGAGGAGGCTGAAAGCCTTCCTAGAGGAGATTATCTCTTAAAATAGCAAAGGATTAGTCAGAGTTAGCAAAGCTGAGAGAGGAAAAGAGGCCATACCAGGCAGAAGGCACAGGATGAGCAAAGCCTTGGAGGGGGGGATATAGCAGGAATGTACCAGGAGTGCATGGATGCTAATGGTAATGATTTTTTCTCTTCCGACTTTGTTTTTGTTTTTAATCAAAGAATTTTATTAATTGTGCTCATCAAGAGCCTCCAAGTATATGTCAAGTGACCGTGCATAGGACTCAGCAGTGGCAATAAAGGACAATGGTTAAGAATGTGGGCTCTAGAATCCAACTGGAAGCACAGCTCCATCACTTTGTAGGTGTGTGACTTCAGGCAAGTTACCTGACTTCTCTGAGCCTCTTTCTTTTTGCAAAATGCCAATAATCATAGTACCTCCTTTTGCAATTATTGTGAGCAACAATTGAGCTATTCCGCAAAAGTGCTAAAAATATTAGCCTTTATTATCCCTCTCCTTTTGATACTATGAGAAGGTCTTTCTTATATATCAAATGCATAATAAAAATCATAAAAAATAAAACTCTAAAGAGGATAAAGAGATGATATGTAATTTTTGAAGGGGCAAATAAGTCAGAGAAGAAATGCTGCTACAGGCAATGTGGGCTTTTACACAAAGGAATAGAGGATGGATTTAAGAACAAGAATACAGAGACAAACACTTAAGGGCCTGTTAGAAGAACCCACATGGAAGATGATGAAGGCTGACTTTAGACATGATGATAGGATGAGCCTGAAGAAGAGAGATTTTGGAACAATTTTAGGAGGTAAAATTGGCAGGATTTGTGATGAAGTGATGAAGATTTTCTTAGCAAGAGAAAGGGAGAGAGAAGTTGTGGATTGCTCCCAGTTACTCTGTGGCTGACAGAAGTGATGGTACCACCCACTTTTTTGTGCTGACAACGGAATCATTAGCAGAGAAGACAATGAGCTCCACTTTAGCCAATCAATGAAGCTACATTTTTTTTGTCTTCTTCATTGAGCATGTGTTCCCTTTCCTTCTCCCTTTTTCCTCTTTTCTGTTCCACTTAGCCTCTCTCTCCTTTTATTCCAATGTTAGTGACTTACAAAAACCCAGAATATACCTTGAAATGCTCTGGACTGTGGATAATGTTAAGGCATATTTTATAAAACTAATGGCTGTTCTCAACCTGTAAACTTGGCCTTAGCAGTGCTCAGTAGATCCAAGTTCCAGTCCTAATTCTTCTATGAACAAACTGTATAATCTTAAGCAAGTCACTTAAAACCTCTAGGTCTCCATTTTTTCTTCTGAAAAATGAGGGGTGTGAATTAGACATATTTAGGGCTTCTTCCAACACAGAGATACTGGTTCCACAAAATCAATGAGTTTTCTAAACCCACACCTTGACAGCCTTTAACTAATTCATGCAGCATTGTAATAGTTAATTTTTCATTGACTAAAATCAGTCCTCATTTAATGCTAACTAGCAGGCTGCATCATAATGCCTTGGAGTTTAAGATATATAGATAGTGTTACAGACTGAATTCAACTGTGCACCCCTAAAATTCGTATGTTGAAGCCCTAACCGTCAATGTGACTGTATTTGGAGACAGAGCCTTGAAAGAGGTAATTAAGATTAAATGAGGTCATAAGAGTGTGGCCTTAATCCAATAGGATTGCTGTACCTATAAGAAGAGGAAGAGACACCAGGGGTGAGCATGCACAGAGGAAAAGTCACGTGAGGACACAGTGAGAAGGTGATCATCTGCAAACCAAGGAGAGAGGCCTCAGGAAAAACCAAACCTGGTGGCACCTTAACCTTAGACTTGCAGCCTCCAGAACTGTGAGTAAATAAATATTTGTTTACACCAGCTAGTCTGTGGTATTTTGTTATGGCAGCCCTAGCATATAGATGGTAGATAGATAGATAGATAGATAGATAGATAGATAGATAGATAGATGATAGATACATACATACATACATATATACATACATACATATATATATATACATACCTAATGTTACTTCATAGGAGAGAAAAAGAATAAAATCAAGCTCTTCACATTCTATACTCTGTTTTATTATGAGCAAGTCACTTTCTTTTCTGCCTCAATGTCCTCAATTTTAAAATAGAAAAAAAAATCCTCTACATCCCAAAAGTAGGGAGAGAAGATGAATAATAAAATTAAAGGTTGAGAGGATGAAGAAAAGCATTGTAAATGAGATCTGGTTTGTTCTTGGGTTAAAACACTCCAAAAAATATTTATAATTATCATATTTTCTATTGAAACTTCTAAGAACACTTGGTTAATTCTATACCAACATTTTGCCTCAGCTTCCTTCTCCCAAATGATAGAATAATATGAAAGTGCTTTAAAAAATATAAGATTTTCCTCCATTAAAATGGAATTTTAAAAATATTTAGTCTTTCCTTAGGCAGGCTTGATGCAAAGTACTAAAATACATTCAAAATCCGCTAGATCTAGGTTCACACTCCAAATCTGACACTTGGCAGATGAGAGATGAAAACATGTGACACAAACCTCTGAACCTCAGTTTCCTCATATGTCATACAGAAATCATAATATCCACTTCATAGAGTTGCTAGGACAATTAACTGCAATCTGTATATTGAAGTCCTTAGCAGTGGTAGCAGTGGACCTGACATATAACACGTATTCAACAAATATTTGTTCTCCTGCCCCTTCTCCTCTCCATTTGTCCACCACACAGCATGATTTTATCACTCCCCTCCTTAAAATTCAGCAGTGGCTTTCCATTACCTTAGAGGTGAAGTTTGAATTTTCTAGCATGGTATTCCCTGCCCAACTCCTATCACACTCGACAAAGCAACCTGTTCTCCTGGCTCATGCAACTACTGGTGGTTTCCTGAGGAAACAGCAGACTTTGGAAGGAGCTATGCTTTTTGCGAAGAACTTTCTTCCCTTGTCTACCTGGTCTACCTGGTCAACTACTACTGCTCCTAAAAGTCTCACTTCAAATGTAGCATCTGACCTTCTTAGTTAAATTAGGTGTCCCTCCCATCTGTCTTGTGGATGCACGTATGCTGTTTGAATCACTGATGTTCTTGAATGTCTAACACATCAGACTGGGAATTTATCAACTGTAGCTTTGGTTGGCTTCTCTCTGAATTCCTAGTACCTAGCACATGGTAGGGACCTAATATGCATAAAAAGGGAAGAAATGTAAGAATGGTAGGAAAAGGTGAAAAGAAGGGAAATAAAAGAAGGATGAAGGAAAGGTAACAAGAGGAAGAAAAGAGAGGGATGAGAGGAAAATGAAAATATTTTGACACTCTAAAAATCCATCACTTCAAAGACTATTTCAAGGAAACATTTTCCTTTACCCAAATGAGGCTGATCTGCCTAAATCTCTTCTATGTCAGAAACGCTGTGAAGTTAAGCACTGATGACATACTAAAACTACAATTTGATGAAAAAGAAAGATTTGAACCAATTTAAGTAACTTTAAAAAATAATTTTGCATTGACAATAAAAAAGTAAGAGTATAGGCCAAAAATGCAGTCATAGGTATTAGATTACATGTTAGGGAAAATGCCCTGAAGATGGAAATTCTAAAGGTCGAGAAAAGCATCACTATGGGAACTGTTCAAGTCTCTTTATATAGAGAATGTATAGAAAAGCAAAAGATGGAAGGAAGGGAGGAAAGAAAGGGAGGGAAGGAAGGAAGGAAGGAAGGAAGGAAGGAAGGAAGGAAGGAAGGAAGGAAGGAAGGAAGGAAGACACATGCATAAAATATATAGAGATAAGATAATTCTGGAGATTACTGGAACGAAGACCTGCCCCTGTGTTTTGTTTTTCAGGCAAAATTATTTCTTTGATGATCGTTTTCCCTATGATCAAATAATTATGAATTATATCGTGAACTATGATGATGATTATTAATTAATCCTTTCAAACAAATTTCAAAAATAGAAAACCTTTATACCTCATTCACTGAATGCCCTAGTTTTTTTCAACTCAATACCTAATGAAGTTTGAAGTCATGATACTTCACATTCAGCAACTGTAGAGCATTTCAAAGAATAAGTTCTTCAAAATAAAAGCTGGGACATTAGCGAATCACAACACAAACAATCCTGTTGCAATTTTAGGTTTTCTCTGTGCCTCCATCTCTGGCCATGTCTTTTGAGTAAACCAAATGAAGTGCTTCAGTTACAGGGGGTAAGAGCTGCAAGTTCTTAATAAAACTTTACTCAAAGAGAAACAATAAGAAGAATAAAAGGATAAACTAAGCAGGACTTCCTTATGCCAGGGACTCATAATATCTTTTATGGTGAAAATCTTCCAATGTTCTTGGAAAGGATACTCCCCTCTGATGTCCCAGTCAGCCAACCTCTCAGTGCTTTCTAGCATCTGACCTTGCCTCAGGCAAAAGTTTCCTGGTACAATTCTCTTGCCCAGCCTTAGAGAGCTCTGCAGAGCCTGGCATTCAGAAATGCCAGAAGCAAGCCTAAGCTTTCCAATCATCGCATCTTTAACTTTAAAGGACATGGAATTACTGCAAAGTTACCAAGAAGCATAATTTCTAAGCAACCTGCTTATAGTGGGGGAGGAAAATCTCAATACACCCTTTTGAAACAATTATTTGCAGCATATTCAGAATTTCTGCTGGTTCTCTCATTATGAAGGTTTTGCCCATTTACATGTGAACTATAAACAGACTGACAGATGGAATTCTTTTGTATAAACAATTTCAGATACACTACTCCCCCATGGCTGTGTCAGTTGTTTACAGTATCAAAAAGCCACAGATATGCCTAACGGTAAAGAAAGCCTGTATTTCTGCCAAACATTTGCACAACATTCATTTACAGTTTGTACCCGGTGCTCAAAGTGTTACTGATGAAACACAGTTTCTCAAGTGCATTTGTGAGCACTGTGTCAATGAGACTCCCCCAGGAATTTTCTCAGAGCACCCCACTTTCAAAGTAGTTCATATATTTGTGAAGAGGTCACAGAGATAGCAACATCAATGTAGAAGCAAGTTGGGGAATGAGTGGACCTAGGAGAAATCCAATAGTGTAAAAGCAGTGAGTGTTCCATTACACCTTCTCACAGGTTCATTCCCTCGGGCTTAGTACACTTTCTCCAAGGCAAAGGATTCATTTCTCTTCTTTCCTGTGACCCAAACTCAGGAGTCTTGAGAAGCTTATTGCAGACATTTCCATCCATTTTAGAGTTCTCTCCCTCATTCTTTTCAGCCATGTAAGTACTTAATTCATAATTCCTCATAAAAGTGATCCTCTTTCTTGGCTATTTGAGTTTTGGGAATCTTCTTTTCATTTTTCTCTTTGTAATGTCCTACCCTCCCACCCTAAAGTTTAGCTTTTCTGCAGAAATGTTTGGTTTTATAAGCTATGCCTATTGCTCTCTGAATCAGTATAACTGAGACAGTCTACCTTGATATATCCATGTTAGGTATAAAATCTGTTTGTTACAGCTTTATTGAATTACAATTCACATGCAATACAATTCATATATTTAAATGTACAATTCAATGTTTTTAGTAGATATATTTACCACAATCAATTTTATTTATTTATTTATTTATTTGAGACAGGGTCTTGCTCTGTCACCAGGCTGGGGTGCAGTGGCATGATCATGACTGACTGCAGCCTCTACCTTCTGGGCTCAAAAGATCCTCCACCTCAGCCTCCTGAGTAGCTGAGACCACAGTTATGTGCCAACATGCCTAGCTAATTTTTTAATTTTTTGCAGAGATAGGATCTCACTGTGTTGTCCAAGATGGTCTCAAACTCCTGACCTCAAGCAATCCTCTTGCCTCAGCCTCCCAAAATACTGGAATTAACAGGCGTGAGCCACTATACTGAGCCCATAATCAATTTTAGAACATTTTCATTATCCCTTAATGAGACCTTGCCTCCATTAGCAGTCAATTCTTCTTCTGCCCTCTCCCACCCCCAACCAGCCCAGCCCCAGGCAACCACCATTCATCTACTTTCTGTCACTGTAGATTTCCCTGCCCTGGACATTCATATAAATGGAATCATATAGTATGTGGTCTTTTGTGAGTTGCCTCTTTCACTTAACATATTTCCAAGGTTCACCCATGTTATGACACGTGTCATAATTTCCTTTCTGTTTATTGACAAATAATATGTCATTGTATATATATGACATCGTGTTTATCCATTCATCAGTTGATAGACATTTGGGTTGTTCAGACTTTTGGCTATTATAAATAACACTGCTATGAACACATGTGTGCCAGTGTTTGTGTGGATATATATTTTCATTTATCTTGGGTGCATTGATAAGAGTGTAATTGCTGGATCCTATAGTAGCTCCATGATTACTCTTTTGAAGTACTGCCAAACTGGTTCCCAAAGTGGATGCACCAATACACATTCCCACCCGCAATACATGAGGGGTTCCAGTGTCTCTACATTCTTACCAACACATGGTATTATTTGTGTTTTTTGTACAACCATCCTAGTAAGTGTAAAATGATATCTCATTGTGGTTTTGGTTTGCGTTTTCCTAATGGCTAATGATTTTGAGCATCTTTTTATATATTTATTGGCCATTCATATATCATTCTTGAAGAAATAGCTGTCATATTTTTGCCCATTTTTAAATTGATTTATCTTTTCATCACTATTATGTTCTTTCACTTAATATAATGTTTTCAAGGTTCACCTATGTTATACATGTGTCAGAATTTCCTTCCCTTTGTAATATAAGTTTTCACATTATGAATTCTTGTATTAGTTCTTATATTAGAACTGAGTTGTATTCTAATTGAGTTCTTATATTAAAAAGAATCGAGTTGTAAGAGTTGTCTTTTCACTTTCTTGATAGTGTCATTTATAGCACAAAAGTTTTAATTTTGATGAAGTCAAAGACTGTATCTACTTAATCCAACCAAGATCATGAAAATTTACTCCAATATTTTTATCTAAGAGTTTTATAGGTTTAGTGCTTACATCTAAATTTATGATTCACTTTAGTTAATTTTTGTATATGATGGCATCCAACTTCATTCTTTTGCATGTGGATATCAAGTTGCCCCAACACTATTTGTTGAAAAGATGATTCTTTATCCTGTTGAATAGTTTTGGCACCCTAGTCAAAAATCATAAATGTAAGGGTTTAGTTCTAGATTCTCAATTCTATTCCATTGATCTGGATGTCTATTTTTATGCCAATACCACACTGCCTTGATTACTGTAGCTTTCTAGGCGGTAAAGCAATAAGAATGGGTTCTCTAACTTTGTTTTAGCTATCCTAGGTCTCTTGCATTTCTATATAAATTTTAGGATCAGCTTGTCAATCTCTGAAAAAAAAAAGCTAGCCAGAATTTTGATAGGCATTAATTTCATCTGTACTTCAATATGGGGAATATTGCTATTGTCAGGGCTCAGAACATGATACTCCAAAGTATGTGCCTTGGTATGCCAAGTGCTTTGAACTGAAAAATATTGGAAGAGCCTCAGAAGTAAAATGTCTGTGACCTTCTCCCATCCTTCTGTCTCTTGCCCCTCTTTCTTCCCTGAAGCCACTCACAGAAACCAGAATTTCTCTTCCCCAAGGCAAGTCACAGAAAATAGAACTCTCCTCCAAAGCAAGCCATAAAACCTAGAAAGGTCATTCTTTCCCTTCTCCCTTGAAGACCCTCATTTCACAGGAGTCCTGTCCCATACCCAGGAGTATGGAATACTACACAGAGCAACCATGAGGGATTTGAACAGACAGGTCTTGCTGAGTTTCCCCTCAGTCTATTGCCGTCAGATACGCTCTTCTGTCCAATCACATTTCTACGTTGCTGTCCATTGATTCATTATCAAACCTAAGCATAAAAGTAGTTTTCCCTGTGTCTTTGACTCTTCATATCTGAAGCCTCCTGTGTCATGTAAAATTTTTAGTAAGTAAATTAGTTATGCTTTTCTCTTTTTAATCCATCTTTTGTTATATAAATGTTGGCTGTGACCCTTCTGAACTGTCCTTACACAATATTAATATTAAATATTTCAATCCATAAACATAAGATGTCTTTCCATTTATTTAGATATTTGACTTCTTTCAACAATGTTTTGTAGTTACTAGAATACAAGTTTTGCACTTCTTTTATTAAATTTCTACCTAAGTATTTTATTCTTTTTGCTGATATTATAAATGAAATTTTTTTTCTAATATCATTTTCAGAATGTTTATTGCTAGTATACGGAAATATAATTGATTTTTAAATAGTAATCTTGTACCTTGCAGCCTTGTTGAGTTTTTTTTATTAGTTTCATTAGATTGTTCTCTTTAATTCCTTAGGATGCTCTTTACATAAGAACATGTTCTCTGCAAATAAAGATCATCTTACTTCTCCCTTTTCAATTTAAATGCCTTTTATGTATTTTCTTTTTAAATCATCTTTGCTAGATCTTCCAGTACTATTGAATAGAAATGACAAGAGCAGATATCCTTGTCACATTCCTGATATTAGGGGTGAAAGCATGCAACCTTTCACCATTAAGTATGATGTTAACTGTGGGCTTTTTGTAGATGCCCTTTACCAGGTTTAGGAATTTCCCTTCTATTCCTAGTTTGCTAAGTGTTTTATCATGAATAGGTGTTGGGTATATACTTATTCTTTAAGCTTCATTGGCGTTTCTATGAAAAAGTTAAAAACGAACATTTATATTTCAGTATAAAGCCATGACATAGCAACTATTTTCAAGCCTACACATCTTATAGGTCTTTTTTTTTCTGATTTCCAAGATTTTTTTCATGATAATGTATGAATTTTCATGATGATGTATGTATGGTAAAAACCATACCACTGTAGCATCTTAACATCTAAGAACTTATATTACAAAACCTTCAACAAAGTGGATGCCTCATCAAAATTCAAAGGGGAAAATAAAAATAATGAACCCCCTACACACACAAGAAAAGTTTATATGATCAAGAATCCAAAAGGTAAGATTCATTTGGGGGAAATAGAAGCTAAATTATATGTGAGATGGAAGCACTTAGAATTATTATAGATTTAGAGTTGCACTGTACAAAATGGTAGCCACTAGCCACATTTGAACCCTTAAAATGTGGCTAGTGCAACTCAGGAACTAAATTTTAACTTAATTTCACTTCAGTTAGTTAAAATTTAAATTTAAAAACAAACACTCCAATTTACTGGAGAACTTTTAAATATGTTCTGAACAACTTGGCATGTAAATCTACTTCAGCATTAAAGTTTATGAAATCCAAATACAGATCAAGTACTGTATTTCTGATTAATATACAGTGTCTGAACTGAGATGTACTGTAAGTATAAAACACCAGATTTTCAAGGTTTCATAGAAAAAGAATTTAACTACACCATTAATAATGTTTAATATTGATTACATGTTGAACTGAAAATTTGGATATATTAAATATTATTAACATTACTTTACGTGTGTCTTTTTACTTTTTTAATGTGGCTACTAGAAAACTTGAAAGAACATGTGTCACTCACATTTAATTTCTATTGAACAGTGCTAATTTAGAGGGTAGTATGTTCCCAGGCACAGGTGAAAGTTTATAAATAATTAAATAAGAATTCTCTCCATGGCAATCTCATAGCCAAAGTAAACTTACATAGTGCTTTTGAAACGCTCTGGCAAAAGTAGCCCATATTAAGAAAGAAAGGTAATACTGGCTTCCTTATCCAGTCTAGGGTGAAACCACACTCAGTAGAGTCCATTCAGGCTTTGAGGACCTCACAGTGAGAGAGATGCACTGTGTGTAGAGTTCAGAGCAAGTCAAAAGGAATTACTGAATGGCCAGAAGGTTGACTTATGAGGAGAGGAAAAATAAAAGAGTGAAATTCAAGGAAAGACTAAAGACGGTATAATTGTCTACAAAAGGCAGAGGGGAATTAGTTGGCATAACAAAAGGGGTTGTAACTAGAAGTAATGGGATAAAGGTAAGAAAGGAAAATTTACGCTTGAGACACTTCAAGTTGAGCAACAACTAGAAAGGGCACAGAGTGTGGGGAGGCTGATCCAGGTTTGACCGAGGAATGGAGGACTTGACCTAGGGGGCGGTCTTTCCAGCTCTGGTTTCTAAAATCCTTTCCCGGTGGTGTATTAACCTGATGGGGGTGGGTGTGGCAGGCAATGGAGGGGTGGGGAGAACAAATTGGAGGGCAATTTCAGTCCCCATCTTACTGACATAGTGATTGACTCCCGGCTCCTCTGTCTTCCTTGAGCATTATTTTGTTCTTTTTTATTCTGAGTTGGTGTGTGCCCCACCTTGGGAACCTCTATGGCAGCCATTTGATACTCATGTATTTCTATACAAAAACTTCACCATGAACAGTGTGTCACAAGGCACATCTGCTAAATGACTGGGAGGGCTTGGGGGAGTGCCACAGGTACCTGCTTGCTACTGTGTTCCTTTCCCACTGCTTTCCCTGTGAAACAGAAGTAGAAAAAGCCAAACTCAGCCCTGAAGATTGAAAACAGATTGACATTCACACGCATGCACCAAACCCATTTCTTTCTCAACAGGCTTCCACATACAGGGCAGTCTCCTCACGATTACTAAAATCATTCTCATCTACAAAGACAAGACATCTCCTCACAATTGCTACATAGGAGACATTATTTGCAAAGACAAGATAGATCACCAAGGTAAAACTATGCTATAAACAAAGATCATCAATCTGCAAACATCACTGTGGCAACCTTTGTGATAATCTCACCTATGCTCCCATAAAAAGTTACAAAAACAAATGTTTCCAAAATTAATAGAAGGGAAATAAACATTTCACTTGCATTAATTCAAGTACACTGTATTAGAAAGAAACTTTTCATTACCAAGAGTATATGTAGGGTGGGAGGAGGATACCACATCCCTTTTTTTCTCACTTCATATAATTTCCTTAAAATCAAGAATAGAAGGTCATGATACTTCACTCCTCTTGTACACACATCTCTAGCAGTTTCCCTTTGGTTCCGGTTTGTTGTAGTTGTTGTTGTTGTTGTTTTGTCCCTTGACCAACCCAAGTACTTAACTTCTGGTGTGAAAATTTCTTAAATGTAAAATGTCAGTAGGTTTGCTCTCATTGTCAAAAATTGTCACACATGTTGGACTCTATTTATAGTACTTTTATTAAGATCATGGGTTTGAGAATCAAAGTGCCAGGGTTCAAATTCTGGATCTCCCACTTAAGAAGCATATGACTTTGGGCAAATTACTTTCTCCTATGAGCTGCTCCCGTATTATTAAACTGGGTGTGGTATTTTAGAAGAAATTTTTTCTCATTTCTTGGAGAAGTACATGAGCTAAAATACATAAAACTCTTTGTATAGTACCTGGCACATATTCTTTGTTGTTATTGTAGCTATTGCTGTTGTCATTGTTATGATAAATACCACAGTTACCATTGACATAGCACCAGATAGCTACTGGGGAAATACAGTCATTAAAACAATTGGGAGCAGAAATTCAAAAAGATTCAGTTCTCCATAGGACAGTAACAGGTTGCCTTACCTGCCAAACACATATTAGAGCACATACTCCATTCTTTATTCAGCAGAATGACTCTTGAACCTTACAATCAAATGGCTTGGATGAATGTATCTGAAACAGCCATTGGATAATTCTGCTAAGGCTAAACTGGAATAAATTATTAGCATGGCCCTGGAACTGTGCTTCATTGTGCAATCAAGAAATTCTGTACCGTATTACTTTTCATATGAAAAAAATATCAGAAACTAGAACCAGAAAACATTTGGATTTTTTTTTTTTTTTTAGTCCATGGCCAGATCTTACAACATCAGTGATATAAACCAGGCATAGAATATGAATTCAACTAGGCCTCTAGTATTTCTGCATTACTTGCTTACAGGGAACAATGCAGTCACTGGCTCTGTAGCATGTGAAGGCTAAAGGGCTGTGCTAGACAACTGGAGTCTCACTTTCACAAAATTTCTCTGGCCTCCTGAATGTTGGAATAACTTAGTACTACAGTGCTTGAGTCTTCCGCGCCAAAAGTAAAAAATAAAATGTTAAATTTAATAAGTTCAGAGACTAAAATCAAAGCCACATTTACTGCCAAAGAAACCAACTAACAACAATATGAAGCAAGAAGAGAGAAATGTATATTCACCCTGGTTTAAATTTCCAAGAAAATGATAGCAGAAGAAAGAATTATGTATATATGTATACTGTGAGCTGGAGCCTTCTTTCCAAACGTCGGGAAGAAAGTACACACAGGACTTCATAAGTCCATTATGAACTGATTTTCTAAATGGCTGCAATTCTAGCAGCACTGCCTTCCCTGAAAGAGGAAGCTGTTGATTTGCATCTCCTGTGCTGCCTTTTCTAAAGTCATTAAGTGATGCAATGCAGCTACAAACAAGTACCTGGAAAGAATGGGATCAAGGCAGTGGTACAAAGCTTTGTCCCAGCAATCTGAATGCAGGTGTGAGAGACACAAACCAGGTGGCTAAAAGGCTTCTTTGTTTGAAGCTGTCAGTAGGAGGACCTGATTAATCTCATGCCCCATCCCTAAACTCCCTTTTAACTATGTCAAGACATCTCCTCACATCAGGAAGTCTACAATGACATGGCTATGTGCTAAGCTCAGTTAATGTGGTCCTAGGTTTAAACACTTCAAGTTGAAAGTGGGTAATTGGTGGTAGTGGATTTTAAAAGCTCACACAGGTGCCTTTGAAAAGAGGTCAAAAGTCAAGTGCATCTCTCCTGAGAGCACTGACGAGCCCTTCCTAAGGAGATCAAAATTCTTTTACACAAACCCCCAGGGTCTTGTAAGAACTGTTATTAATTTAGTTCTGTATGTTCCAAATAAGGGAAAAACGATACCACATGTTATATTACCAGTAACTGGGCATATCTGTTCCAGAGAGGTAGATGTTAGATAGATTTTCACCTGGCACTTCTGGATCGCTAATGAAGTAATCCACTTTCTACCAGGGCAAAACTGGGGAGTTCAGGTCAGGGTAATGAACCTTGAAAACAGTGAAAAGCCTGAGGGAAAAAGGAGTATAAACACAGGAATGTTTTGTCATATACTGAATGTGTTTGTAAAACCAAGGCTGTGGAGTTTTAACTAGAGCACATAAAAAACAGACATTGCTGTGTACATTTGGATGTTTAAAAAAGTGTGTTGTTAAGCAAGCTGTCACCTTTTTATTAATATAAATTATAAAGTTTCATCATCATAACATGTTTTGGATGTTTTCAAAAGCACCCAAACACACCCCAACCATTAGTTGGTACATGTCAAGTATCACTTGGGAAGAATTCTCTAGTTCAATTTGGAGGTCTTCCACTGTTCCTCTTTTCTTAATCTTTTCCTCCACTTGTTACATATTTTTATTCATTGTGTCTACTATTCTATTATACTGAAGATGTATTATTTAAACAGGAACATAATTAAGAAATTCTATGTTTTTGCATATATCCAATGAAAACGTTTAATTTTGTATCTTTTGTATCTGCATATAAGAAGTTACAATAACATACTAGTAATTTAGAAAAAAAGCTTAGTAAACTCTCATTAGGAGGTCTATCATGAGAAAAAAAACAAACAGAAAATAACAAGCGTCTGTGAGGATGTTGAGGAAATGGAAACCCTTCTGCACCGCTATTCAGAATGTTAAAAAATGATGTAGTCACTACAGAAAACGGTATGGTGGTGCCTCAAAAATTAAAAAAAGAATTACCATATGATCCCGCAATTCTCCTCTGGGTGAATACCCAAAAGAACTGAAAGCAGGGACTGGAACAGATATTTGTACACCCATGTTTATAACAGCATTATTCACAATAGCCAAAAGGTGGAAGCAAGCCAAGTGTCCATCAACAGATGAATAGATAAAATGTGGTATATACATACAACACAATATTATTATAAAAATAATATTATTATAAAAAGGAAAGAAATTCTGACTTATGTTACTGGATTACCTTTAAAGGCATTAAGCTAAGTGAAATAAGCCAGACACCAAAGGACAAATACTGTATGATTCCACTTATATGAAGTACCTAGAGGAGTTATATTTATAGAGACAGAAAGTAGAATACTGGTTGTCATGGGCTGTAGGGAGACGGGGGAATGAGGAGTTATTGCTTAAGGGGTACAAAGTTTCAGTTCAAGAAGATGAAAAAGTTCTGGAGGTGGATGGTGGTGATGGTTGCACAACAGTGTGAATGTGCTTAATGACACTGAACTGTACACCTTAAAATGATTAAGATGGTGAATTTTACATTATGTATATTTTACTACGGTAGTTTTTTTAATGAAAAATCCTTCATATGTTCATTTGTGCTCTGGAATTGGGGTCTGGATTAGGCACGCTTGCTTGATTGCACTTAACAAGCCTGATGCACTGTTACTAATGAAAAGAAAATGTGTTTCTTTCAAGATCTCAAAGAATCCAACTGGCTTGAGCAAACAGATAAAAACAAGGGTGTAGCTGACATTTTTTAATTGGTACACAAATTCTTGGACTCGCCCACTCTGTACTTATAATTAGAAAAGAATGTCGCTGAAATTTTTAATGAAAATCACAGGTTTGTTATAGTAGTTTTGCCACAAAACCATGGTCTCCCTTAAGAAATGGGGAAAGAAGAGGAAAATATTCTTTCAGAAATAACGCTTTAATTCAAATTTAATGTTAAACACACATGGGCATAGCACGTAGGAAAACAAACTTAATAGCATAAAAAGTAATATGACATTTGATTAACTGGTGTTAAACTGAATGTGTTAATTGCAGAGAAGAAAGACTTGCCAAGGCATGTTAGAAGCTAAGCTTCCAATTGGAACTCAGAATACAAAGGAAATGGCTCTAAGATCTGAGTAACTGCTTTAACATTTACACATGTCAAAAAAATTCCAAGCTCAAATCCCAAGAACATACGTCTATTTATTCTATTTAAAGTGTTAACAGAGGACAGATCAATTAACAGCATGTAACATTTTTTGAGAAGACCTCAAAATCCCTTAACTTGCCAATAATAGTTTAAAGACTTAGTGGTGTTTAAAGTTAGGAAAAGGATTCAGTCTCTACCAAAAGGGAGATTGCCCTTGGAGAGCCCACTAAAGACTTTGGTTAACCAAGGAGCTATAAAACCCAATGTTCTTATTATTACTCACATATCTTTCACTGTCGATAGATCACAGTGGTTCACTTGGATTGTTTACAATTAGTAGCATCCTCTGGTAGAACTTCATCAACAGGGAGAAAGTTACAGAATCCATTCCTCTCTGTCCTCACTTTTCCAGCCAATTTTCACCTACCAGTAAAATCATCATCATCTTCATCATAGAGATTGGGTAGTCATGCTTCATTTCTACTGTCTTTTAATCAGTTCCATGGTTGAAAACTTTCTTAAAGAGAGACACACACACATACATACACACACACGCACACACACAAAACCTTAGTAAAATTAGGGACCACAGAGGTTGAAGTTTTTGGTAGTGCTAGTCATTATCCTTAATAAGCATTATTGGGGCATACGTTGCTAACTGAGATACCAACAATTGTTTTTCCCTAATTTTGACATTGGCTGCATAAAAACCCACTGGATTATAAACTTCGTGAAGTTAGCGACCACATCTTCAATGTTCACAAATAAATCTTCAGCCCTTAGCACAGTGTTGGTCCACGTTAGGCACTCAATACAAATATGTGTTGAATGAATGAATAAATGGAAAAATAAAAGCAAGTGACATATTGACAGCCATTGGAAACAACACCATTTTAATGCCCAACAACATTCCAAGTGATTTACATAGAATAAGTCATTCAATCTTCAAAACAGTCATATGGAGTAGTCCTATTATTACTGTATTCCCATTGTACAGTTTTAAAAAGTGAGGCACAGAAAGACATACAGCTTAAGTGATAGAGTTGAGAACCAGGGAGTCCAGCTTCAGTCTACACTCTTACCGTTATCCATTACACAAAAATAAACTAGGATTGATGATGTAAAAAGTAACAGGAACTCTAACTCTCTCATCTGTAAACATAGACCTTGAATTTATAACATTTTTAAAGTAATAAGGTGGGTCATTTCAATCAGAAATGCTCATGTAATAAGCATGACAATGAAATTACCAGCAGAAGAAAAAAATGGCTGTTTCTTAATGTGTTGGTCAAAGCGATGTTTTTTAAAAATTACTTCCTCAGAACTACGAAATATTAGAAAGAGAAGTCAAGAGGGCCATCTCTTTCTGCTCTTTAACCTTTGCAAGTATTTATAACAGTAACTGGCTAGGAGTAAGTGTTAAATAAACGTTGTTGCTGTTACACAAAGCCCTTCTTTGTGATACCAATATCTGGTCACAATGTTTAATACTTCAACTCCCTCAAACATTCAACGGATGGCCAAGTCCATTGCAAGCAACCGTAATATCAGAAAACTACTTGTCATATTGAAATAAAACACTAATTGATATTATCCCTGCCCACTGGTGGCAATTTAGAACAACTTTTCTATAAAATTCTCTTTGGTAAAACAGCATTCAGGTATTTGAACATAGAATCGTGTTCCCTTAAGTATTCATCTAACATTCTCAACTTCATTAACTACTCATTTGGTGCCATGAATTCCAACTGTCTTTACCAGTTCCCTCACCCATTATTCTCTAAGCTTTTATTTTTTCCTCCAGCTATAATAAGGTCTACTTGGCAAATAAAAATTTCATGTATTTAAAAATTACATATATCAGCCAGGCACGGTGGCTCATGCCTGTAATCTTAGCACTTTAGGAGTCTGAGGTGGGTGGATCACTTGAGGTCAGGAGTTCGAGACCAGCCTGGCCAACATGGTGAAACCCCATCTCTACTATATATATATATATATATATAATTTTTATATATATATTATTTATATATATATATATAAAAATTAGCTGGGCATGGTGGCCTGTAGGCCCAGCTACTTGGGAGGCTGAGGCAGGAGAATGGCTTGAACCCAGGAGGCAGAGGTTGCAGTGACCTGACATCATGCCACTGCACTCCAGCCTGGGAGAAAGTGCTGGAGACTAATCTCAAAAAAAAAATTAGTTGTGCATTGTGATGGGCACCTGTAATCCCAGCTGCTCGGGAGGCTGAGGCAGGAAAATCACTTCAACCTAGGAGGTGGAGGTTGCAGTGAGCCAAGATAGCGCCACTGCACTCCAGCATGGGCAACAGAATGAGACTCCATCTCAAAATAAATAAAATAAATAAATATTGCATATATCAATGTGATGTTTTGATGTATGTATACATATATACGTAATTACCATAATTAACCTAATTAACATATCCACCACCTCATATTATTACTGTGTGTGTGTGTGTGTGTGTGTGTGTGTGTGTGTGTGTGTGATGAAAACACTTAAGATCTACTCCTTTAGCAAATTCCCGGCATACAATACAATATTATTAACTGTAGTTATCATGCTGTACATTTGATTTTCAGAACTTATTTGACTTATAATTGAAAATGTGTATCCTTTGACCAAAATCCTCCCATTTTCCTCATCACTTATCCCCTGGAAACCACCTTTCTACTTTTGGTTTCTATGAGTCCTACTTCTTTAGATTCCACATATAATTGAGATAATGCCTTTCTGCATCTGGTTTAATTCACTTAGCATAATGTCCTCTAAGTTCATCCATGCTGTTGCAAATTGTAAGATTTCCTTCTTTTCAAAGGCTGAATAATATTCCATTGTATATATCTATATATACCATATTTTTTAATTCATCCATGCATTAATTACCAATACTTAGGTTGTTTTCATATTGTGGCTATTGTGAATAATGCTGCAACGAACATACATCTATTGGAGATACTGAATTCATTTCCTTTGGATATATATCCAGAAATGGGATTACTAGATCATATGGTAGTTCTATTTTTAGTTCTTTGAGAAACCTCCATACTGTTTTCCATAATGGCTATACCAGTATACAATCCTACCAACAGCGTATAAAGGTTCCCTTTGCTCCACAACTTCACCAAAACTTATCATTAATTTTTTGGTAATAGCCATCTTAAAAGGTATGAGGCAGTATCTCATGGAATGTCTTGTATGTATTCTTTGAGAAAATGTCTATTCAGGTCCTTTGTCTACTGTAAAACAGGATTATTCATATTTTTAGTATTGAGTTATATGAGTTCCTTATATTAGAATATCCTTATTTTAGATATTAGCCCACTATCAAATATGTGACTTAGCAAATGTTTTTCCCATTCCATGGGTTGCCTTTTCATTTTGTTGATTGTTTCCCTTGCTGTGCAGAAAAATTTTAGTTTTATGTAGTCTCACTTGCTTACTTTTGCTTTTGTTGCCTGTCCTTTTAGAGTCATATTCATAAAATCATTATCAAGACAAACGTCAAGGAGCTCTTCTTCTGTGATTTTTTCTGGGTCTTACATTTAGGTCTTTAAACTATTTTGAGTTGATTTTTGTTTATGGTGTAAGAGAAAATGCAGTTTCATTCTTTTACATGTGGATATCTAGTTTTCCCAGCACCATTTATTGAAGAGAATATCTTTTCCCCATTGTGTGTTCTTGGCATCTTTGTCAAAGATTACTTGACTGTATATGTGTGAGTTTACTTCTGGGCTCTCTATTCTGTTTCATTGCTCTATATGTCTGTCTTTAATGCCAGTACCATATTGGTTTGGCTATATTAGCTTTGTTGTATATTTTGAAGTCAAGTAATGGAATGCTTCCAGGTTTGTTCTTTTTCAAGATTGCTTTGGCTATCTAGGGTTTTTTGTGGTTCTATACAAATTTAGGAATTTTTTTCTATTTCTGTGAAAAATGTCATTGGAATTTTGATAAAGGTTGCATTAAATTTGTAGGCCACTTTGGGTAGTATGGATATTTTAACAATTTTAATTCTTCCAATCCATGAACACAGGATATCTTTCCACTTATATGTGTCTTATTCAGTATATTTCATCAATGCTTTATAATTTTCAGTGTATATAAGTTTTTCACCTCTTTGGCTAAATAAACACCTAAGTATTTTATTTTTTGCTGCTATTATAAATTGAATTGTTTTTCATATTTCTTTTTCAGATAGTCTGTTAGTGTATAGAAATACAACTAATTTTTGTGTATTTATTTTGTATCCTGCAACTTTACTGAATTTGTTTATTGGCTCTAACCGTTTTTTGGTGGAGTCTTTAGGGTTTCCTATATACAAAATTATGTCTTCTCCAAATAGAGACAACTTTACTTCTTCCTTTCTGATTTGGATTTTATTCTTATATTTCTTTTATTTCTTCTTGCCTAATTGCTGTGGCTAGAACTTCCAGTGCTACGTTAAATAGAAATGGCAAAAGTGGTCATTCTTGTCTTGTTCTTCATCTTAGAAGAAAAGCTTTTAGCTTCCCACCTGTTGAGTATGATGTTAGTTGTGGGCTTGTCATATATGGCCTTTATTATGTTGAGGTATGTTTCTTCTATACCTAATTTGTTGAGAGTTTTTATCATTAAGGGATATTGAATATAGTCAAGTGGTGGGGTTTTTTTGCAACTATCAAGATGATTGTATGGTTTTTATCTTTCATTGTGTTAAATGTAGTATATCACATTTATTGGTTTACATATATTGAGTCATCCTTGCATTCCAGGAATAAATCTTACTTGATCACGGTGCTTGATCCTTTTAATGTGCTGTTGAATTCAGTTTACTATTTTATTGAGGATTTTCTAATCTATGTTCATGAGACATATCGGCCTATAGTTTTCTTTTTTTGTAGTGTCCTTGTCTGGCTTTGGTATTAGGATAATGATGGTCTCACAAAATGAGCTTGGAAGTGTTCCCTGCTCAATTTGTTTAAAGGGTTTGAGAAGGATTGGTATGTTTTTACCAGTTTAAATGGCCTATTCTGGATACAATATAATTGGTCACAATACCTCCTAAATTATGGAGTCTAAATTGGACATATTATTGCAGCTGTGATCTGACTAAGCCAGCTTTTTGAGGAATTATTAGGTCCCATGATCTGGAAACTATTTCTATTAATGTGGCCCATTATTGTGCTATCCACTTCTATGTTTGCATCATACTGTTGATTCATGATAAAATGGAAGTCATCTAAAATCTTAATTCATCATGTGCCCTTTAACATGTGCTTGTGAAATTCATACTTTGACCTTGCTTTATTTTACTTTTATTAAGTTAAATTTCATCTGTCTATTTCAGTCTGAAGTTTGAGATAATTTTATATTTTAATTCTATTGTTAAATGTGGATTTACAATAAAGAGAATAAAAGTTAAGCTTTCAGGGCCCCTCACTTACACTGACACCTTCTAAGACCCTGGGAGGGGCTCTAACAATGTGTCTACATGGTCATAAGTTTTTGTAGAATTAGCATAAGTCAGATATTTTAACTATAATCAGTTCTTGATCTTCTACTTCATCTTCCCCTCGATCGCATGTGTCCTATAGCATCCAGCACACAAGTATGTGGGACTGAAGGAAAAACAATATGTGAAATATATAAAACCAAAAGTTAATCTGAGGAAAATTCTTTCAAATCTCACAGCTTTCGTATGAAAGAAACTCATAGATATTTTTCCAAATTTGACAACTATTCTAAAAAGTCACATGGCATTACCAAAACAAATTTTAATTAACCATTCTAGAGATAGGACAATTATCTTTACATTCTCTCTGACATTTCAAAACTATTCTCATATAAAGAGACCATCAAAAATGAAAAAAAGGTATAACAAAGATATGTACAAAAATTACAAATTGTTATTTTCATAGCTATTATAGCGTTTGTGTCAGCTTTTTAGATTTGCAACTTGCTATATGTTTTCTTTTTCTAAATAAATAGATTACAGATCTTAAATACTGATAAACGCTCCAGACATCATGCCTTTACGACATTCTGTAATAGGTAAATAAGTGTGTGGTTTGTTAGTGTTAAAAGAATGGAATAATTACTGCAAAGAATGCTGAAATAGATCACTTTTATTTTCTATACACGTGCCAACTTTGTTCATTGAGATAACAATAAAACACATAATTATCTTACCAAATGATATTACACCATTATATCTCTTATAATATACAAGTGGCACCCATGAAGGTATGTAAGAGATGTGCACTTAGAGTGCAAGTACAGTTACTTTTCAGCTGGTTGAACAACTCAACTTGGTGTCAACCTGGTGAGAGTCTCCAGGAGTGTGCCTCAGGCTCTTTCAATAACATAGTGAATAAAATATATGATCATAGGCAGGAATGAATCTAGGTTGTATAGGGCCTGAAGCTTACACAATTGGAGGGTAAGGGAAGCGATTTCTTTATAGAAATAATACAAAATTACAGTTATAAAATTTGCTATAAATATATACTTAGAATGAAAAAGAAATCACAACCACTTATAAATTTTAAAAAGTTGACATTCCACAAATGTCACAAAATTCAGAAAAAAATAACACATTTTTATCAGTTCCCTTCTGGGACCACCTTTATGTCTTTTTTTTTTTTTTTCCTGTTTGGCTTCATCCTCTTTGAGGGCATATTTATGTTCTTTGTGTCTACATAAAATTTTCTTCATATAGTAATTGATTGATTAGGAAATATGTAATAAAACCTCATTAAACTGTAATAAGGGGCAGACTAGTCTAAGTCAAAAATTTGAATTAACAGAATTCTTAAAATTATATGATTTCAAATACTCATCAATTCATATTACTGCCTATGGCAGAGATAAAAAATAAATGTATAACTTGTAAGCAAAATTAGAATTTATAACAAGGCTACATCTTATTATAATGTATATAAGTATAAAATTCCTTTAACATACAAAATTAATAATAAACTCAGAAACCGAGTTTGCTGAGCCATTTACTTTGATTAAAAAAGAAAATTTAAATTGAAATTATTTTTGAATGTTTTATTTAATGATATATTTTATGCTAGAAATATTGCTAATATTATAATGAATTATGGTTTTCAATTAGTAGGAGTTTGTTGCATATCTGGATGGGTCAATTACATTTTCTAGAGATCTGATTTAGAAAAAAACTCATTTAATGTGTGATTTCAACAATATAGGTTTTAATGGGAAGCCATTTATTAGCATATACTAATTGATTTGATGTACCACTGGATTCATGTAGTAACCTAAAATGAAAGTAATTATTCTGAAATTATCTCTCCATAATAGTATATATAAATCATGAAAATTAACACCCATTCACAAACAAATAATTTCAAAAAAAATCTTGATCGTACACAGCAGTAAAATAGCCAAAATTCATGTATAAAATCTGTAACCTGAATATAACTTGAATTATTTGGAGAGCTGATGATTTATAGGAAAACTATTGTGAATTCTTCTGTAAAGCTTCCTCTAAGTATCAAATTTATGTATTTGGGCTGTGCATGGTGGCTGATGCCTGTAATCCCAGCACTTTGGGAAGCCAAGGCAGGCAGATCACCTGAGGTCAGGAGTTTGAGACCAACCCGGCCAACATGGTGAAACCCCATCTCTACTAAAAATACAAAAATTAGCCAGGTGTAGTGGTGCACACCTGTATGCCCAGATACTTGGGGGGTAGGGTGGCTAAGGCATGAGAATTGCTTGAACCCAGAAGGTGGAGGTTGCAGTGAGCTGAGATCACACCACTGCAGTCCAGCATGGATGACAGAGTGAGACTGTCTCAAAAGAAGAAAAAGAAAGAAAGAAAAGAAATTTATGTATTTGTACATTGTATAAAATGAGGCTCACGCCCAGAGCAAGGCAACCAAATTTCGTTGGCACCATCAGCTACGCTTTATTCTAATGCTAATCAAAGACAAGCCAAAATGTCTTGAGAAAGCTGGAGGACCTTGATGCAGTTTTGAAGGCTGTTGTAGGAGAGTGGGAATGCAGGGCTCCATCTTATCTCTTAGAGCTCCTCTGCCCATTCTTCAGTCTGGCTATTTCTGGTGATATGTATATGCTTTTTTTTTTCATTTGCTTACACACTAGAATTTTTCATTATTTTGGTTTAGTAAATGATAGCGTTTGGATATGTGTCCCATCTAAATCTCATGTTGAAATGCAATCCCCAGTGTTGGAGGTAGGGCCTGGTGGGAAATGATTGGATCATGGAGGTGGATCCCTCATGGCTTGGTGCTGTCCTTGCAATAGTGAGTTCTTGCAAGATCTGGTTGTTGGAAAATGTGTGGCACCTCTTCCCACCCTTCCTCCTGCTCTGGCCATGTGATATGACTGCTCCCACTTTTCCTTCTGCTATGAATCAAAACTTCCTGAGTCCTCACCAGAGGCTTAGCCAGTGTCAGTACCATGCTTCCTGTAGAGCCTACAAAACCATGAGTCAATTAAATTTCTGTGCCTTATAAATTACCCAGCCTCAAGTATTTCCATATAGCAATGCAAGAACAGCCTAATAAAGAAAATTGGTACCAAGGAGGGAGACATTGCTATAGAGATACCCGAAAATGTGGAAGCAACTTTGGGACTGGGTAATGGGCAAAGGTTGAAAGTGTTTGGAGGGCTCAGAAGAAGACAGGAAAATGAGGGAAATATGATTTGGGATGACTTCTTAGAGGACTTGGGATTATAAAACCAATTGTTGAGACCAATGAAAAATTGCTCATCAGTAGTAAATGTGGTACAGTTGAAGCCCTGAGTTTGAGGAGGTCTCAGACAGAAATGAGGAACTTATTGGGAACTGCAAAGGTCACCTGTGTTATGTCTTAGCAGAGAACTTGGTTTCATTGTGTTCATGCCCTAGAGCTCTGTGGAAATTTTAACTTAAGAGTGATGATTTAGTATATCTGATGGAAGTAAGGACCAAACTCTGATTTTTTTATTTTGCCCAAATTCCTATCTAAGGGGTCTGAGGAGTCATGCCCTACAAATCATAATTTCTTATCAGATGGGTTTTATTTAACCCCGTATATCATGATTTACTTTCCAAACTGACTCTGGCATAACATTATGAGACAAGGAAGAAAATCAAAATATTTTACCCCAAAACATGTTTCTTCACCATATTTTGAAATGGCCCTACAAAGCTATTCTTTGGTGGGGGGGGGGGGGGATTTGCATATGTAAAGAATCTCTATTAACATAGCTAGATCTTTTTCTTACAAATCCTCCCAATCCTAAAGAGATTAACTAAGAACTGAATAGGAAACATTTGTCATCTATTGTCTCTAAGGGCAGCCACTATAAGACTTCAAAAGAACTTTGGTCTCCACAGTCTTTATCTTAACCTGAACATCCCCTTCCTATCAATCCTAGATCTTTAGACAAACTCAACCAATTGCCAACAAGAAAATGTTTAAATTTACCCATAGCCTGGAAGCACCCCTGCTTTGAATTGTTCCACCTTCCTGGACCAAACCAATGTATTTCTTAAATGTATTTGATTGATGTCTCATGCCTCTCTAAAATGTATAAAACCAAGCTGTGTCCTGACCACATTTGGCACGTGTTCTTAGGACCTCCTGAGGGTTGTGTCATGGGCCATGGTCACTCATATTTGGCTTAGAATTAATCTCTTCAAATATTTTACAGAGTTCAACTCTTTTTGTCAACAGAAGAAATTTCTAAGCAGCAAAGCATTCAGAATGTAGCCTGGCTGCCTCTAACAGCCTACACTCAAATGTGAGAGTGAATAAATAACTTAAAGTTGGAATTTATCATTAAAAGAGAAGCAGAGCATAAAAGTTTGGAAAATTTGCAGCCTGGCTATGTGGCAAAGAAAGAAAAAGCTTTTTCAGGGGAATAATCCAAGCAGGCTGGAGAGTAACCACTTGTTAGAGAGATTTGTGTGACTAAAAAAAGAGCAAGGTGCTGATAGCCAAGACAATGGTATCTTCAAGTTAGCCCCTCCCATCACAGGCCCAGAGACCCAGGAGGACTGAATGGCTTCATGGGCCAGCCCTGAGGCATCTCTGCCCTGTGCCACTTCAGAGGCTGTTTCTCCTGTCCTGGCCACTCAGCTCCAGCTGTGGCTCAAAGGGCCCTAGGTATAGTTCAAGCCACTGCTCTGGAGGGCACAAGCCATAAGCTTTGGTGGCTTCATGTGGTATTAAGCCTGCAGGCATGCAGAGTGCCAGAATGAAGGAGGCTTCGTAGCCTCCAACTAGATATTAGAAAGCCTGGCTGCCCAGACAGAAGTCTGCTGTGGGGGTAGAGCCCTCAAAGAGAACCTCTACTCAGGCAGTGTGGAAGGAAAATATGGAGTTCAAGGCCCCATACAGAGTTTTGAGGCACTGTCTAGTGGTCTGTGGGGAGGGGGCCACCATCCTCCAGACCCCAAAATGGTAGCTCCACCAGCAGCTTTCATCCTGCACCTGGAAAAGCTGTAGGCACTCAACTCCAGCCCATGAAGGCAGCTCCAGGGGTTGAAACCTGTGAAGCCACAGAAGCAGAACTGCCCAAGACCTTGAGAGCCCACCCTTCACACCAGTGTGCCTTGGATGTGGAACATGGTGTCAATGGAGATTATTTTGGAGCTTTAAGATTTAATGACTCCCCTACTGGGTTTCAGACTTACATGAGGCCTGTAGCCCCTTTCTTTTGGCCAATTTATCCCTTTTGGAACAAGAATGTTGACCCAGTGCCTGTACTCCCATTGTATCTTGGGAGTAAATAACTTGTTTTGATTTTACAGGCTCATAGGTGGAAGGAATTTATCTCCAGATGAGTCTTTGGACTTGGGACTTGGGACTTGAGACTTTTGAGTTAATGTTGGAACAAGTTAAGACTTTGGGAGACTATCAGCAGGGGATGATTGTACTTTGTAATGTGAGAGGAACATGTGATTTAAGGGACCAGGGGCAGAATGATATAGTTTGAATATGTGTTTCCTCTACATCTCATGTTGAAATTTAATCCCCAACAGTGGAGGTGGGGCATGGTGGCAGTGTTTGAGTCATGGGGATGGATCCCCCATGGCTTGGTGCTATTCTCACAATAGTGAGTGAGTTCTCATGAGATCTGGTGTTTAAAACTGTGTGGCACCTCCCCCCAACCCTCTCTTGCTCCTGCTCTAGCCGCTGAGGTGTCTGCTCCCACTTTGCCTTCTGCAATGAGTAAAAGCTTCCTGGGGCCTCACCAAAGGGCAAGTAGATGCTAGCACCATGCTTCCTGTATGGCCTACAGAACAGTGAGCCAATTAAGCTTCTTTTATTCATTAATTACCAATCCTTAAGCTTTTCTTTACAACAATGTGAGAACAGCCCAATACAGTAAATTAGTCAAATCTCTAATTTTGGGTCCCAGCATTATATAAAGTTGCCACATGACTCAAACATTAGTCCAGGATTGAGAACCAGGCAGTGGAATAATGAATAAACCTGTCCAGATCATGCAAGAATGGTAAAGCAGCAGTAAACCAAGGAGAGGGTGCAAGTTCCATCTAAAATGAACAGCTGTGGCTCAGCTCTTAATTATTACCACATAGAATGTGAGTTAATGTTGCTGCGTATTTTAATTTTTCAAGAGAAACCAGGTAGGGGTGTGTGTGTGTGTGTGTGTGTGTGTGTGTGTGTGTGTGTGTGTGTGAAGTCTCTTGACTATTAAATGATAGTTCCAAAAATTTTATCAAGTTGTAAAACCAAAAAAAAAAAAATGCTTAGGGACTGAACTGGGACCTTTGCTATGCACAACATGAGGCTACATCCCAAGTGTTTGAGCTATAGGACCAATGATCATGCCCTGTAGTGGCTGTGGGGTCCTGAGCTTCCTGCCTGAATGGCAGTCATTTACCAAGGACCAAAAATGAACAAATTAGACATTGAACGTGTGACACACAACAAAAGTAAACATTTCTCCACATTGTCATTTATCCCTTAAAAATATTACCTCATACTACCATTAAAAAAGAAAATCAGTGCTTACTTAAAAACCACATTAAAGTCATTTTGAGAGACATGAGATTACAAAATTCTGTTCTAAGAATGGACACATCAGTGGAACACACTGACGGACACATGAGGGGTGTCCATCAGACTTGATCAAGACTTGCTCTTTTCTTTGATTATCAACAAATAAGAAAACCATTTCACTTTGAAGAGAAAAAAATATTTGATGGAAAAATTATAACAGTTGCACCAATCAGCTCAAAGACAGTGATTTTCAGCACTATATTTCTTTAATTTCCAAAGATTTTTATAACATTATTGACATGTATATAATGAAATAGCATGGACTAGGCAGTTAGACCATATACCAGAGTGTAACAACACATAGAATTGTTCAGAAAATTAAATTATGTAATACAATTTATAGTGCTTTGCATATAGTAGATATTAAATTAACATTTGGCTTCTTGTTTCAGAAAATAGTACTATATATTTGTTTACATTATATAAAATAGCCACTTATTTTATGAAGGATTCTGAGATTACCACTGTTTATTTTTCACTTCTTTACTCTCATATAAGATGTATTAATTTAGTCTGTAATATTATTTGAGCTCTGATTATGTTCAAGCTACTGTGTTCAGAACTGTAGAAATTCAAAGACGATCAGCATAGTTCCTTCTATTAAGGAATACATACTCCATTCATTGTATTAATCCAACAACCATTTAATAAGCACCTACTCTGTTCCAGACACTGTTCTGGATCATGAGGACACATCTCTGAATAAGACAAAAACTATTCTGGCTCCCATGGAGCTTACATTATAGTGAAGCTAGGTAGACAATGGACGAAGAAAATTAAGTAGTAATAGGTGCCATAAAAAATACAATGGGCTCGTGTACAGCAGAGTGATTGGGTGGCAACTTTAGATTAGGTAGCCAGCCTAGAAAGGCCTCTCTACGAAAATGAGTTAACCCATAAATGATGAAAAACAGCCAGTCATGGAGAGGTCTGAGGAAGAATGTTACCCACGATGGGATGAGGCTGGCATGTTTCAGGAGCATCATGAGGGCTCATGGGTGAGTAGATGGCCAAAAGGGAGTGGCATAAATGAATGGAGAAGAATTAAGCAGGCCTATCACACAGAAACTCATAGACCAGAGTAAGGTATGTGAATTTTATCATATTAGGGAAAATAAACACCCAGTTATAATACTAAGGAATATGAAATAAGGGCTATAAAAACAAACTGCTGTGGAAACCCCAACAAAGGCTGTTGCTTCTGTATGCCTAGAGTGGGTTTCCAAAGGCCTCTGCAGAGATGGATTTGAACTGGGGCTTAGCAAACAAGCAGGATTTAAAATGTAAATAGGCAGAGAAGGATAAAAAGGACATTCTAGGCTGGGAAAACTATAAAACAAAGAATGCAGGCATTTAGTGGTATAGGATGGTTGGCATGGGAACCTGGTAAAACGCAGAGGAAGTTAAATATAAAAACATAAAATCACAATTGGGAAAGAGTCTTTAACACCAGATTGAAGAATGAGGGCCTTGTCCACAGATGCGGAAAGCCACTTAGGAGATTGCTAGCATGCAAGTTCCTGAAGCAGTAGGGATGTATCTCCTTTTATTTTTATTTCATAGTGATGTGTATATTAGAGACATTTCAAAATACCTGTGGATTGGTTAGACACCAAGAGTGAATGAGTATTGCCTTAATGCTCTGTTATTATTACCTGGGCATCTCTACTCCCCACATGCATTTATGTGTTCTAAAACACGTATGGATGATTTCTAGGAAAGCAATCTGGCAACATAAATTAAAATGTCTAAAGCATATATGCTTTGGTCCAGCATTTACACCTTGAGTAATACACAGCCTATAAAAATACTCACACAGGCATAATACACAGCAATTATATATGCAGATAGGAGCTATGGGACTGCTACATTCCACCACTCTAAAGTCGTGGGAGCCACTCCCATACACTCAGATGTCAAAAAAAAAAAAAAAAGCAGGGAGGGATTTAGAAATCAGAAACTGAGAAATTATCCAAAAACACAAGCTCCAAAATGAACTGTTTAAATTGGTATTTTTTAAACTGTGGATCATGATCCATTAATCAGTCATGAAGTCAATCCAGGAGGTCACCACTGACATTGTTTTTAATTTTAAAGTCTAGAATAAAATAAGGGGCCAGGTGCAGTGGCTCATGCCTGTAATCCCAGCACTTTCGGAGGCCAAGGTGGGCAGATCATGAGGTCAGGAGTTTGAGACCAGCCTGGCCAAGATGGTGAAACCCTGTCTCTACTAAAAATACAAAAATTAGCCAGGCATGGTGGTGGGTGCCTGTAATCCCAGCTACTCAGGAGGCTGAGGCAGGAGAATCGCTTGAACCCAGGAGGCGGAAGTTGCAGTGAGCCGAGATTATGCCACTGCACTCCAGCCTGGGCAACAAGAGCAAGACTCCGTCTCGGGAAAAAAACAAAACCAAAAAAATTGAATAAAATGACATAAAAGGAAAGTATTAGAATGAATTGAACATAGTAAGGGTAAGTATTGTGTTTCATAAACACATCATTTCTGTTTTTTATACTTATATATACACAGGCAATTGTGTACTGGGTGATGATGTAAGATCTGTTTCTTACTGTGGTTCATATTCTTTAAAAGTTGAGAACTGTTATGGGCTGGGCGCGATGGCTCACGCCTCTAATCCCAGCACTTTGGGAGGCTGAGGCAGATGGATCACGAGGTCAGGAGATCAAGACCATCCTGGCTAACATGGTGAAACTCTGTCTCTACTAAAAAATACAAAAAATTAGCCGGGCGTGGTGGTGGGTGCCTGTAGTCCCAGCTACTTGGGAGGCTGAGGCAGGAGAATGGCATGAACCTGGGAGGCGGAGCTTGCAGTGAGCCAAGATCACGCCACTGCACTCCAGCCTGGGTGAGAGAGGGAGACTCTGTCTCAAAAAAGAAAAAAAAGTTGAGAACTTTAACATTGTTTTTATGGACTAATGTTAAATAAATGCTTTTTAAAAAATTCATTGCTAACAGGTGTGGACTTACTAGGAAACCTGCTCAGTTATAGATGTATGTACTCATATGTCATCTGCAGGGCTGTTAAGAGGTTCAAGTGTGCCTACCAAACAGCTGTGAATATCTCTGTGGAATATGAAAGATGTTATAAAAGGGGAGAATTTTCATTTCATATTTGATATGCTTTATATACTATATACTTTTATATATTTCTGCATTGTAATTTTAAAATATAAAGAAAAAAAGATGTTTAAGAGGTAACTTGCCTGGGCATCTCTACTCCCCACATGGAGTAGATGCTCCCCTATGGAGCATCCAGTCAATTAACATGAAATGTGACCATATCACATCTTTCAGCCAAAGTCAGTGGGAAAGGAAGGGAAATGAAGCCTTGTTTCACCCATGGAAAGTTGGTGGTAAATTGGCAGCAGTGTGAATGACAAAAGTCATTAATGTCCCACCTGATGTACAAAGTGATTTCAGGCAGGTAGGTGTTTGGACAGTCAGATAACATGGCAAAAGAGAATCTGAGAAAAAAAAAGTCTTAGGGGAAAACTTGGCACTAGAAAGTAGACTTGAAAAGTGGAGAAGGCTGTGACTCAGGTGAAAAGTAGAAGCTGTAGCCAAGCTCTGAGGATGCTCATCTAATGGCCAGATGGCCCAGAACCATTAGCATTATGGCATTATGAAGAAAAGAGCCTCTGCCTAGAGCTCCAAGACATGGAGGACTACTGTGACCACATAACAAAGGCGAGCCACCAGACAATGCCCTCAGTTCACCATCATTGAGACATGCTGGACTGAGGCATCCTCAACCCTAGAGCTGCACCCTATGGATGAGGCGTTCGTGTTCATGGGTCAAGCCTCAGGACACTTACCATTTGCCTCTCTCTTCTTTAAGATTCCATGGTTGGAAGCCTTATTTCCTGCTAGCACATGCTTGCAACAGATGTTAACATTTTCAATTAGATCTCATCCAAGAAGCAGGATGCATTATACTGAGTGGCACATAAATGCTTAGCTTTTGCATTAGACCAGCTCTCATGCTTGATGACACCAGGCATTGATACCCTACTAGCTTGTCTTGTCCTTCTGTTCCCAACTGGCCTCCCACCTTTCCCAGGGTATACTCACTGAAAAGGAGCCTTTCTGTGGTTTGGTACCTGCTGTCTTGGTGTTGATAGCACAGATTTATTTTTGTTGACAATAACATACACTTGAATGGCAATTATGCTATGTCTATAAAGCTAGATACAGCCCAGTTCCAGGATGCCAAACTTTGTGAAGCCACATTTTCAGCAGGAGCAAGCTTCTGTGTCCTGGATTGCAGTCAAAAAGTGCAAAAGTTATGAGGCCACTGAGTAAATGCATCATTACCCACTGGAGTAGACCAACCCCAAAGTTAGGCTTTGCAGTTTTTTGTCAAAGTTAGAAAATCCATTTAACAATGGGAATGAGTAAACTACTTTCCTAACTAAATATAAAACCACAAATCCTCATCATATCACTTTGCACAAGGAATTTCTTGTAAGTAGCAAATATGTGTTAGCCATATTTGACATTTCAGTACTCAGCAGTGGTGCTGCACATAACACATGCTTAATAAACATTCAGTGAGCACACTAATGGGTAGGTTAATTAGGTAAGCTAGACATAAGGTCTAATTTCATTGACGACAGTTGCTGATTACCACAGAATTTTTGAATCATAAAGCAAAGGCTGATTCTATTCATGAGACCTTGTGCTTAGGAACATTAATTATCCTTCTTTTCTGGCTTCCCTCCATTCTAGTCATTGAAAAAGCTTCAAAATTTCATAGTTTCAGTTTTTACATCACCTACAATACATAAATCTTCCATCTGCAAATTTCAATAGAGTACTCATTCACCATTCAATATTGGCAGCTTCACTCTGGTAAGTCTCTCCTAAATCCTACAGATGGTGCCTGATTTTTATGAGATTGAAATCTATTAATTCTATTTTCTATTGCTCTTTGGAATTTATAAGTGAAAGAAAGGAGATCTATTCCTTTTATTAATCAGAAGCAGTAACATAACACACCCATAACCAGAACAAATTCTCTCTTTTTCTCTCTCCTCCAACCTTTCTTTTCTTCTTTTGCAAGAAGACCAAAAATCCAGATTAAAGTCTTAGAATGTATATATTAATGTTGAATGCATTTTTATAGAGGCAAGTGTATATGAAAGAAATTTTGTAGGCACAAATGATCAATTGTATGTTTAAAAGCAACTCCTACACTTACTGCAGGGTAAACTGCCAAAGGCTTCATTGTATTTTCCATACCAAGACTTATGGCTAAGAACACTCAAGAGGTGAGCTATTTTAGATGCTTAGGTTTCACACCTTAAAGCTTCACTAAAAAAAAACTTGAGTGAGATAATGCAAAAGCAACTTTGGAATAATAACTGCTATTCCAATTCTCTTTCCTGGTGTCATAGGGCTGTATTTTTAATCATTTCATTCAAAAGTTAATTATTCATTTGATTAGACAGAAATAAGTATTTTCCAAATCTTTCTTAACAAGCAACACATTCACACTGTTTAGTCATTTCAGCAGTACTTCTTCAATCATGGTCTAGAATTTACATCCTTTATAATTTTTAGACTACAGGCTTCCTGGAGCAATTCACCAACAGTGATGAAACTACCATAATGTCTTCTTTGTGTTTGAGACAATGGTGGCAAATTCTCAGTGGTTGACTATAAGCCTTTTTCTAACCACTTGTTTTCCAGGTTGACCAGTGGCAACACTAACAGTCACCAATCCGATGCCAGACAGCCATTAACACCTCACCTTTTCATTTGATCAATTTCAGTTACTAGGAAATGAATGGTCGTATTTACTTACCTATAGAAGATATTTACTTATCTTGCTGAAGAAAGAAACTTCTCTCACAAATCAATTTTCAAATAATTTTATCTTGTTAGATAGTGTATAGTCAAGGGCTGAGCCAAATGAGCCCGTTCTCTAGCATGGTTAGTATAAGCTTAGCCAGCAGGGATGCTGTTGTGTATCTGAAGAATCACAGTAAGAGGAAAGAAAACCTATGCCAGTAGATAGGAGTGGTTAGTTACCACGATGTGATAAGTCAGGTCACAATAAACTACTGCTCCTAAGGCAAATGAAGGAGCTATGGGAATTGGGTAAGGAGACAGATTCCTCTCAGGTATCAGTCTAAGTAATTCAAAGGAAAAGGGCTTTTCTGCCTACTCTGCAAAGGATTAGTTTTCAATTGAGAGAGCAGACTTGTCATTTTGAGTAAGTGTGCACATCACATCATGTCTCATAGTCAGATAGAGAAAAAAGCAGGAACAAAAACAAAGACAAAAACAAGGACATTATGTCTACTTCTAGTCCCCACAATAGAGGAAACCTTGAGCCCTTTCCAATAAGTTACTGTCTCCCTAAAAAAAAACAGCTTTCCCCTGATGCTTTTGCAATGGATACAATGCAGAAAGGACAACCAAGTGAGGAAATAGCTCTTTTTCTTTCCACTGTGAGTAGACAAACTCTGACCTTGATAATAATTTTGAAGGTTTTATGCCTTAAATAGCCATGATCCTTTGAGGAGCCAGTTCCTCTGAAATCTAGTCTTCCTTGCAAAACTTTACAAGTAAACTACTCTTTCTTCTCAAAATATTTTGTCCCTGAATCTTCTATTTTTTCACACCCCTAAGACTTAGTAACATATAAAGATTAAATAATAATAATAAACTTGGCAAATAAACCCGGCATCCCTCAGGATTCTCCAACAGCATATTAGAAGATGATCACCTTCAAACTGATACAGGCAGAGAAGGATTCAAACAAACAGGACTCAGTAAAATGAAAGGATAATCATTACTCAATTAAAAACATCTCTTCATGGCTTGAACCTGGGAAGCGGAGGTTGCAGTGAGCCAAGAACATACCACTGCACTCTAGCCTGGGTGACAGAGCGAGACTCTGAAGAAGGATTTGCCATACTTGGGATTCCCTGAGCCTCTGTTTTTTGCTTACCTTTCTAATACACACAAGAAAATTCAATCTCTGGCAAGACATAAGATGGGCATTTCCGAGAACTACATTAAAGAAGGCTGTGGTACAGAAGTTAGGCCCAGTTTGGAACTTCAAGAATTTGTTTTCAAATTCAAAACACCAAAGATCAACCAGGACAATGCATTATTTGACTTAATGAGGTCAGTAGATTACTTGCTCATCCTTTCTGGAACCAGACGTTGCTGAATCAGCCCAGATTCTAAGAACTTCAGAGAATAACAATTTCTTTCAGGGCTTGGAAATCAAGGTGGCTTCCTTCTACTCAAGCATAATTACGTGTTGTGGGGCAAATAAACTTTTACCACGGAGTAGGGGAGTAAGTCATCCATCAAATGCATTAAGTTCAGGAAAATACATTCAATATGTGCTTAATAATGAAGGTCAGGTGTTTTCTCTTACTGCATTTTAAAAAGTGAATCTTTTATTAAACAACTTAAAAATTATAAATTATACAGAAAAGAAGTGCAACTGTAATATCAGCGTGACATGTTGGCCATTTCATTTCTAACTGAAGACTCATACATTATCCCATTTCATTGAAAACAACCTCCTTTATGTTATATCTTTGATTTCGAAACTGAATAATAAACTGATTTAAAAATAAGAAGTCATGAGGGAACTTAGGAAGGAGGGTTGCTCTTAGAGACAATAATGGTTTGTATTCTGGCACTATTCATGCATTCTCTCTCATCTGTCCAGTGGTTATTCCCTCCTCTATTTAAACTCTATTAATCTCCTTTAGTGAAATTCATCTTTCATTTCAGTTACTCCTTAACTTCTCCCAAGCCATCTCTCATCTCCTCACCCCACACATAATTACCCTAATGAAAAACAAAATAGGATTTAGCAAAGGACTACATTTTTTTCATTTGTTAAATTTTACCATATTTTTTGTTTGTTATGCATTTATTTCCATACTATCTCAGAAGACAAGAGCCATAAGAGTATTTCAATAATGTAATATACCTAAGGGTGTAATCCACACTTGCTAAGAAATCCAGTTATGTTTGTTAGGTTGACATTATGTGAAATAGCTCCAAAAGACCAGAGCAGATGATGAGAAGGCCATATAGTGTTTTATGAATGATTTGAGTTCTAATACTATTCATCCTGATATATTCTAATCAATTCTGAGAAGGGAAAAAAACAGATTCTACACAGAAAGATAAAAAAGGACTATGGGATAAGAGAGTAAATTTTGAAGAAAAATAGCAATACTAGTCATATAATCTGAATCAGAATAATATAGGTTATATTTATATGGCACTTAATATTTTTCAAAGACCTTTCAACTACATTGTCCCCATTTGATTGAAAATCATCAGTAATCTTGAATCCACACTAGCAACAAAGCTATAAGAAAATTGTGTTCAAGGATGGTTCCATTAGATTTCCTAAATATTTTAATGGGGAGAAAATAAATAACCAAGTTAGACATAAGGGAAAACTTCCCAACTATGAAAGTTGTCTGATGCTAACACAGGTGTCAAAAATTTTAGGAAAGAGACAGAGCAAGATGGCCAAATAGTAGCCTCCACTGATCATCCTCCCTACAGAAACACCAAATTTAACAACTATCTACACACAAAAAAGCAATTTCATAAGAACAAAAAAATCAGGTGAGCGATCACAGTACCTGGTTTTAACTTCATATCACTGAAAGAGACAATGAAGAGTTAGGAAAGAGAGTCTTGAAGAGCTGATACCATCCCTCCCCCACCCACCCACCCAGCAACAACTGTGTGGCATGGAGAATCTTCACACTTGGGGGAGAAAGAGCACAGTGATTGTGGGACTTTGCATTGGAACTCATATTGTCACAGCCAAAAGCAACATCTCACCTGGCAGAACTCAGCCAACAACCATGAAGGGAGCATTTAGAGCAGCCCTAGCCAGAGGGGAATTACCCACCCCAGCAGTCAAAATTGAGCTTAGGCAAGCCCTGCTCTCATGGGCCAAAATGCTCTGGAGTACTAAATAAACTTAAAAGGTGATCTAGGACACAAAGGCTGCAATTCCTGGGCAAGTTCTAATAGTGTGCTGGGCTATGAGCCAGTGGAATGGAGGTCATGCAACCTAGTGAGACACCAGCTGGGGCAGCCAAGGGAGTGCTTGCATTACCCTTCCGTCAACCCCAGCAGCTCAGCCCACAGCTTCAGGGGAGGCTTCTTTCTTCTAAGTAAGAAGAGGAGAGGGAAGAATAAAGAGGACTTTGTCTTGCAAGTTGGATACCAGCTAGTAGGATAGGACACTGGGCAGAGTCCTGAGGCACCTCACTCCAGGGCCTAGCTCCCAAATGACATTTCTAGACATACCCAGGGCCAGAAGGGAACCCACTGACTTGAAAGGAAGGACTCAGTCCTGGTAGAACTCATCACCTACTGACTAAAGAGCCCATGGGCCCTGAATAATCAGCAGTGGTAGCCAGGAAGTATTCACCATAAGCCTTGGTTAACACTCTGAGATGTGCTGGCTTCAAGTGAGACCCAGAAAATTCCCAGCTGTAGTGGCTATGAGGAGATATTCCTTTTGCTTGAGAAAAGCAGAGGGAAGAATAAAGGGGACTTTGTCTTGTAGCTTAGGTACCAGCTCCGCCACAGTGGAGTAGAGTACCCAGAGGGCTCCTGGGATCCCTGATTCTAGGCCATGGCTCCTGGATGGCATTTCTGGACTTGCTCTGGGCCAGAGAGGAGCCCAGTTCCCTCCCTGAAGGGTGAGTCCCAGGCCCGGCAGCATTCACCACAAGCTGACTGAAAAGCCCTTGGGCCTTGAGCAAATATCAGCGATAGCCTGGCAGTACTCATCTTGGGCTTGTGGCAGTGGTAGCCATGGGAAGAGACTCCTCCGCTTGCAGAAAGGGAGGGAAGAGTATAAAGGACTTTGTCTTGTGTCTTGGGTACCAGCTTAGCCACAGTAGAATACAGCATCAGGTAGATTTCTATGGTATCCCACTCCAGGCCTTGCTCCTGGATGGCATCTCTGAACCTGCCCAGGGCCATGGGGAACTTGCTGCACTGAAGGGAAAGACACAAGCCTGGTTTGCTTTGCCACCTGCTTAGGACCTTAGCCTTAGGAGCTTCAGTGCACACAGGTGGTAACCAGGTAGTGGTTACAGCAGATCTAAGGCAAAACCCAGTGCTGTGCTGGCTTTAGGTCTCACCTAGTGCAGTCCCAGTGGTGGTGGCTACAGGGGTGCTAGTGTCATGCCTCTCCCAGCTTGGGTCAGCTCAGCACAGAGAGACTCCATTTGTTTGGGAGAAACCAAGGGATGAGAATAAGAGTCTCTGCCTGGTAATCCAGAGAATTCTTCTGGATCTTATCCAAGACCACCAAGGCAGTACATCTGTGAGTCTGAAGGAGTCACAGCATCACTGTGGGGTATACAGATACAGCTGCAGTGACTAAATGCAGATACAGCTGCAGTGACTAAAAACTTAGATCATAACACCCAAGTTCCTTCAAATATGGGGAAAATCTTCTCAAGAATGGCAGGTACAAACAAGCCCAGACTGGGAAGACTACAATAACTACCTAACTCTTCAATGCGCAGACACTGACCAACATTCACAAGCATCAAGGCAATCCAGGAAAACATGACCTCATCAAATGAACTAAATAAAGCAGCAGGTATCAATCCCAGAGAAACAGAGATATGTGACCTTTCAGACAGAGAATTCAAAATAATTGTGTTGAAGAAAGTCAATTAAATTCAAGATAAAATAGAAAGAATTCAGAATCTTGTCAGATAAATTTAACAAGGAGATTGAAATAATTAAAAAGACTTAAGCACAAATTCTGGAGTTCAGAAATGCAATTGACATACTAAAGAATGCATCAGAGTCTCTTAATAGCAGAATTGATTAAGCAAAAGAAAGAGTCAGTGAGATTGAAGACAGGCTATTTGAAAATACACAGTCAGAGAAGAAAAAAGAATGAAAAAGAATGAAACCCACCTACAAGATATAGAAGATAACCTCCAAAGGACAAATTTAAGACTTGTTGGCCTTAAAGAGGAGGTAGAGAAAAAGATAGTGGTAGAAAGTTTACTCAAAGGGATAATAACAGAGAGATTCCCAAACCTAAAGAAAGATATATGGCACACCAAGCAGATTTAACCCAAAGAAGACTACCTCAAGATATTTAATAAGCAAACTCTCAAAGGTTAAGGCTTAAAAAAAAAAGGGTACTAAAAGCAGCAAGAGAAAAGAAACAAATAACATACAATGGAGCTCCAGTACATCTGGCAGTAGACTCTTCAGTGAAGACCTTACAGGCCAGGAGACAGTGGCATGACATATTTAATGTGCTGACAGAGAGAAAAAAAAAAAAACATTACCTAGAATAGTATATCTGGTGAAAATATCCTTCAAACATGAAGGTGAAATGAAGACTTTCCTAGACAAGCAAAAGCTGAGGAATTTCATCAACACCAGATCTGTCCTACAAGAAATGCTAATGAGAGTTCTTCAATCTGAAAGATAAAGATGTTAATGAGAAATTATCTGAAGGTACAAAACTCACTGGTATTAGAACACACACAAAAGAACACAGAATATAATAACACTGTTATTGTGGTATGTAAACTAGTCAAATCTTAAGTAGAAAGACTAAACAATGAACCAATGAAAAATAATAACCACAACTTTCCAAGATGCAGACAAAAAAAAAAGGTATAAATAGAAACAACAAAAAGTTTTAAAGCAGGGGGATGAAGTTAAAATGTAGAGTTTTTATTAGTTTTCTCTTTGCTTGTTCATTAATTTGTTTGTTTATGCAATCAGTGTTAAGTTGTCATCAGATTAAAATAATGGATTGTAAGACGTTATTTGCAAGCTTCACAGTAACCTCAAATCAAAAAAAGCATACAACAGATACACAAAAAGCTAGAAATTAAAACATACCACCAGAAAAAAATTACTTTCACTAAAAGGAAGACAAGAAGGAAGGAAAGAAGGAAGAGAAGACCACAAAACAACCAGAAAACAAATAACAAAACAAAAGGAGTAAGTCCTTACTAATCAATAACATTGAATGTATATGGACTAAAGTCTCCAATGTAAAGACATAGAGTTGCTGAATAAATAAAAAAACAAGACCCCATGACCTGTTGCCTACAAGAAACACACTCCACCTATAAAGACACACACAGATTGAAAATAAAGGGATGAAAAAAGATATTCCTTACAAAGGATAGCCAAAAAAGAGCAGGGTAGGTATGCTTATACCAGACAAAATAGATTTCAAGACAAAAACTATAAAAAGAGACAAAGAAGGTCATTATATAATGACAAAGGGATTGGTTCAGCATGAGAATATAACAACTGTAAATATATGTGCACCCAACACTGGAGCATCCAGATACACAAAGCAAATATTATTAGAGCTAAAGAGATAGATAGACCCCAACACAATAAAAAGTGGAGACTTCAACACCCTACTTTCAGCATTGGACATATCATCCAGACCGAAAATTAAAAATAAATATTGGACTTAATCTGCACTATAGCCGAAATGAATCTAATAGATGTTTACAGAATATTTCATCCAACAGCTGCAGAATACACATTTTGCACTTTAGCACATGGATCATTCTCAAGGAGAGACCATTTGTTAGGCCCCAAAATGAGGCTTAAAACATTCAAAAATATTGAAATAATATCAAGTATCTTCTCTGACCACAATGGGATAAAACTAGAAAACAATAACAACAGGAATTTTGGAAACTATACAAACACATGGAAATTAAATAATATGCTCCTGAATGACCAGTGGGTCAATGAAAAAATTAAGAATGAAATTGAAAATTTCCTTGAAACAAATGATAATGGAAACACAACATCAAAACCTATGAGATATAGTGAAAGCAGTACTAAGAGGGAAGTTTATAGCTATAAGTGCCTACATCAAAAAAGTTTTAAAAACTTCAAATAAACAACCTAATGATGCATCCTAAAGAATGAGAAAAGCAAGAACAAACCAAACCCTAAATTAGTAGAAGAAAAGAAATAATGAGGATCAGAGCAGAAATATATGAAATCAAAATGAAGAAAACAATACAAAATATCAATAAAACAAAAAGTTGGCTTTTTGCAAAGATAACAAAATCAACAAACCTTTAGCTAGGCTGACTAAGAAATAAAGACAGAAGGCTGGGCACAGTGGCTCACGCCTGTAATCCCAGCACTTTGGGAGGCCGAGGCAGGCGGATCACAAGGTCAGGAGATCGAGACCATCCTGGCTAACATGGTGAAACCCCGTATCTACTAAAAATACAAAAAAATTAGCCAGGCATGGTGGCAGGTGCCTGTAGTCCCAGCTACTCAGGAGGCTGAGGCAGAGAATGGCGTGAACCCGGGAGGCAGAGCTTGCAGTGAGCAGAGATCGCACTGCTGCACTCCAGCCTGGGCAACAGAGCGAGACTCTGTCTCAAAAAAAAAAAGAAAGAAAGAAAGAAATAAAGACAGAAGACCCAAGTAAATAAAATAAAAAAGGAGACACTACATTCAATAACACAGAAATTCAAATGATTGTTAGTGGCTACTATGAGTGACTATATGGGAATAAATTGGAAAAACTTACAGGAAATGGATAAATTCCTAGACATATACAGCCTACCAAGATTGAACCACAAAGACATCCAAAACCTGAACAAACCAATAACAAGTAATAAGTTTGAAGCCATAATAAAAAAGTCTCTCAGCAAAGAAAAGCCCAGGACCTGATGGCATCACTGCTGAATTTTACCAAACATTTAAAAAAAGAACCAATACCTACTCAAACTATTCTGAAAAATACAGGAAGTAGAAATACTTAGAAATTCATTCTATGAGCCCAGTATTCCCTGGTACAAAAAAAAAAAAAAAAAAAAAAAAGACACAACAAAAAAAGAAAACTACAGGCCAAAATCTCTGATGGACACTGATGCAAAAATCCTCAACAAAACACTAGCAAACAGTATTTAACAACACTAAAAAGATTATTCATCATGACCGAGTGGAATTAATCCCAGAGATGCAAGGATGGTTCAACATGCATAAATCAATCAATGTGATACATCACATCAACAGAATGAAGGACAAAAGCCATATGATTATTTCAACTGATGCTGAAAACACATTTGATAAAATTCAGCATCTCTTCACAATAAAACCCTCAAAAACCTGAGTGTAGAAGGAACATACCTCAAGGATATAGGACAGGATCCTTAATTCTTCCTGCACAAGATACCTTCATATCTTTTATTCCCTTCACATCCACCCTAAACATTTTCTGGTTATCCAGTAACCTCAGATTCTTAATTTATCAACTTTGAACACACTTTAGCTTGTCTTTGTCCTCTTCTAAGTGTCATGTCCAATACTAACTACAATACTCCATGTATCCACATACAGATTGATCAGAGCAAAATAGAATAGGATTACCACTTTCCCCAGAGTGGGCATAATACATCTACTAATACAGTCTAAGACATTAACTATGTTGGCAGCCATGCCACTCAGTTGACATACATAGCATTACCAGAACTCCTAATCTTCTTCTACATTGTATATGCTAAGGATGCAATCCTATATCTTTTAAAAGAACCCAGAAATTCACTTTATAATCTCCAAGTTTTCATTCATGTCCTTATTTCCATGTAATTAAATTTGCTAGTATTCAAGGACCAACATTAAAAGTTAATATTATTAAATATCTTGTTGGCATTACATATTTTCTATATTATTTAATTAATGTCTTTACAGTAATCTTCCTTGCATTTATGTTAATGAATATGCCTTCTATCTATATTTTTTACTCAAATAGATTGGTATAAACCTAACCACATCTTAGAAATCTTAGAATTTCCTATCTGTAGGAAATATATCCCATATTCCAAAAAAGAAACCAAAAATGATTTTGCAAGCACACCTTATTTTGAATTGATGGTTTACTATAGGCTTAAGTGGAGCATCTTTATTTTCACTAACATTGTGTTCTGTTTAGAATCACAACATTAATTTAACTCTGTTTTCCTGCCTTCACTCTCCATCCCCAGTTACTTAGTTTTAGTCTTAACCAACATCTGTGTTTACACAGCCATAAACTATAGATAAGCACAATTTTGCAAACGATGTTTCAGGACCCCTTTTCTAGCTTGGTGATATGTGGATACGCTGTGTAACTTAGAAAGTCTTTACAGAACAGCTAGCTAAAATCCACAGTTTCAACAACAAGTTCTATAAATCTTATTTCTTTATATCTCTCAAATCATCTACTCCTTTCCAACCCCATTACCATTTCCTTAGTGGAGGGCATCATCATCTCTCAGGGAGATTCTGGCAACATTCTACAATTTCCCTTACTCTAATACAATCCCCTTCCAGTGTGTGCTTCCAGTGCAGACAGAGTGATCTTTCCAAATATAAAATCTGATCCTGTCAAACTTGTTTAAAATCCTTCAGAGCCTCCACGCTGTCTTCAGAATTACAGGGAGTTGCATCTTACATAGGAATTAGGTTCCATAAGCAACTAAAACCTAAATCATATATAGTCAAACTTATCCTGGAATGGTCCTTGATTGTTCACAAGAGATATTTTTGTATCTATAGTAATGTATAGGAGAAATGATACATAAATGTATATAATAAGGTACTTTATATAATATGAGCAAAATATGCACAATATAATTTCATAGCATTAGAATTTATTTTTGTTTTGCTTCATGTGCAAAGTTAAATTCTTAAGTCACATGTGCCAATTACCCAACTCTACCAGAAGTATAAGTGTATTAGAATGTATTTAAAAATATTTATCAAGTGCCTATTACATAATCAGAAACTGTTCTAGGCACTGGGACTACCTCAAGGAACAAAACAGACTAAAATCTCTCCCTTCAGAGAGCTTACATTTAATAAACAAATACATAGAAAGTCTAATGGCAATAAGAGCTACTGGGGAAAATTGAGGCAGAGAAAGGGGATAGGGAAAATATTGGGGACAGGATGGTGAAGGAAGGGGATTGCCATTTTCAGTAAGGTGTTCAGAGAAAGCCTAACTGTGAAGGTAGCATTTGAGCAAAGTGGAAGAGGTGAGTGAGCCAAACAGACCTGTAGATGAGGAGTGTCCTAAAGGAACAAGGAGTGCTTAAACCCTGGAGGGTTTGAGAAATGAATGACAAAGAGCAGACAGGAGCTGGAGTGGAGTTAGAGATCAGAGAGGTGGCAGGGAGCCAACTGTGTAGGGCCTTTTAGGTTTCTGCTCCTTGAGTGATGTGGGAAGCCACTTGAGAGTTTCACGCAGTTGTGTCATGGTCTGACTACAAAGCTCAGATGGGCAGGCGAGGCTGGCCCTGTCCTCCATCCCCTGCTACCCTTCTCCTCCCTCTCCCTGAACTCCACAGCTAACTTGTTCTTGTGCTTTTTCTCCTAGACTCCAGAAGGGCAGGTGTGTTTCATGCAGGATGCCTTCCCTGATTTCCCCCAGCCTGAGCTGACGGACTTTGTTCATTTTCCCACTGTGTCTAGTCCACACTGCCGAGCACTGGTAGCCAACTACCCCCATCTCTAGAAGGCAAACTCTTTGAGAGTAGTGCCCACGTCTTTTTTGTAACTCCAGCTTGCAGCACAACACCTACATGCAGATAAGCATTCAGGAAATGTTTGCTGAATGAATGGCTAAGCAACAGTGAAATTGGCTGCAGCAGACTAGTCTGCAGGAGGATTCTCACTTGTGTGAGGCATTCTGAATTATCTAGAATCCCTATATCTGGGTTTCTGATCTCTTTTTGGAGAATTGTATTTTAACACACTTCCTTTTTATCCTTCAAATTTGGTTTCGACTGCATTCTTCTGAGCTTTAAATTTATTGCCCATCAAAAGAAAAAAGAAAAGCTATGAAAAGTCTTTCCTCTGGCAAACTCTAAGCAAAGGTAAACTTTTATGTTTGTGAGAAAGGAGATATCCCAATCCAACTGGCAATTTTTTTAAGTTTAAATATTTTTTAAATTTTTATGTTATTAATAAATCATTCTAACAGATACCAACCCCAAATGCAACTTACTTGTAAATTGAGGCATACTGGCTATTTCAATGGAAAAAAAACTGTGGACAAGCTGTGCTTTTACCTACACTTTGAAATCCACATTCTACAGTGTGAAGATAGAAATAAGAGATCACCAAGAAGAGTATTCAATTTGAGTTTAGATGTGATCAGCTCCTGAAAAGAAAAGATTATCAATGTTTATCTTCTACAGATATAATTTGAGCTTTCGGGGTGGGAGAGAAAGAACCAAGCATGGAAAAACAAGAGTATTTTGTGTGATATAACCTGGTCAAAATGTTAGCCTGTAAGGGTGGGTACAAAGTCCTTTATCACATTTGGAAAAAAAAAATTCCCCTTCCTCCCTTGAGGAGAACACGGGGTTTAGCATCAGTTTTAAAAGGCCTCTCGCCCTTTCAACATGCATCGGAGCCCCACCCTCACACAGAGGTAAGATAATGTGCTCTTCAGTAAGAAGTCAAGTATCCCCTGTCTTCTGAAACTGCCTGACGAGAATTAACGGCCTTTGCCATCCTCTTTTAAACAACTTTGGCCAGCATTTATAAGCACCTCGTTTATCTTGAGGGTCTTTCATCTATTATCTGACTGTAAGCGTGTTCATGGCTCATCAGCTGAATTCACTTTGACAGAGAAGTCTTATGACGAGTAGCCAACAGCCTAATGTCAGGTCTGTGAGTATCTCTGGAATTAAGGTGATGGGAAAAGGGTAACCTTCTGCTGCTTCTAACAGCATTTGCTGAACAACAGAAATAGAGCCTTAAATCATCCTCCCTTTAGGAAAGCAGGTCCCCTTTGCTAATATTAGAGCACATTGCAGCTGGGTTCACACTTAGATCAAAAACACCACTTGAGGCCACCTCTGGATTTAGACTTATATGTGGTAATAGATGTGAACCATGAAATTTCCTGTTATGTAGATGAAAGTTACCATCCAAATGGTTTTTACTTGACCACTAACAAGTCCATTTGCAGATATTTTTAACACTAACAAGGGGAAAAAAAAAAGACCATCATTCTCTATCTTTATAGTTTAACCACCAAGGCCCTGGAGGTTTATAATTGTTGCTTCTCTTCTTCTGAAGAATTAGGAATGGGCTTTTTGATGAAAAAAAAAATACCTGGCTGCAAACATAATATGCTTATTTTAAACAGCTCCAGTTTGGTTTATGATAATCTGAAAGTGCATGATGCCTCAAAGATTTCTGTTTATAATAACTTATAAGAATTATATTTCAAAACAGTTTAAAGCTGGCTATACACATTCATAAATATTTTGAGTAACCAAAGTAAACTTTTGAGAAATCTCGCCACCACAGAACTCAATGTTTATGCTTTCTACGAATAAAACAGGAGCTTTTTGAAAGTAGCATTAATACTAAATTGACAGAGAGGTACCTGTTGCTCTAAATTTATCATCACCCAATCAGCATGGCCTATATCTGCCAAGCTGAGGAGTAAATCAATTGATTGGAATGTGTTTAGCTTCACTAATCACCTGATGATTATTCAGAATTATAAAAACAGAACTTTTCCGTCCCAAAGGTAAAACTGTGTTATGAACAATGGCTTTCAATTGTTCAATACTTAGTCAACACTTCTCTTCCAGTCCTAAAAGAGTAACTTCATTAAAATGCAAGGTATCAGTGTGAACATACTTGAAATAATACTAATAAAGGAGCAGTTGGTATTGTACAGATAAGTCTGTTTCTATCTTCAAAGTTCTTTCAAAAGAGCTTTAGTCAGGTGTTACAATAACTGGAATTAAATGGGTATCTGTATACTATAGCCCCCCCATACTTGTCTTAATGTAGTTCCATTGACATCCTTTTGTGGGTCACTTGGAAAATAATGTACTCAAATTTCTATAGATAGAAACAACAAAATAAAAAGCCTACCCTTTGTTGAACTGTCACTCCTGTATTCTTGAGAAATCATGAGGTTAATGTACAGGGTGGGTGATAACCTTATGGAGCAGACGATCCAGCAAGAGGCATTTGTTGCTAGATGTATTTTTTAAAAAAAGTTAGGCTTTGTCTTTATGAGTTGTTAAGAGTGAAAAGCAAGTTTCTATAAAAGTATTCGCAACAGTCATGATTCTCCAGCTATGCCCAAGCCAAAGTAAAATAGCTCATTGGAATATTGTGATGAGCAAATTGAGGTTTCAAGAGTTGCTATTATTTTAGTCTCTGTCTGAAATGAAAGAGGAATCTGTCGGAAAGTGTAGGCTAATTTAGAAATAAGAACCCCTGTAGCCCTCTACCCTCCCATGCCACGAACCCCCTTCTACACAGATTCAGAAACTTCTGCAAACTATCAAAAGACCCTAAATGCCCGTTACAACGGGGTTTACACAAGCTCCCTCCTCACCTCTGTTTCCCTCTCCTTTGCAGGAGCTTCCCCCAGGAGCTTTCTTCCACATCTGAATCTGCACCTGAGCCAATTCCAAATCTCAGACTGATTACCATGTCTATCCACTTGGGTAATTGCCAAAATCAAGTTGACACCTATGAGAAAACTTATGCATGTCTGCATCTCCCCTTGCTCCCTTTTTCTTCCTTCTCTTCTTCAAAAATACCCATAATGTGACTCCTTCGCGTGGCTTTCCTGACTCTGTCAGTGATACCAACAATCTCCCCACCACCCAGATGATGGTCCTGGGGTTATGTTAGACTCCTCCTTCTCTTTCATTCTCTTCATCTGCCTTTCACAGTCTTGTTTATGTTTCATGAAAATGCCTTTCAAATACAAGCTTCCTCTTCATTCCCACCTCCACCATCTTAGGAGAGAATCTATCACGTCACACATGGGTTACAGTAGCTGCCAGGCAACATCCCTTATGACAAGTTCTCCCGTGCTCCAAACCTTTGTATACCTTGGCAAAATGTACACTAAAAACTATTAACACATTGCTATTTTATCATAAGCCTTCAATGGTTACAAGCTGTCCACCTCATCCTTGTGTACTTGTAAAAGCATGAAGACCCTTCCCAGGTCAACTCAAAACTATTTCCTATATAAAGTTAATTACCTTCCTATAATGCATATCCATTTGTTGTGCATGAAAAGAAAAAATTATTCTTTCTTCTACTAGGCAGTCCATCAGATATTTGAAAACAGCTCTCATGCAGCTGCTTAATATTCTTTCCTTCCATTTAATTCCTTCCCTTTCTCTTCAGATGACTTTGTTTTCAGATTCCTCATCATTGTTTAGACTTACTGTCATAGCCCCACATAAAATATACAACACTCTTGAAATAAATATTGTAATTGTACTTTTTCCCACTTTCAAATTCCTTGGGCCAGGCACGGTGGCTCATGCCAGTAATCCCAACACTTTGGGAGGCCAAGGCAGGTGGATCACTTGAGGTCAGAAGTTCAAGACCAGCCTGGCCAACATGGTGAAACCCCATCTCTACTAAAATATAAAAATTAGCAGGGCGTGGTGGTGGGCGCCTATAATCCCAGCTACTCAGGAGACTGAGTCAGGAGAATTGCTTGAACCCAGGAGTGAAAGGTTGCAGTGAGCCAAGATTGTGCCAGTGCACTTCAACCGGGACAACAGAGCAAGACTCCGTCTCCAAAAAAAAAAAATCAAATTCCTCCATGTCTACCTAGAGTAATAGGAAATCCCCCCATACATATTCTTAATGAATCAGTACTAGCCTGAATGTATTTGAAAGTTTAAGCTAATATAAAAAAAGTTTACATTGTACTTTTATTTTCAGCATAACACATCATTTATATTTAATAAATGTTTAGTAATTGGATAAAGAGGAAAACAAATATAGGCTCTTTGGATATAATATAACTTTGGTGGAAAACCAGGAGAGCTCACTTTACAAAGACATGTATCTTTAGCTCCCTGATATTGTTGAAAACAAAACAAAATCAAACAAAAAAAACCTGTAGCTACCTTCAGACAAGAGTTAAGAGCCTTTAAACAAATACTTGGCAGGAAACAGTCACTCCACTTTCATTCCTCCAACCCTCACATCAGTGACCTCCCTTGATCTCTGAGATGACAGTTTGCCAAGTTCCATGAAGATGGCATTCACAAATGACCCCATTAGACTTCCTAAAAACCTTAATTGCCCAATTCCTTTCACCCAGGTTTCTGAGGTTCAAGGAATGCTATCCTTCAGTTACTCTCTGGCATAGGTTCCAACTATTGTTATCTAATCCTTTCTGAATCCCTGAGAATGCAAAGAACTGAAGCTGACTTTGATTCTCTACCGAATTACAAAATACTTTACATACTTCTGTCACATAGTCATTCTCCTGTGTTTACTGTTCAACAGTGACATTCACTTTCATGTCTAAACATAGAAGGGAAGCACCATTGCAATAAATATAATCGTAAAGATTCAAAAGCCGATCCCCTTCAAAGGACCATGTTAAATACCTAAGAAAATTAATCACTTCCTGCTGTCCTAACCTCATAGTTACACCTTATCTGAATGAACACTATAGGCTAAGGGGCCAAGTGTCCACTCTGCATATGCATTTGAAAAATACCTTGGCTTTTTCTTGCATATCAAATCAACATTTATTTATTGAGTATCCACTATTTGGATCACACTATCTTGGAGCAAATCTATTGAAAAAAAAAGTAATTTCATTTAAACTTTAGCTTTTCTTTCAGGATTTGTTGCGATCTTAAAGAAAAGTATTATGCTGTATACATGTAGATCTACTTTTCTGAAACCAAAATGGGTAAATGATGTGGATAGGGGGAGGACAGGTTGCACCACAAGAAGTAAAAATAGATTAGTAAGTTAAAAAAAGCTCCTATATTTATGTCATTCCAGAATCATATGCTTTAATTTTCTTGTCTAAAATTCTTAACAGCGTTATATTGCAATCAATTGAATCAAGTGTCCCAATTCCATAAAAGTTTGCTGTATCAAGTGGAACAACTATGAATACTAATGTTTCCTATGTTTCCAGTGGTAAATGAAAGCACATGAAGAGCCATGGTGTTACATTATGCTGTCATCCCACCAACATCATCACCCCGCACAGCACACATGCATGCACACCCTCTCTCACAGTATTCAGAAGGTTGAGCACTCTTCTGCTAGGAGAAAAACAGGATAAATGGAGGAAGCTTTACTTAGAGGCACACCCAAGAGAGAATCATCACCTTACAGACACATTAAGGGCTTCCAGCACCTCCAAGAGATTGAGACATCATGTTTAAAGGCTCTTAACTCTTGTCTGAAGGTAGCTACAGGTTTTTTTTTGTTTAATTTTGTTTCGTTTTCAACAATATCAGGGAGCTAAAGATACACGTCTTTGTAAAGTGAGCTCTCCTGGTTTTCCACCAAAGTTATATTATATCCAAATGCTAATTTTATAATGATAAATATGCAGCTAAATTACTCAAGTGATCTGTGGAATCAATCAATAACTTCATCCCTCAAAACATAGTTTTTGAAACCATATTCTATCACTTGAAGAGAAATTGGGCCAAAAAATTTCCAAGAATATTAAATTTCTGAGTTCACAAGAATTATCTTGGAGGGGAGATGGATAAAAATAGATTAAACTAAAACACTATCTGTTGAAGAATAGGCTAATGACACTCTTTCATGATACATATAGCATATTTCAAAAATACCATGACCTATACTTCTCTGCATTTATGTTTTATTTCAATAAACATGTCCAAAATCATGTCATAGCAAGTTGATAATTTATCTAGGAAGTCTACTACTGGGGACCAAATATCACAGAGGAAACAGCATAGGGGAGAGCCAAAAAATAAAGAGGAGTCTGGCCAAGGAAAAAAGATAAACTGGATTGGGCAAGAGGAAGAGATTAAGATGTTGCTTCTTTGCCCTCCACAAATGCTGGGTCTGCAATGTGACCCCAGAAGATGAAATGAGATGGAGGCAAGAATATTATACATTTTTTTCTAGTTTGCTTTTTTAAAAAAATTGATATATAATAGTTGCATATATTTTGGAGGTACATATGATATTTTGATCCCTGTATACAATATACACTGAGATCAGTCAAGGAAAGTCAGCACCCAGCTAAGGATATGCCAGAGGAGAGAAAACATCCTATAAGGGTATGAGGTCCTGCACTGAATTGTAATCCTACTGGACTGGCATATCAGGATCCCAAATGTTTTGGAGTAGGTGGCAGACGCAGTGAAACTCAAACACATCTCCAGCAAATATGAACAAAATAAACCAAAAGAAGAGCCCCCAAGGTCTGGGGAGCTTGAGAGAGGAAAGGTTGATCATCTTCATATTTCACCTAGGAATGTTCTTATTGTTTTTTTTTTTTTTTTTTTTTTTGCTTTATAAACTGCTTGATATATTCTTTCCAAGAGTGCTCTCAAGATGTGGTCAGTGAAGAACAAGAAAATCGCCCCACGCAGTCTGTCAATATTCCCAGGTTCACTAGAGATGCCAAAAGTAAGAGAGCATCATAAGCATCATCATCTGGGCCCCCCCAAACAGTATTGTATGGTCAGCAAGAGGTCACCAGAGCTGTTCCCTTTTCTTTTAAACATTAAGCTCTTCCTGCCTCTAGGAAACCCAGTGAAAATCTCATTTCTAGGCTCTCTGAGCTATAGAAATTTCTCTATTATCTGGGGAGTCCTAGACCAGTGCAGTCCTTGGTACTCAAAATCCATATATTTGCATGGTCTGTTTATGCCAGAAAACCTGTACGTGATCTTTACCCACAATTGACATTACCTAATTTGATTTATCCCAATCAGCCTGAAAATTCTTTAAGTTCCAAATTGAGGGAAAGTAAAACAAGAGTATTTTTTATTTGACCATGTCATCTGAGTATATATATTTGAAATCTGAGATATGGAGCTGCTTGAAAGATGAAAAGAGATGGGGGCAAAAGCATTATACATTTTTTTCTAGTGTACTTTTTTAAATTTTTAATTGAAATAGAGTAGTTGCACATATTTTGGGAGGGCATGTGATATTTTGATACCTGTGTTCAATGTTTAATGACTATACATTTTTTAAAGTAGTTACAACTCTCATAAGAGAAAATGTAGCATCATGAGTAAGGTTGTAGACTCTGGAGCTGACTGCCTGAGTTCAAATCTGAGCTTCACCACTTCCTTATGTAACTTTTATGGCCTTGAGCTTGCTATATACACTTTCCATGTTTTGGTTTAAGTGCATTAATATATGTACAAAATATAGAATAGTGCCTTCTTTATGGTAAATTCTAAATAAGTACTAATTAATTATAAGCAGATGCCTTTTTTCTATCACAAATAGAAACATGATAATTATGAATAAATATTCCTCATCAGAGCCCCTTACGTCACCTCAATGCTCACAAGGTGAGGGTCCATAAACCACAGTCCACCAGCCAAATCCAGCCCCTGTCCTGTTTTTGTCCAGCCCACAAGGTAAGAATAATTTTTACTTTTTTAAAATTAATTTTTAAAAATTTCAATAGCTTTAGGGGTATAAGCAGATTGTAGTTGCATGGATGAACTGCACAGTGAAGCCTGGGCTTTCAGTGTACCCATCACCTAAATAGTATACACTGTATCCAACAAGTAATTTTTCATGCATCAGCCCCACAACCCTCACTCTTTCTGAGTCTCCAATGTCCATTATACCACTTTGTATGCCTTTGCATACCGATAGCTTAGCTCCAACTTATAAGTGAGAACGTGGTGTTTGGTTTTTCATCCCTAAGTTACTTCACTTAGGATAATGGCCTCCAGTTCCATCCAAGCTGCTGCAAAAGACATTATTTTGCTGTTTTTATGGCTGAGTAGTATTCCATGGTGTGTGTGTGTGTGTGTGTGTGTGTGTGTGTATGTGTGTGTGTATCACATTTATTTTATCTATACATCAATTGATAGGCACTTCAGTTGATTCCATATCTTTGCAGTTGTGAGTTGTGGTGCAATAAACATGTAGGTGTCTTTTTGATATAATGACTTCTTTTCCTTTGGGTAGATACCCAGTGGTGGGATTGCTGAATCGAATGGTAGATCCATTTTTTGTTCTTTGCGAAATTTCCATAGCATTTTCCATAGAGGTTGTCCTACTTTACATTCCTACATTTTTAAGTGATGGTTTAAAAAAAGAAGAGGAGAAGGAGAAGAATATATGACAGAAACCAAACATGCTCCCCAAAGTCTAAAATATTTACTATCTGGCCCTCTACAGAAAACATTTGCTGATCTTTGTACTGGATTATAAGAATATCATTACAATATAAGAACAAGGTAGTTTTCTAGAATATTTTGTGTACCTATTAATTATTTTGAGTACCACATATTTTTTATTAACTGGTGATATAAAATGTCAGGGTTTGTTTTCAGGAAGGTATTTAGCAACATTACAAATGTCACCTTTGCAATTTATGCTGCTCCATTGTCTTTAAAGAGGAGTAGCCCTTTACACTTCTTCAGCTCACACCTACAAGCACACTCCAGAAATGACCACACTGAGACATGCTTACCAAAGGTCAAGGGCACACACAAATCCCCTCTGCTCCAAAATGGGTAGGGTTGCTTCATCTGGCAAATAAAAATACAAGATGCCCAGTTGCTTCTGAATTTTAAGTAAACAATGATTGATTGATTGATTTAGTATAAGTATGTCTCATGCATACTTAGTTGAGACATACTTATACTAAAATATTTCTCATTGTTTATCTGAAATTCAAATTTAAATGGAGCATTTTATATTTTACTTGTCAATCTTAAAATGGTGGCTCATAGAAATGAAGGGAATTATGAACTATATATATTCAAAGCATACTTAAAGTAGTAAGAGATTTCTTTATTTTCTTTTCTAAATTAGTAACAATAGTAACAGTAACAACAGCTTATGTGTATTGAGAGTTTTCTGTGTTTCAGACACTGTTCTAAACACTTTCTATATAATAACCCATTTAATCTTCACAGGCACTGTATTAGTCCATTTTCACACTGCTATATAGAACTACCTGAGACTGGGTAATTTATAAAGAAAAGCGGTTTAATTGACTCACAGTTTCACATAGCTGGGGAGGCCTCTGGAGGGCAAAGGGGAAAGCAAGGCACGTCTTACATGGAAGCAGGAGAGAGACAGAGAGAGCAAAGAAAGCCACACACTTTTAAACCATCAGATCCTGTGAGAACTTACTCACCATCACAAGAACAGCATGGAGGAAACTGCCACCATGATCCAATCACTTCTCACCAGATCCCTCCCCTGACACATGGGGATTATAATTTGAGATGAGATTTGGGTAGGGACACAGAGCCAAACCATATTAGGAACACCCAAGAATGATAAGTTAGTGTTATTCGTTTATTCATTTGATACGTGAGAAAACTCTGGAAAAGAAAGGTTAAGTACCTTATGCAAAACCACACAATTAGTATATCATGGAAGAAGCATAATTTGGGTATCTAATTCTCTCTCCCCACTGTGCTTAGCCACTAATTAAGAATTCCATTTAAACACAGGCACACAGAATGCTAGAGAGGTGAATTTACTTTGGTTGGGTTTGGATCCTGGAGCTACACACTAAGATGCTGGCCAGCCAGGTTGTCTTAGAGCAGGGTTTCTCAGTCTCACCACTGCTGATATTTAGGGCTGCATTCTTGACCTGTATGCACTAAATGCCAGCAGTATCTCCTTCCCAGTCACGATCATCAAAAATGTCTCCAGACCTTGCCCATCCCCTGGGCCTAGGATTCCCAGATTTAGCAAACAAAAGTACAAGACACCTGGTTGATTTTGAACTTCAGATGAGCAATGAATAATTTTTCGGTATAAATATGTACCATGAAATATTTGGCACATATTTATACTAAAAATTATTTGTTGTTTACCTAAAATGCTAATTTAGCTGTGCATCCTGTATTTTATCTGGCAACCCTACCTGGAGGACAAAATCTCCCCCAGTTGAGTACCAGTGTTAGAGCTCTGGTGAGAGAAGAGGCCAAGAGAGTCAAAGTTTCTCACCCTCCTCTCTGTTGAACCTGAATATAATGCTCTAACCATACAGCAACAGAAAGGAGGAGACTCATCTGGCATCAAACTGAACCAACATATCTCTTCTCCCCTTAGTGCTACACACACCCCTAGTTAGCCTGGAAATCTTCTTTCAGGGACACAAAAACCTCTTGGCCTTTCTCCTGGGTGCTAGTGAACATGGACCTCCTATTCCTTACTCTCCATTCAATCTGCCTTGTTAATAAAATTCATTTTTAATAAGAATTCTGACTAATCCTTCTCCAACCCCCACGTCTTAATATTCTCCAATACCTCCCCCAGTTGCTAAGATCAGCTAGACCACCCTCATGCCTAGGTCCCTGTGTTAGATGACCAACCTCCAATCCTTTTGCTACAACTAGGACTGGGATGTAACAGGCCAGGGGTGAGGCACAGGTGCAACTCTCCCTCTCCAACCCTCACTCCTGTACAGGACTCATTGTGAAACGGGACTTTGGTCTCATCCTCCTTCTGAATTCTGAGCTGTTTCTGCCTGGCACTTCTGCCTTCTTCTCCTTAAGCTCAGAGTTTAGCCACAACTTCCAATCTGAGATATGGGTCCTAATACCCAGCCTGGTCATTGTCAGATATAGGAGCACATATTGCCCTTGTACGGAATGACATGAAAGCAGCCTTATGTGTGAAAATCACTTGGGACCACGAAAATGCCTGGGCACCTCCAGAGTACTCTGCTGCCACCGGCATAGCATGCTGCTTGCCCTGGTGATAGCAAGTGCAGCAAGATACAGCTGAACAAGCGGCACGCATGCAGCAAGTCAGCATCTGTCACAGATAAGGTACATGGAAATGCAAGCTCATTCCTATGTCACTCATAAAGGGCCCCCAACAAATCAGAAAAAGAAAATAAGAAGAAAAAAAGACACAAGGAAGGAAAGGAGGAAGGGTGGGGAAAGACAGGGAAGACTTTTTTCAGATTTTGACCCTGTCACCACCTTGAACAAGTTATGAAAATAATCTGAGCCTCCATTCATTTGTTTGTAAATGGAACAATAATACACACCTTAAAGAATTAGATGAATGAACATATGCTAGATCTGGGTCATCCAGTGGGCTGGGGGCAGTCGCTCATGCTTGTAATCCCAGCACTTTGGCCAAGGCAGGCGGATCACCTGAGGTCAGAGGTTCGCAACCAGCCTGGCCAACATGGCAAAACCCTGTCTCTACTAAAAATACAAAAATTAGTCAGGCATGGTGGCGCATGCTTGTAATCCCAGCTACTCAGAAGGCTGAGGCAGGAGAATCACTTGAACCCAGGAAACAGAGGTTGCAGTGAGCTGAGATGGTGCCATTGCACTCCAGCCTGGGCGACAGAGTAAGACTCCCTCAAAAAACAAACAAACAAACAAAAAACCCATTTAGTGAATATTAGATCCCTCTCTCTTCTTTTGTTCCTTTTTTTCCCTTTTCTCCCTGAAATGCAGTAAAGAGTATTATAACCTCCAAGAGTAGGCAGAGATTATTTCTTCTCCATTAGCCCTCACCCCCACCCCACTCTTTCCAATCTTCCCCCTTCTCTGCCCCTGCTAGTCTAATTTTGTCATGTTTTTCCTTTGCATCTGTAAGGCAGTCTAAATTTTATAACAGTTCAATCAAGTTCAATTAATGGAATTTTAAAGGGGCCTGGAAAATCAATGCTATATTAAATTATAAATGCAAAAATTAGAGCAAAACAAACCTCATGCCTCAGAGCAAAATTTTATGCTTTTAATGTGTAAGGAAGCCTTTTGTCCTTGGCCCCAGCCCAACCCTCTCTCTAAGCAGCTATATCCACCTTACCCAAACACTTTGATTCATTATGTAAATATGGCTGCCTTCCTCCATATTGGAACAGCTATTGGTTACTACCAGTAGTTAAATGCTAACCCTGACAAAGCCATGTTCTAGCCCAGCACTTTATGGTCTGCTTTAATGGCTGAGCAAGAGTTGTAATTGCAGTCCTCTTAGCTATCCTGTACCACCTTAACACACCAGCTCTGGAGGTCCTGAGGAAATGATCTTATCATCACCTCATTATTAATGTACATCTTGTTTAAAGGGATTTGCTAAGCTATTAAAGGGATATGATTCCCAGCCCTTTGTCACTATAAAATTCCTTTAGGACTATGAATTGAATAAATCAGCAGGTTATCACACCTGGCATTATTAAAATACATTAAGGTATAAAAATAAGACTTACCACTAACTTCTGTGATGGAGAAAAAAATAAATAAATAAGTGTCTGTTTTCTGACCATAACCTCATAGCCTCTTCTACAGTTTGGTCTGCTTAGCTAGTTTCAATGGCACCATTTCTGTGGATGAATTCACTGGGCCTTTACATTTATAAGAGAGTAGTTCTCAATTGTTTTTATTTTTTTCTTAATGCTTGAGTCCCTAGTGTATGGTTTATCCCAGTAAGCAATACTCCCTCATCATGTCCTCTCTCTCATAACTTTCAAGAACTATCTTTTAAAAATAATCTTAGAAACATTATGCTGATAATCTCAGTAACATTATGCTGATAATCTCCATAACATTATGATGAATGAGAAGTTCTCATTTATTTTGTCTGTGTTGACTAGCCTTATAAACTTCCCAAATTGATCAATATTATTTTTTTAGGTAGAAAAGGAAGGCACTGAGAATCTTCTTTGCCTCCCCCAAATTACTCAGCTTATACCAGTGATTCTTTGGCTCTTTTAAGGGCAAATGGCCTTTGCTTCCTTCTAAATGATGTCTGTAAAATGATGGAAACATCCAATTGCCTAATCTTTCTTTATAGCTTTTCCAACTTCTGTGAGCCTTTTTATGGGTCTCCATCCATCTCCTCTTTGCCCTGGGCCATAAGAACCATACTCTGTCGATGGCTTCCTCTCTCATCATTTCTTTCCTGAACCTCCTGTGAGTGCATTTCCCTCTCTTTTCCTTCTTTCCTCCAGCAAGGCTCAGTTTGGGGCCATGGGCTTTGTTCCCTCACAGCACACTCCTCATGGAAGCTCCAGTCAGATGGCTTTAATTACCACCTGAATGCATATGACTCCCCATCTCCAGCCCCAGCCGTGACCTCTCACCCTCTCTTCAGTCCCATATTTCTTTCTGTCTGCAGAATATCTCTACTTGGGTGTCCCACCACCTCCTAAAACTAAACATGTCAGACACAGAGCTCATTATCTCTCCACTCTCCCTTCGTTGTCTCCCTGTTTCTCCAGGCTGTCAATAGCACCCTTTCCTCAGGCCCCAGTCCCTGGAACTCCCAGAGGGGCCTGGAGCAGTCCCTCACCCACATTCCTCAGAAAGACAGGTTTCTGCCTCTACATTCCCTCACAGCTGAAGACTGTGACAACACTGTGATCTCAACTGATTTTACTTCAGTGGTGGTGTTATTTTAAAAAATTCTACTTTTCCATTCATCCAGCTGTTGACAAATATTTAAGAGCTCTGCTACACTCCATTCCCTAAGATATCCTGAAGACCTGGAGCCCTCTGAATTGACAAGCAAATCACGTATCTCCTTCTGATTCATGATTCTAAATTACACAATATGTAAGACTGCATATTTATAAACCTTTTTATTTCCTAACATAATTAATAGCTGTAGTTACCAATTAAATAGTAAACTAATTAGTAATTAGCTGGAGAGACTGATGAAATAGAAGGTTTAAGTGATTGCTTCTATTCTTAATTCCTATCCTCTGCACCAGAAATCACCACCACCCTATTCCCAGGGCCTGGTTACATGTCATTATCTGTAGCCTCCCATCTCTCCCCCACTATGTGACAGTAATTGTACTGCCACGATGGAGACTGTCTTATATCACACCAGGCACTCTAAGAAATTTACACACACAGTCTCATTTAATCCTCACAACCATTCTAGAAGTAAGCATACGAATTGTTATGCTTTATGTGGCAAATAACTCAAACTGGCTTAACAAGTAAGGGAGACTTATTGCTCATATAACCAAAAATTCCATCAGTACTGTGGGCTTCAGACACAACTTGATGAGTGCTTAGATCAATTTATCTGCAGTTCCCTCAGCTCTGTTCTCCATGTGTTAGATTTGTCATCAAGTTGATTCCCCTCACCATCATAAAATGTTGCCAGCAATAGTCAGGCCTACATGCTTTCTCATTTGCATTCAAGAGAGTGGATATCATCTCAGAACCAATGAACAAAACTGGCTTTTTATACAGAGCTTCAGACAGAGGCATGAGTTATCTGCACATCCCTGGTATCAACATTGAGACAAAAGGTGGGAATACAATGATTGGCTGAGACTAATAGGGACCCACTTCTGAAGCTGTGGATGGGGTCAGTTTCACCCAAAGCACATTCTGCAGAGTTGTAGGGAGGTGGGATGACTATTGGGAGGCAACTGTAATGTCATAATCTCTATTGTTTAAATGAGAAAAGTGACCAACACAAAGCTAGTAAGTGATAAAGCTTGGATTCAAATTTGGGCTGTCTGACTTCATAGTTTGCTCTTAAGCACTAGACACTAGTTCCTTCTTATAATCATATGGGTTCTTTAAAAAGAGAAGGTGAGGCTGGGCACGGTGGCTCACGCCTGTAATCCCAACACTCTGGGAGGCCGATGGGGGTGGATCACGAGGTCAGGAGTTTAAGACCAGCCTGACCAACACGGTGAAACTCCATCTCTACTAAAACTACAAAAATTAGCTAGGCGTGGTGGCGTGTGCCTGTAGTCCCAGCTACTTGGGAGGCTGAGGCAGGAGAATCACTTGAACCCAGGAGGCAGAGGTTGCAGTGAGCCAAGATGGTGACACTGCACTCCAGCGTGGGTGACAGAGTGAGACTTTGTCTCAGAAAAAAAAAAAAAAAAAAAAAAAAAAGAAGGTGAGAATTCAGAATGCACATCTCTTGGCTCTTGACAACCTGTCATGGGAAAGTCTTCATTTGCTCCCACTTATCTTTTACACCTAACATTTGAAACATACAGAATTTATCTTGCTCTTTTACGGACCTGAGGATGTTCAAAAGGACTTTCCTTTCAAGGTGAAAATGTGCCACTCATACTTCAACCAAACATTTCATACGTGGAGCAATTATGCTTATTCACATAAGATTGTCAAATCCTCAAGGCTTGGGCAGTGGCTGAAAAGTGCTCCCAGCTACTGTAACTTTACAGGTCACTGAGGCAGGCATATCACGAGGTCAAGAGATCAAGACCATTCTGGCCAATGTGGTGAAATCCCGTCTCTACTAAAAGTACAAAAATTAGCTGGGCATGGTGCTGCGAGCCTGTAATCCCAGCTACTCGGGAGGCTGAGGCAACAGAATCACTTGAACCTAGGAGGCGGAGGTTGCAGTGAGCCGAGATCGTGCCACTGCACTCCAGCCTGGTGTCAGAGCAAGACAGTCTCAAAAAAAAAAAAAAAAGTCAGTGACAATGTCCTTGTCCTAGAGCACTGGGCAGTATCTGCCTTATGTGGAGCAACAGTTTTTGGCTCACTGACAAGTTCCTATGGAAGAGCTACTAAGAACATGAAAACTTCTGGGTGCAAGTGAAGGCAATGTTGAAAAGATGGAAAAGCTTGCTTTTCATGTCTTACATTTCTATATTTTTCTCTCCTTTTGACTTTGTTCTCCAGCCCCCAGTGTGGTGTAAAACAAAGAACATGGACTTTGGAGAGAAGTGGTATAAATATTGAATCTTTCCTCTCCTCAAGAAAATTATTTAATTTCTGTGAGCCCTAGTTTCCTCTTGGTAAATGAGACTACTTGGTAATAAACTCTAAATAAAATAGTTTATTTATATAACCAATGCTTTTATAGAGAGCATACCTTTTGCTAGTCTTTATTACTAGCACTTTGCAAACACTAACTCCTCTTCAAAACCCTACAAGGTAGACACTATTATTATCTCTATTTTTTGGATAAGGAAACTGAGGCACAGAGGAATGATAGAATTGCCCAAGGTCACAGAAGTGCTAAATGGTAAAGGGAGGATTCAACCTAGGCAGTCTAGCTCCAGAGTCTATGTTCTTAACTACCAAACCATCTCGAGTTATTGAGAGAGTTGAACCAAACAACTTTCCTAAAAGCTCCCTCGCATATTAGAGATGCACAGTACACAGCGGAGCACCTCGTCTTTCATGCCCTGTAGAGAGTCCTTCCCTTTTAGCAAAACACAAAGGACCAGATTTGTAACCATATAAACAAGCATTATTAGTTTATTAGGTATTTTAAGACTTTCTTACTTAATACACATAATACTATGTGCCATTAAAGGAACTCCATGCATCCTTGAGTAGGTAAACAAATTTCAAAGACAGTGGAAGATTCTCATTCCAGTGACCCTGGAAAATCACACTGTTCCTACCCATGTAGTTGCTCCTTAAGAATCACTAGTAACCTATTGCATAATGCATAGGTATCTTAGGAAGGATGTTTCTAGCGCTCTTACTTCTGGGCAAATAGTAGAAGTGTACTTCTCTGCCACCTTGAAGAATGGCATTATCATGTGTGTGACTTGCTTTAACCAATGATATGTGAATGAAATGACTTGCGCATTTCTGGGTAGAACCTTTAAGAGCCAGTGTGTGATTTGCCCTTTCCTTCCCCTTGACTGAGAAATCAGTGATGTTCCCAGATAGTGGAGGTTCTGTCAGCTTGCATCCTGAGTGAGGATGACACGGAGCAAAGCACCTAGCCATCCTATGATGGATGCGCAAACTAAGGGGGACATACATCTTTGTAGTGCTGCACCACTAAGACCTGAAGGTTGTTTATTACAGCAACATTATTTAACCTATCTGGACTGACTCACAAGGGGCCAAAAGAAGGGGGCAATGTTCTTCAGCATCTCTCTCCGATATGTTTTTCTGTCTTATTTGGGAGAACAGGTTAGAGACTATGCCAGCTTCTGTTATTCAGGGCCCCTCCCCTAGAGTTGCTGGGTGATAGTTTCTTCGGGAGGGAAACTGTCCTACTCAAGCACGTGTCCTATCCTAGTCAGCTCCCAGCTATTTTCCCAGCCCTAACATAGGCTCTTCCTCCTAACCTTTACCTCTCCCTTCTGTAAGACAGCCCATTTCTATGGAGGAAAAGCCCCTTCTTCCTGTGTTTCCCTACTGCCTATGCCATCCAATCTACCGTGTGTCTATTATTCCAACATCACGAACCCGAGTTCTCTCGTGTCAAGACACCTACCCTCCAGAAAAGTTAGAATGGGAAATGCTGGTGGAGAACCCCTCAGTGTCTCACAGAGGGCTGGAAGAAGGCAGGCATGGGAAGAGTAAGGCTGTCAACTGAAGAAAGAAATTATATCAGAGGAAGTCATACTTTTACTCAAGGAGAATGCAGAGTACAGGATACAGGACCATTATGCAGAAACATGTGTGGATCACTCAGGAGCATACATGTGACTCAGATTTAAGTGCACACATAAACTCAACTTTTCGCAATTCTGTTCATATTTTTATGCCCCAGAGCCCAGCACAATACCTGGAAAATAATAACAACTCAATACATGTCTGACAGATGGATTTTAACTGATGGTACATGATATCAATGAAAACTGCTGAGAGATCCATTTTAGATAAAGTTAAAAAATTGAAAGTATAAAAGGTTGGTTTGACTTTCATCAATATAAATTATAATAGTTTACAAGAACTGCTTAGCACCTGTGCCTAATTACAATGTAGCACAATAATAACTGTGAGTATTATCAAACATGTGTTGGATGAGCTTTGCTGTGTGTTTTATTTGATGGCAACAAGCTTCATAGTCTTCTGCTCATGTAAAGTGGCTGTTTATGTAGCTTGCTCATCTGCTTCCATCATAAAAAAATTAAAGGCAACATTGTTCATTGACACTCCATTCGATTGACTCACCCAGAAGTGAAGTTTGCTTATGCAAGCAATAACTCAAGAATCTCAAATAATCACTAATACCTTCTTCTAGTTAAAATAGTGGTCCTGTAGTTCCTATTCTTCCTAACCTGTACAGGTTATTAAAAAGAAGGTTATCTGTGTTTGTTATGGGCAGGAGGCCACATGCTGGACTTTAGACTAAGCTCCTTTCTGCAAGTTACCTGGCAACTGCTGTTCCATCCTCACATCCTCAGGGAACTAAGCCACTGTCTCCATGCTCACCGTTGAGGTCATGTCTCCAGTTCTCCCTTGAATTTCAGTTCCACTTTACCGCATGCCTTTAAAATATCTCCACTTGCATGTCCCTTACCTGAACTTATTTCTTTTCCCAACTTTCCCAGTATTCTAAAGCAATATCATTTTCCCAACCACCAGGATGGAAACTTCACCTATTCTACTGCCCTCTGTCTTTACTCCCTGTTTCTAATCATCAAGTCCTTTTGGTTCCTTCCCACCTGATATTTGTCAAATGTACCTCTTCCCCTATATTCTCACCATCCCCACATAATGAAGGCCTCAGTGTCATTCCTGAATGACATAGAAACTCATGAGTTTCCCCTTTATTCTCCATCTTGGGAGAGCCTGTGTCAGTCAGGGTCTGGTAAAAAGACAGAAATAGGGTACCATAAAGAACTGTTAACTAGATATTGAAGAGCAGAACATTCAAAAGGGAAACATTAAGATATCACAGAGGTTACAATTACAGGAAGCAGCTACCAACCTTAAGGCTCTGGAAGCAAAGAGAAGAGACTAGATGTATTACAACTTAGAAAGTGGGCCTGCAGGGAATTGAAAAACTCAAACCTCTGAGCAAGGGAGCATCTCAACTGTGGGGCTGGTGTTTCAGGAGTTGGAGATGAGAGAAAGCAGATTCTGTGAGTGTTGGAAAAACTGCTGGTTGGAGTCCATGGCTGCACCTGGAATCAAGTACTGGTTCCAGGTTTGGGAAAGAAGTGAGGCTGGGTGATGGTCACAGAAACAGGAAACCCAGAGGAAACAGGAAGGAGCACGTCTTCTCCATTTAGCATCCCCCAATGGCAAAGCCTCATAGGGAGCCAGTTGGCAAAGCCTCATAGGGAGCCAGTTGGCAAAGCCTCATAGGGAGCCAGTTGGCAAAGCCAACTTGTTTGCAAGGGCCCAGTCTCAGCATCAATTAAAGAATATAGAAGCGGGGGCTAGAAGCTGAAAGACAATAAATGGCACATGGTGACATAATTAATGAAGGTCACTTCATTTTATCAGGACTCTCTTCTTAATTTATTCTGGCTCAGATCCAAAAGTCAAATACCAAAAGCACTGTTGCACCGTCAGGTTTTCAACCTCATTGTTCAACATTAGAGATATTCTGCTTACATCAATTTGTCTTTTGACTCTATCACCCCCACTAACCCTCAGCTTCCCACCAATGCCATCTTCAATGGCCTGGTGATTATCTTGCCAATCAGGTTTCTCTCAAGTTCCCCCCAGCAGCCAAATCTCTCTATAACTATTTTCAAATCAGCTTACAAAGTTCAGTCAAGGGTCTGCTCTGGACTGCCAAACTGAGGGAGATCCATCTTTTCCCTTAGGAAGAAACTCCTTTTGAGGAAGAGAAATAAACATTCCAGCAGGGGTATGGAAGCATGCCAAATGGGAAGCCCATTAAAATGTAGAACTGGGCTGGGCTTGGTGGCTCATGCCTGTAATCCTAGCACTTTGGGAGGCCAAGGCAGGTGGATCACATGAAGTCAGGAGTTTGAGACCAGCCTGGCCAACATGGTGAAATTCCGTCTCTACTAAAAATACAAAAATTAGCCTGGTGTGGTGGTGCACGCCTATAATCCCAGGTACTCGGGAGGCTGAGGCATGAGAAACACTTGAACTCAGGAGGCGGAGGTTGCAGTGAGCTGAGATTTTGCCACTGTACTCCAGCCTGGGTGACAGAGCGAGACTCTGTCTCAAAAATAAAATATACGTGTATAACTGAATGTAGCCCTTAGCGAGAGCACAGTGGAAAAAAACATGGATCAGGTTAGCCTTGAAGATAGCTCCAGATAGTTTGGACCAAGAAAACAGGAAGGCACTCAGGTTTCTATGGCTTTGCATAGAGAAAAAAGCTCCCTTACGTGGAATTTCCTTTCTTTTTTCCATAATGAAGGCAAGCCCCAAGTTTTCCTCAGGGTCAGCTTTCAGATTCACTTCCTCTTCATGCCATGTTTAGCCAGAAAAAAAGCCTCCCAACTTTTGCTAGTATGAACAAGGAAGCAGAGAGTGAAGAATTAAGTTTGAAGAAAATAGTTTGAGTGCATCTAGTCCCCACCCAGAGAAAATCCTATACCCAGGGATACCACCTTTCACTGATTAGGCTGGACAAATTTTTAAAGATTGATAATACATTATGATATTCTAAGGAAAAGATAATGGCAGAATGTTATGATAGAATTTGTTCATAGTATGTTATGATAAAATTTATTCATAGTTACACAGACATACACATGCAAATTAATGCATTTTACAAAAGATCTGGAAGGACATACATCAAACTGTTGAAAGAGCTTACCTCTGGGGAGGGGAGTTTTGAGGAAACAGAGTAAAGGAGGATTTGTACTGTTAGTTCTATATCTTTCTGTGCTGCGTGAATTTTATTACAATGTTGATATATACCTTTATAATTTATTAATGGAAAAAATTAATTATAGACCCCAAATTAAAGGTGATAAGATTGTGGAGGTCAGATTACACATCAGAAATAGTCCAGTGAAAATACCAGAAATGTGACTTGCTCTTTTCGAATTATACAAATTTAAACTATTTGTTTACAAGAAAAAATAAATTTAGAAGATCTGTTTGTACAAACGGCCAACTGCTCTTTATCTAATTACGTATATGAAAGTATATGTTTCTTTGTAGATTTTAAAGGAGACCTGCCATCCTTAAAACTTTGTTTTTGAGCTTGTCTGCAGCTAAAAATTTTTGGAATCGACACAATGCAGGCTGCAAGGTACATTTTGGCACACACAGTTGAACATTTGAGCAGAGCGAAGATCAATAGGAAGCCCGTTATCCTTGGGTTTGGCAAAGTGTTTAAACCTGTTTGGGTTTAAGTATTCAGGATGATGAAATGTTAGCCCGTCTGAGACTACTTCAGCCTTTTTTCAGGTGCAATTTCGACAGCTGTGTAAAGGATTTACGCAAGTTTGGATGAATTCAAACACAGGTGTAAGAGATAAAAGGCAACTGGAACAAATGCTCTACCTATGATCATTTTTCCATGTTTGGCCATCTTATTTTGTGCCTGTTGATTCCAGTGCCCTTTCATGCAACATCTATCTTATGACTCATCAAAAAAAATCCACCTTATTTTAATTTATTGCTAATAAAGAATGAAATTTTGAACAAAATCATGTCTGGTTCTTCTCTCTAAACTCAACTCGTATTTATTCCCTTGTGTTTTGTCCATCTTTTCTCCACAGCTTTCATAGATTATTCCCCCTCCCCCAATCTTTGACCTGTAGATGTATTTAGCAGATCTTATAGTAGTGTTTCAAACTCTTGCACATAATCATTCCATCATATTCTAATGGAAAGATCTAATATTTTGTGACCACGGTAGAATATAAGGTCTGGAGGGTGGTTCAAAGTCATGTTATTTGTTCTTCATCACTCTAAACATCACGTTTACTGACTGACAGTAAGCCAAAGTTAATCAGATACTAGAAATCATATTGTTAAAATTTGATACTCCATGAAAAAAAAATGTTTTTAAAAGTGTCTGGTCTTAGTTTTACATTGCCACAATATGTTTAAATGAACTCAAAATGAGATGTACCATTCCTGCTAGGTTTTTCTAAAAAGAAGGGAAACATCCAACACATCCAACACAGGTCTCCCTCTGGCCATGGGTAAGAGTGGCCCACAAGAGTGACGGATGTGCCAGACAGACATGCAGGACACCAAGGAGCAGGGACGCAGCAGAAGGGATGCAAGTGACAGAATCACTATAGCTGCCCAAACTTATTTATAAACTCGTGTGCCACACATCAGCCTCAAAGCCTTCTGGAAAATTCTTGGAAGTAGTTTGGAATCCTGAAAAAAAAAAAAACAAAACCCCAAAATACAGAAGAGAAACCTAGGTTAGGTGTGTACCCATTTTTAGAAGTAGAAGCTCTAGACAGGAGCAGGATCCTAGATTCAAGCTTAAGTTACCAGCTATGCAACTCCAGAGAAATTCTAACTCTTGAGCCTCTTATCTAAAGCAGGAATAATAAATTCTGTCCAATTTAATTCCAAAGCAGTTGTAAGGATTAAATGAAATAAAATTGTTTTGAAAAGTGTTAAGCACTACAGAAGGTAATGCTGTTAGTGTCATTTTGTTAGTTTGTAGACAAAAATATGCATAATCTCACTTGCTCATAAAATTGTGTTTGGGATATTATTGTTGAAGAAAATTCTTAATTCTTTGTGAAGAGCTTGGGATATTAGAGTATAAATCATTTTCTAAATTTACTTATTGAATATATTTTTAACAGTTCAATTTTTGTTGCAAAAGGAATGTTTAACTTTAAGAACTTTAAGACATTTCACATCTATTCACTTCTGGAAGTTTGTGAAAGCAGGGAAAACTCAAAAGTAAAGAAATTACAAACATAGTAGTAATGATTACTTTTCTAATGTTTTGAAAACTCTTTACTGTAGGTTTTTAAAAAGACTCCCATTTTCTAAAAAAGACATAAAGAATTTTTAAAACTCATTATAAAAGTACCAATGATATCTAACTTTTGAACCCAACTCTCTATCTAATTATCCTAAATTTTCAAGCTACTAATATAAGCACTTTTTAGGTTTTTGCAGCTTTCTTTTCACAGATTTATGAAAACAAAGGGTTTACAATAATTGAATCATGCTTTATATTCTTCCTAGAAGCACCTCACTTTTCTTTTTTTCCAACCAAAGTATAATGAGACTGCATGACTAAGCCAGCAAGGTAGTGGAAGATCCAGGACCAACCAGGTCTCCCAACATGGTCCTCAGTCCTTTCCAGAGCACCAGTCAACCACCCTAATTTGATGATTCCAAACATAATCCACTTTCCTTTGTACACAGTAGATGATGGAGGAATCTAAATTAAGAAGAAATAATTGGATACCACATTGGAAGGATATGCTAGAATCCTGATGTGGTTTGGCTGTGTCCCCACCCAAATTTCATCTAGAATTGTAATTCCCATAATTCTCATGTGTTGTAGGAGGGACCCAGTGGGAAATAATTGAATTATGGGGGCAGTTTCCCCCATACTGTTCTTGTGGTAGTGAATAAGTCCAGATCTGATGATTTTATAAGGGGTTTCCCCTTTTGCTTGATTCTCTTCTCTCTTGCCTGCCACTATGTAAGATGTGCCTTTCACCTTCCACCACGATTGTGAGGCCTCCTCAGTCACGTGGAACTGTAAGTTCATTAAACCTCTTTTTCTTTATAAATTACCCAATCTCAGGTATGTCTTTATCAGCAGCATGAAAATGGACTAATACGAATCCCAAGCTGTATCCCATACCAACTGAAAGCCTTATTACAACAAAGTTGTTTTCTAACATTGTCTTACACTGTCTCACACCTAGGGGCCTTACCAGCTTAAAGCCACCTCCTGGAGAGGGCTTTCTAGTCACTACATCAAAGTCTCTGTCTCATCATTTTAGTTCTCTGCATTTATAATTGTTTTTTGGTGTGCTCTTGTGTTCCTCCACCAAAATGTAAGCTCCATGAGAACAGAGACCCTATCTGTACTGCTCATTTCCCATTGCCCAGAACAGTGCCTCAAACTTAGAGTACACTCAATAAATATGTGCTGAATAAAATGCTGGTTGCTTTATAACAGAAGCAAATGCAGCAACAGGGCTATCATCATTTACATTTCTGCCTTGGAATTTTTGTTCCAGCAGATTTTCAGCAGCATGAATTTAACCAACAAGAAGATTCTTCCTATTTCTCATATTATCTGAATTGATAATATTAATAAAATATTTCATTTTGCTCTCTTCTATATTTATAAGAGAAAATACACTTCTGTTCTTGGTAAAAGAAAAGTTATCTTTGACCTTTAACTTGACATATGTACTAATTGTATCAATTTTTCAAATATTTGGAAAACAAAAATTTGTCTAACACTCAGAGAAGAGATTGTCTTCTTTGCCAGTTCCTTCCAGGCCTTAATGTATCCAGATACTCTACTCACTATTTTACCAGAAATCCTTTCTCAAAATGTTCCTCTTTAAAAGTTTTCAAGAACACACCAATGCTCTTTAGTGTAGAAAGCTATTTTTAAAATAGTGGGTGGCAGGGAAGAGGGAGCTAAACAAAACAAAACAAAATGAAAAGCTTGAAACCTCTTGCCTATTTGACTTGTCCACTGGTGCTGTTAAAACAATGGCTTTTTAATCTTGTTTATCATAGGATAGACACACTAAATGGTCCCTATACACTAAATATTCCTCACAAGGAATTAAGAGTTTCCTGTAAAAATAACCGCATCTGGTTAATCTGGATCTTTAAAATTCTATGCAGAGCAGAGATTTCTGAAACAAACTAGCTAAATGCTTCTTGTCGAATACGGTAATGGATAGTGCTGGGATGCAAGAGAGAAAAGATGAAGTTCTACTGGCACCTTTTCTTTTGAAGTGGCCCCAAACCTTAAAGCCTACATTTCATTTGGGAAAATCTTTTGCTGAAACCATTTCCCATATGCAACCCATCTGGAGGACTATAATCTAGTCTTGCCTGCAGCAAACCAACAATAATGATGCTTGCCTTTCATCACAGATCCCTGAGCACTAGACAAACATTAATTAATGCCCCCAACACACCTGTGAGGTAGGAAGTATTATTATCCCTGGCTCACAGATGAGGAAATTCAGACACCAAGAGGTTAAATGGCTTGCCTTAGGCCACAGAGTGAGCTAACAACAACAGCAAACTTTCCACTAACTCTTGGCCCTCTGTACAGGCTTGAGCTCTGAGAAACTTTGAGCAGAACCATTGCTACATGAGGTAGGCTACAATCAATTTATTTGTCTTTTTCACAGGGAGGTTGGACTCTACTCCAGAACATAAACGAACTCAGGGCCTAAAGGTGTTAAAAATGTGGAAACAGTAACAGAATATGGAATATTTATATCTTCCAGGGCCCTTCCCGAAGTATCCTTTAATTGTCATCTCTGGTGACACCCAGACTTCAGGTAGCATTTATTGAGCACCTACTATGTGCCTGGTACTGCAATTTCAGTACTTGTTCCCATGTCTTTCCAGAGAACCAAGTATGGCTCCAGTAAAACAACTGTTGCAAAGTTTGGGTCAAGTGGAAATTAGAAACTATTGTAACCAAGACTGGTTTCTCTCTCTTCCCTAAAGGTTCGCATGAGAGGTATAAAAATTACCAAGAGAATCCCAACGGTGAATAATCATGTGATCATTGTACACCAGGACGCTTTCCAGCTAAAGTTGCAAAATCATGCAGCTCACCCATCTTTTAAATAGCCCAAGAGTTCTATCACCAGGCACAGTCCTAGTTCTATTAATAACAAATAATAATAACTGTTCTTCCTTAATTGATTTTTTCTATGTTCCAGACTTTACATAAAAGTATCACGTTACTATTTGCAACAGTCCTCAAAGAAGGTGTCAGTATTTTTCTCTTATTTTTACAAATGGAAATAAGGTTCAACTTGTCAGATAACTTGCTGGAAAATGGCAGAGCCAGAATTTAAAACCAAGTGTGGTTTTAAATTTTTCTACTTCTTTTCTGAGGATAATTGAGGATTCTTAATTATCTCTCTTTATTTTTATTTTTATTATTTTTTGGATATCCCTTTACTCTCTTAGCACCTTCTAGGAAGGCCTTTGACTAGTAGCCAGGTATCTCTAGCATGAGAGGGAACATAGTTGTCAGACTGTCCTAGGGAAATCTCTTCTCCCCACTGGCTTTCTCAGTAGTTTACAACACAGCCACATTTTGAACCTTCAGACCTTGCTGACCAAGCCCTGAGAATACTATCTCTTGATTCTGTTACATCAACATTCCAATCTGAAGTAGAGCTTCTTATTCAAGAAGCACTGTGACTATTTCCATGCCCTGGATTTCATATCTAGTTTGAGCCCCTAATTTCAACCTGACCTCAAGCTTCTATGTAGCGACTAGTTCATTTCTCCATTCGCTCACACATCACGTAGGCTGCAAGGACAGATCAACCAAGCCAAACTGACAATAAAAATAATTTACTTGTTGACTAAGGGAATAGATCAGCAGTAACATGGGCTTCAGGTATGGTTTGATCAGAACCCTGGCTCTGCTTCTCTCAGATTTATTCTCCTTTGTATGTAAAATTGTTCCTTAGACTGATTCTTCTCCTATTGAAAAATGGATGTCGGTAGAAATTCTGTTTCCAGCTTCCTTGTTCATTTCCAAAACACAGTGACGAGGGATAGCAGGAAGGAGAATCTGTCTCAGTGGGCACTTGAATGCTTTCTGATGAAAAAAATAATAATAATGCATTTGTTCACTAATTTGAAAGAGTGTATAACAATAACTATGCCATTTACTGAATGCTCACTATGTTGCAGGTATAATACTAACCACATAAAATTACCTTAGCACACATAAACACATGATGACCCTACACAAAGGAGCTGTTATCACCTACACTTTATTGAAACCAAAGCACAGAAGAAGTTTACAAATTACCAAGGATGACACAGCTAGTAAGTGGTAGAGTTGGGAATTGACCATAAATCTGGATGACACCAAAACTCTCTATGCCCACAAAGGGAACAGAAATTTTCCAGGTATACCTTAACTGTGGTAACAAAGATAGCCTGCCCTGAGCTACACAGTCAATGCTTGTTTGGATAGGAAAGGAGGGAAAGACAGGCATGAGAAAAATAAGGTCAATTCAGAACTCCATTTTTTGGCCTTTGGAAAATAGAGCCACTCACACAATTTCTCTATTATCTGCCAAGAGTTAATCCCTAGAATCCAAGCAGAGACTCAGAGAGACCCCTCTACTGAATAATTAGTAAGCCAGAAAATCAACATGCTCAGAAAATTACAGCATTTGGCACAGCACTGTACACATATGTATAGTAGGTGTGCTCTTTAGTAAAGACTTTTACTTTTTTGCAATTACAGCACTTATTTCTAAATCTGGAAGCAGTCTTTAAAGGTAAGTTCCCTGACATCCATACAGAAGCCAAGATACCTGACTTCAACTTATTAACTGTTGCAAATCTTCTGATTATAGTCCAAAGTTAGAATATAAGCAGGGTCTACTTTGCTAACGACAGCCCTGGTTCTAAGGGCTGTTAATAGAGTAGGTGATAGCAAAGGGTGTTTGTCTTAGCCATTTACAGTTTTACAACTTAAGGAGACTGGAATAAACAGCCATGCTCCTGCTGTGCCACCACCTATAGCAGGGCCCAGAAACCTCCACAAACACCTGAAATAATAAAAGAGGTCTTGTAATTTAGCAGAAGCAAGGAGATAAGCCTGGGAATCAGTGTGACCCCTAACGCAATAGCACAAAGTCAAGAGTCAATTTTGTCAGGGATGGAGGAGAAACAAAATCTACCATGCATCACCTATGGCTTCTGAGGACTGCTACCAGAGGAACACATCTGTATTTGAGCCTTCCATGTTTTAAGATCCTAAAATATTCCATTGTGAAACATTTAAGGTCAATGTAATTGGCATATTCTACTTGTGGGAGAAAACGGAAACTGTTTTAACCTTTCTTCAATTCTCACTCCATCCAAGAGGCAGCTTTCATTAGCTGTAACTGGCTTCACCAACCCATTGATCATTTACAGCATTCAGTTTCTTTGCTTAAAATGTAGCTCAAATGAAGAAAAACTGTGGACAAGTTGAGTATGTTGAGTACGTGCCAAACTCTCAGAATCAGAGCTACAAGCCACATGTAACTACTTAAGTTTAAATTAATTAAAACAAATAAAATTAAAAATTTATTTCCTTAGTTACAAAAACCACATTTCAAGTGCTTAGTAGCCATGTGTGACTAGTGGCTTCTCCAGGAATAACCAGGACATAAACATTTCCATCATCATAAAAGTTCTATTGAATAGCACTGGTCTCTACAGCATCAGAATAGAAGATTCCACTGCTAACAGATTAAGGCCATGTATTACAGATACTAATTGCAAAAAAATGTCACCTAATTGTCTTAGTGAATTTGAATTAAGCTTTTCTTGTATTGAGAATTATCCATGAGCAGGTTATTTAATTCACCTATGACTTTCTTTTCCTTTTTTTTTTTTCAAGACAGAGTCTTGCACTATCACCCAGGCTGGAGTGGAGTGGCATGATCTCAGCTCACTGCAACCTCCGCCTCCCAGAGTCACACAATTCTCCTGCCTCAGCCTCCCGAGTAGCCAGGATTACAGGTGCCTGCCACCACATCTGTCTAATTTTTAGTATTTTTAGTAGAGACGGGGTTTCACTATGTTGGCCAGACTGGTCTCCAACTCCTGACCTCGTGATCCGCCCACCTCGGCCTCCCAAAGTGCTGGGATTACAGGCGTGAGCCACCGCACCTGGCCTCACCTATAACTTTCTATCAGCGACAGGTAGCTTGAATTAAATTCAGCTGTGCGTGACAAAAACACAACAGTGGCTTAAACACACAAAGTTTTCTATTATTTCCAAGTTCCAGAGATGAGCAGTCCAAAGCTGGTACAGTAACTTGATTTGTTCATCATGTAGCCAGGATCATGCCCACTTGCTGTTGTGTCCCCTCTAAGGAATGAACTTCAGTAGCCTGGTCCAAAATGCTGTCTAGAGCTCTAGTCTTTATATCTGCCTTCCAGCCAACTGGAAAGAGAAAGGGGAAGAACTGTAAGCCCTTTCCTGTAAGGATACTTCTTAAGTTGCAAATGACATTCCTGTTTCCATTCTATTGTCCAAAAGGTAAACACAAGGTTACTCTTAGCTGCAAGGGAAGCTGGGGAATGTGGTTTTTATTATGACTGCCATAAAATTAAGGGTTGTGTTACTGTGGAAAGAAAGGAGAATGGCTATGGGAAAGTAACCAGGGGCTTCTGCCACACTAATAGTGTTGAGAAACTGTAAAATAAGAGAGACAAAGCAATTAAAGAGAATTTTTCCAATTGCAAACAACACTTTCAAAAAGCTTAAGCAAGAATTTTAAATTATTGAGTAAATGAAAATCTCTGAGTTTTGGGGAATTTTCAATGATCTGTATTTCCTTGGTGGCTACCTTAGTGCTGTGATTTAAGGAAAGTCACTCCATTCCTAAGCCTCCTTCAGAGTACCCAAAACTCTTCATTTAAGTTTCTCACATGGCTTGACACACCATCTGCTACAGTTTATCTCAGTTAAAAAGTCTTTACAAAATGTGAACATTCCTGGGGATGGTAAAAATATTTGTTCATTCTCCATTTTTATTAGTTAGTCAAATCCAGTTTTTGATCTCCAAAAATAGAAGGATTGACTGAGTTGGAGTTCTGTGGGGAATGAGGTGAACAAGAAAGAAGTAACTTTAAAGTTTTGGATTGGGAAGACATGAGAGGAAAAGCATTTCTGGGGTGTTTCTTAGAGTGGTCGAGGGTAGCTGAAGAGCAGATTAAGATCATTAGAAATATTAGAAGAAAAAGGAAGGTTGAGAAGAATGGAGGTGGGGAAGAGAGACTGAAGGGCACAAAGATGGAAGTGAGAGCTGAGAATGCATCAAGGATGAATTTCACCATATTGAAATTTTGCCTAGAGTTGACTATGAATGCTACAATATTTATGTGATCTCTTAGCAAAATATGCAAGAATAGAGCTTTTTTTCTATTAAGAAATTAAAAAGCATATAAGAAGTTAAAATGCAGTGCTCCTCTAAACTGACAGTGTTTTGTGTACAATCAACAAAAGCAAAAGAAATTGCACTATCTGAACTAAAAAACCTGTCTCTTACTGTTCTGGAAATGTATTAATTCATTCATTTTAATTTTAATTTAGCTGTCTTTTTAAAAAAAATTCTACCTAACAACAATAATAACAATAATGACAGCATTAAACAAGTATGTTTTGAGGAAGGTACCATACCAAGTGCTTTACATTTATTATTTCATTTAATCTGCACAGCATCTCTTTGAGGTAGATATTGTTATATCTCTTTTACAGAGAAGGGAACTGAGGCTTAGAAAGACTGGGTGACTTGCTTGAGTTAGTCGTGGCAGAGCCAGGTTCCAGACCTATAAAGCCAAGCTCCAGATTCCTTGCTCTTAATCCCTATACTGACACCGCCTCCCTACTTTGTGTTTGGTAGAAATAGAAATGATTCACATTTAGATCAAAAGTGACACCTGAACAGGCTATACACTTTGGACGCCTTTCTCCATAAGGCACTCTCCATGTGACTGACATCACTTCTGACTGCTTCAAATGTCCATTAGCGGATGACCTGCAACTTACTCCTAAAATCTTCTTCACTGTCTCTCCCTGGCTCCCTGCCTCACGCACCACCCCCCACCACCCTCACCACCACCTCCAGACAGCAGCCAAGGTGTTTTCTGTCAATGGTGTCACCTAGTGGTCAGAAGGTAGAACTCCTTTATTTGACTTCCCTTTTCTACACCCTATTCTTTTATTCCTCTTCAAGGACTTTTTGGCAGAATATATCTACCTCTATTAAGTCATCACTCAGGGTTCATTCAATTCTCCCTTTATCTTTTTCACTTACATACACTCATCTCCTTTAACTCCCTTTCTCCTCAGTCTTCTCTCTTTGAAGGAGGATCTCTCTCCCTTCATCATTTATTTCACTAGCCAAAATGTTCACCCAATCATCAGAGAATAGTGAGCTCTGCAGTCAGACAGAACTGAATTTTAATTCCAGAGCCAACGCATTAATTGTGAGATGTTGAGCAAATTGTATGGCCTTTCTAAATCTCAGTTTTCAGATCCATAAAATCGAGATAAATTTGCTACTTCACAGAGTTCTTATAGGAATGACATGACTTAAGAAAAGCCTTGGCCGGGCGCGGTGGCTCACGCTTGTAATCCCAGCACTTTGGGAGGCCGAGGCGGGCGGATCACGAGGTCAGGAGATCGAGACCATGGTGAAACCCCGTCTCTACTAAAAATACAAAAAAAATTAGCCAGGCGTGGTGGCGGGCGCCTGTAGTCCCAGCTACTCGGAGAGGCTGAGGCAGGAGAATGTCGTGAACCCGGGAGGCGGAGCTTGCAGTGAGCCGAGATCGCGCCACTGCACTCCAGCCTGGGCGACAAAGCAAGACTCCGTCTCAAAAAAAAAAAAAAAAAAAAAAAAAAGAAAGAAAAAAGAAAAGCCTTATCTAATTGCACATAATCAGTATTTAATGAATATCACTCATCTCCACACCATCATGAGTAATGCATAAAATAATCACGCTGCTGTATCAAGAAAAAGGAAAGCCATATTCTTGGGGATTAAATTTGTTCTACTTAAGAACCAGTGTCTATAATACTTAAAATCTTTTCAATAAGTTCCCATCAAAACTTCCACAGGAGTCCATCTACTTGCTGGTTTTCTCCTTGTTATAAATAGTATTTCTTCTTCATGATAGATAAATCAAATATTTATAAGATAGTCTGGGTATGTAATGTTAAATCAAGCTTAGCCTAAAGCTAAACCTCCTTACATATTTTAAGTTCGGCCTAAAGGTTTTGCTGTACATTGTGAACTATAGTAAGTGGAAGTGTAAACCAACTGTAGCCTACATTTGTGCCAATCACCAAGTTTTGGCCAATCAACTGTAGACAACTGTTTGAACCGTGTTCAAATAAGGCAAATGCCAAGCTGTAACCAATTTGGCTGTTTCTGTACCTCACTTCCATTTTCTGTACGTCACTTTCCCTTTTCTGTACGTCACTTTCCCTTTTCTGTCCATAAATCTTCTTCCCCTACGTAGCTGCACAGGAGTCTCAGAGCCTGCTCTGGCTCGGGAGGCTGCCTGATGTGAGAATTGTTCATTCCTCAATTAAACTCCTTTAAATTTAATTATGCTGAAGTATTTCTTTTATCAATGACATCATTTACAAACACTACTTCTATGCAAAGTGCATTCTAAATTCCAAAGAGCCATCAATTAGGAATTTATTCTAGTTTTGGTTTTAAAATTATGAAAAGCTTTAAACTAAGCAAACCCAAAAGTAAAGAGTACATTTGGTTTTTTTTCTAACGGAGGTCAGGACTTCTAAATGGGTCAGCTCACAAAATAAAGTGGAATGTGTGCTGATACAACTGGAGAAAAATGTGAAAATTCAACCTGCCCTAAGAAGCACTGATTATCCTCTTCAAGCATAGTTTGTTATCTTAGCTACACATGTGACACAAAACAAATCCAGCCAAAGAAGCATATGAACTAGCATTTGACAATATATGCAGATTACTGGTTTATGTTGTTTATCAAAATATATCAAAGACAATGCAATAAAGAAATTATCATTTTTTAAACAAATGATACTGGAACAAATGGACACCCATATAAAAGAGACTGAATCTTGATTCATACTTCATACCATATGTATATAAATATTCACCTAATATCAACCATAGACTTCAATGTAAAAACTAAGCTATAAATTTCTAAAAGAAAATACAGGAAAAAATCGTGACCTTCGGTTAGGCAATGATTTCTAAGACATGACACAAAAAGCATGATACATAAAAGAAAAAGCTGAAACTGAATTTTATCAAAATTTAAAACTTTTGTTCATCAAAGACACTGTAAAGAAAATGAAAGAACCAGCCACAGACTGGAAAAAATATTTCCAAAACACATATCTGAAAGAGAGCTTGAATCCAAAATATAGGAATTCTCAAAATTTAATAAAAAGTATATAAAAATGGGCAAAAGATTTAAACACTTTACCAAATGAGATATTAAAATGTCAAATAAGTACATTAAAATATGTTAAACATCATTAGTCACTGGGTAAATGCAAATTAAAACCATGATGAGATACCAGTATGTATCTATTAAGATTGGCAAGAAACAAAGATGAAAATAGCAAGTGCTGACAAAGATGCTATGCAATTAGAATTTTACACATTGCTCCTAGAAATGAAAAACGATTTAGCCACTTTGGAAAATGATTTAGAAGTTTCTTTTTTTAAATTATACTTTAAGTTCTAGGGTACATGTGGACAACGGGCAGGTTTGATACCTAGGCATGCATGTGCCAAGTTGGTTTGCTGCACCCATCAACTCATCACTTACATTAGTTATTTCACCTAATGCTATCCCTCCCCCAGGTCCCCACCCCACAACAGGCCCCAGTGTGTAATGTTCCCCGCCTTGTGTCCAAGTGACCTCATTCTTCATTTCCCACCTATGAGTGAGAACATGTGGTGCCTGGTTTTCTGTCCTCGTGACAGTTTGCTGAGAATGATGGTTTCCAGCTTCATCCATGTCCCTACAAAGGACATGAACTCATCCTTTTTTATGGCTGCATAGTATTCCATGGTGTATATGTGCCACATTTTCTTAATCCAGTCTATCATTGATGGGCATTTGGGTTGGTTCCAAGTCTTTGCTATTGTGAATGGTGCCACAATAAACATACACGTGCATGTGTCTTTGTAGTAGCATGATTTATAATCCTTTGGGTATATACCCAGTAACGGGATTGCTGGGTCAAATGGCAATTCTAGTTCTAGATCCTTGAGGAATCACCACACTGTCTTCCACAATGGTTGAACTAGTTTGCCGTCCCACCAACAGTGTAAAAGTGTTCCTATTTCTCCACATCCTCTCCAGCATCTGTTGTTTCCTGACTTTTTAATGATTGCCATTCTAACTGGTGTGAGATGGTATCTCGTTGTGGTTTTGATTTGCACTTCTCTGATGACCAGTGATGATGAGCATTTTTTCATGTGTCTGTTGGCTGCATAGATGTCTTCTTTTGAGAAGTGTCTGTTCATATCCTTTGCCCACTTGTTGATGGGGTTGTTTTTTTCTTGCAAATTTGTTTGAGTTCTTTGTAGATTCTGGATATTACCCATTGTCAGATGCGTAGATTGCAAAAATTTTCTCCCATTCTGTAGGTTGCCTGTTCACTCTGATGGTAGTTTCTTTTGCCATGCAGAAGTTCTTTAATTTAATTAGATCCCATTTGTCTATTTTGGCTTTTGTTGCCATTGCTTTTGGTGTTTTAGTCATGAAGTCCTTGCCCATGCCTATGTCCTGAATGGTATTGCCTAGGTTTTCTTCTAGGGCTTTTATGGTTTTAGGTCTAACATTTAAGTCTTTGATCCATCTTGAATTAATTTTTGTATAAGGTGTAAGGAAGGGATTCAGTTTCAGCTTTCTACATATAGCTAGCCAGTTCTCCCAGCACCATTTATGAAATAGGGAATCCTTTCCCCATTTCTTGTTTTTGTCAGGTTTGTCAAAGATCAGATGGTTGTAGATTGTGGTGTTATTTCTCAGGCCTCTGTTCTGTTCCATTGGTCTATATCTCTGTTTTGGTACCAGTACCACGCTGTTTTGGTTACTGTAGCCTTGTAGTACAGTTTGAAGTCAGTTAACATGATGCCTCCGACTTTGCTCTTTTTGCTTAGGGTTGTCTTGGCAATGTGGGCTCTTTTTTGGTTCCATATGAACTTTAAAGTAGTTTTTTCCAATTCTATGAAGAAAGTCATTGGTAGCTTGATGGGGATGGCACTGAATCTATAAATTACTTTGGGCAGTATGGCCATTTTCGTGATACTGATTGTTCCTATCCATGAGCATGGAATATTCTTCCATTTGTTTGTGTTCTCTTTTATTTCATTAAGCAGTGGTTTGTAGTTCTCCTTGAAGAGGTACTTCACGTCCCATTAAGTTGGATTCCTAGGTATTTTATTCTCTTTGTAATTTGCAGTTGTGAATGGGAGTACACTCATGATTTGGCTGTTTGTCTGTTAATGGTGTATAGGAATCCTTGTGATTTTTGCACATTGATTTTGTATCCTGAGAGTTTGCTGAAGTTGCTTATCAGCTTAAGGAGATTTTGGGCTGAGATGATGGGGTTTTCTAAATATACAATCATGTCATCTGCAAACAGCGACAATTTGACTTCCTCATCTCCTAATTGAATACTCTTTATTTCTTTCTCTTGCCCGATTGCCCTGGCCAGAACTTCCAACAGATGTCCAAGAGATGCCCTGGCCATCTCTTATTAACCAGGCATTTCCCCACACTCTTCTTTCTTGGTTTCAGAGAGCAGAGGCATTTAAGCCTGAAGTCTAAAACCTTTTTGACATCTACTCTAGAGATTTACTAATTTCTCTAGATTTTCTCTTATGTATAAAATATCCATGCAAATAAGCTTGTTTTTCTCTCTTGTTAATCTGATTTTATTAAATGAAGGTCCAGTTAAGAACTATGAAGTGGTAGACAGAAAAATTATTATCCATTTAGCCACTCTCTATTTGGATTGAAGAATTTAGTCCATTTACATTTAAAGTAATTATTGTTATGTAAGGGCTTACTATTGTCATTTTGTTCATTGTTTTCTGAGTGTTTTGTAGTTCGTTTGTTCCGTTCTTCATTTCTTGCTGAGTTCCTCTGTGATTTGATGATTTTATATAGTGGCTTTCATTCCTTTCTCTTTCTCTTTTGTGTATCTACCATAGGTTTATGTTTGTAGTTACCATGGGGGCTTACATAGGACGTCTTATAGTTGAAACAGTCTATTTTTAGATGATAATAACTTAATTTAGATCATGTAGAAAAACTCTACACTTTTACTCTCCCCAAACATTTTACATTTTTGGTGACACAATTTACACCTTTTTATATTGTGTATCCATTAATAAAGTGTTGTAGCTATTATCATTTTTAATATTTTTTTATTTGAACCTTTATACTAGAGTTAAAAGTGATTTATATGCCATCACTATAGTAACATTAACAATAGTTATTATTGGGTGTTCAGATTATACATCTTTTTTCTGTATCTCTATTTGCTAATTATCCTACAATGGACATATGGAATAAGAACAAAGTTATAAACTCCTTTTTATCAATATCACCAGTTTTGATGTATAAATAAAAGTCTTAGGGCAAGAAGGTATCTTAGATCATCTTAGCCAACAGATTTAACAGATGACTAAAACAAAGCCAATGCATTTACATGACTTCTCCAAGGTACACAGGGAAGCAATTAGAATAATTAAAGGGAATACAAACTTATTATAAAAATACTTTTACATAACAAGGACTAGAAAGAATCAATAAATAAAATAAAAAGTATTAATTTTTAAATTATGTTCATTTTATTTCCAGGCTGATAATAGAGATAAATTTGTAGAAAAGATGTTATCTAGCCATGAGTATACCTTCTGCTTCTTGTCTTCCTCCTCCTACAGTGGTAAATTAGATGGACACGAAGCCATGCCTACACATTACATCTTAGTAAAAAATTATCAGAACAAGAAATCAACATATATTCTGTAGTTGTGTATACTTCAGAAAGGGAATTTCCATTCTTTTGCAAATGTTAAAATGATGCTAAAACAATTTTGAAAGCATTTTTTAAAACTTTAATCCATGGCATTCTAATAATTGAGTGCATTGAGAAGTAATTTTTAAATGATTTATACTTATCATCCTTAAGTCCCACACAGATGAAGTAAAGAAAATCAAAATCAAACAAGTGTGACTACTTGTATTACAGCATTTACACCAGTAGATGAAAGAGATTTCTTGACCCAAAGAACATTAGATTTGTTAGGAAATCTAAAAGATCCACTCATCAATCTCCTATATATTGCTTCATTTAAAAATTTCCAAAGGAAATTAAGTGCTTTGTCCTAAGTCTCATATCACATTAAGGCCACTCAGCAGAAAGCTCCTGATACCCATCTAGGGCTCCTTCTAGTGCACCATGGAAGAGGAAGAAGCCACAAGATAGAATGGAAAAACAGGTTTTGCTGTAGAGGGCCAAATAGTACTCTCTACCTTTGTATGTACTAGTTGAAAACCATGGTTATTTTTGTCAGTGTTAACATCACCCAACTTGGCATGTAAAAAAATCACAGCAGATGATGTTTCTTTTTGGTGCGGAGGAGGGGTATGTCTCAGTGTAGGTTTGATAAATTATTTTTTACTACCAAGTAAACACTGTTTTACTTTTGATACATTCTAGATATACTAGTGTTGATAAATGATACTCCTGTGCTTGGAGCCACTCTCTAGCAATATTTGCAGTCAACAACCTGGTTCATATACTAAGTGGAATGGGAGTGGGAAAAGGAGAGACATACTACTAATTCGAACTCCCAAGTGTATCAAGAATCTACTGGAATTTATTAGGGTCAAGAAGTGGCCTGAAAGATCCATTTAAGGTTATTCTGAAGATAGATGGATACCTATCTGTCTTCATAGATACCCGTGCCTCAGAGATTGTTCTTGAACTGGATCAGCATAATTCCGTGCCATCTCAAGATATGCAGCATAATTTCTTAATAAAAATAAATTTCTGATGCAGAAGTAATTGGTTCCAACTGCCTTTTAACAAGAAAGGTATTTAGGAAAGTATTTAGAAAGAAGAAAATAAAAATAACCTATAATCTCACCACACCAAGACAACAATGGCTAAAATTTTGGTATTGTTTCCTTCCAGAATTTTTTCTGTGTGTGTGCAGGTATACATTTGTGTGTGAATTTGCAAACATTTACTTAAACACAAAATTAATACATAATCTTATTTTGTAATTACCTTTTTTCATGTCAGCAAACACAGATTTTCATCATTTTTAATGTTGAAAAAACCTCTATAGATGGCTATTTAATCTGATAACAAATTTTTATAAATCAAAAAATTACCTAATAACTGATTTACATTATTAGTTGCTTGATAACTATTTTCTTTACATAAATATCTGAAAGTGAAATAACTAAATAAAAGTATATGTGCCTTTTAAAAATTGTTGTTTATATGAAAAACAACCCTCTAGAAAGATTGTGCCAACCTATGCTATCTTTGGCAATAGAAGAAACTGTCAGCTTCCCTACTCCCTTGTCAAGATTATTATTTTTTTTAGAGACGTGGTCTCCCTATATTGCCCAGGCTGAAGTGCAATGGCTATTCCCAGACATGATTATGGCTCACTAAAGCCTTGAACTCCCAGGCTCAAGTGGTCTTCCCACCTTAACCTCCTGCATAGCTGAAACTGCAGGAATGCACCACCATGCCTGGTTTAGACATTATTTTTTAAAATAAATATTTTTCATTCTGAGAGTGAGAAATCGGTATGGTTTTTATTTGTGTTTTTAATTATTAGTGAGATTGAACATTTATTATATATTTATTGGTTACTGGGTTTTTTTTTCCTTTGAAACTTGACTTTGTCCAATTTTCTATATGGGCATTGTTATTGTATATATAAGAATTTTTCTTCACAGTAAGATATACACAGGAATTCTGATAGGCACCAGAATAATGGCAGTGCTTAAATGTAAATTTGTGCATCCCTCCTCCCAAAAATCACAAGATCAAAAAGAACAGATAAACCATACATGACCCAGGAGACAGAATACTCTAAATTTAAAATACTTAAAAGTAGAGGAAAAAATACTATATTCCAACAGAGGTATTATTAGATTTCCTGCTGCCACTACAAGATGATTGATGTAAGGAATAGTGGGAGGGCAGTCCTAAAATACTCCACGGAAAAGAGAAAAGATAAGTGGAGATCATAGATAAGTCACAGGCAAAATCACTCCCCGAAAGAGAAGGTCCAATGCTGTATTAGTCTGTGCTCATACTGCTATGAAGAAATACCCAAGACTGGGTAATTTAGAAAGAAAACAGGTTTAATTTACTCACATTTCCGCATGGCTGGGGAGGCCTCAGGGAACTTACAATCATTGCAGAAGAGGAAGCAAACACATACTTCTTCGCATAACAGCAGGAGAGAGAAGTGCAGAGCAAAGGGAGGAAAAGCCCCCTATAAAACCATCAGATCTCATGAGAACTTACTCACTATCATAAGAACAGCATGAGAGAACTGCCCTCATGATCTAATCACCTCCCACGAGGTCCCTCCCCCAACACATAGGGATTATAATTCAGATTACAATTCAAGATGAGATTTGGGTACAGACACAAAGCCAGACCATATCATTCTGCCCTTAGCCCCTTCTAAATCTTGTCTTTCTCACATTTCAAAACATGATTATGCCTTCTCAACAGTTCCCCAAAGTCTTAACTCATTTGTCCATAGCCTCATCTGAGAAAAGGCAAGTCCCTTCCACCTATGATCCTGTAAAATAAAAAGCAGGTTAATTATTTCCTATTAATAGAGACAATGGGGGTACAGGCATTGGGTAAATACACCGATTCCAAATGGGAGAAATTGGCCAAAACAAAGGGACTCCAGGCCCCAAGCAAGTCTAAAATCCAATGAGGTAGTAATTAAGTCTTAAAGCTCTGAAATAATTTCCTTTGACTCCATGTCTCACATCCAGGTCATGCTGATGGAAGAGGTAGGCTCTCACAGCCTTCAGCAGCTCCAGCCCTGTGGCTTTGCAGGGTACAGTTCCCCTCCCAGCTGCTTTCATGGGTTGCTGTTGAGTGTCTGCAGCTTTTCCAGGTACATGGTGCAAGCTGTTGGTGGACTTACCATTCTGGGGTCTGGAGGATAGTGGCCCTCTTCTGACAGCTCCACTTGGCAATGTCCCAGTGTGGACTCTGTGTGGGGGCTTCAATCCCATATTTCCCTTTCGCATTGCCCTAGCAGAGGTTCTCCATGAGGGTGCCACCCCTGCAGCAAACTTCTGCTTGGACATCCTGGCATTTCCATACATCATGTGAAATCCAGGTGGAGGTTCCCAAACCTCAATCCTTATCTTCTAAACACCTGCAGTACCAATACCATTTGGAAGCTGCCAAGGCTTGGAGCTTGCACACTCTGAAGCCACAGCCTGATCTGTAGCTTGGTTCCTTTTAGCCACAGCTGGAGCAGCTGGGATGCAGGGCACCAAGTTCTGAGGCTGCATTCAGCAGGGGGGCCCTGGACCTGGCCCATGAAACCATTTTTCCCTCCTAGGCCTCCAGGCCTGTGATGAGAGGGGCTGTCATGACATGCCCTGGAGACATTTTCCCCATTGCCTTGGTGATTAACATTTGGCTTCTCATTACTTATGCAAATGTCTGCAGCTGGCTTGAATTTCTCCCCCCGACAATGGGTTTTTCTTTTCTATCACATCATCGGGCTGCAAATTTTCCAAGCTTATACACTGTGCTTCCTCTTGAACACTTTGTTGCTTAGAAGTTTTTTCCACCAGATACCCTAAATTGTCTCTCTCAAGCTCAAAGTTCTACACATCTCTAAGGCAGGGGCAAAATGCTGCCAGCCTCTTTGCTAAAGCATAGCAAGAATCACCTTTATTCTAGTTCCCAACAAGTTTCTCATCTCCATCTGAGACCACCTTAGCCTGGACTTCATTGTCCATATCACTATCAGCATTTTGGTCACAGCCACTCAACAAGTCTGTAGGAAGTTCCAAACTTTCCACATCTTCCTGTCTTCTGAGCTCTCCAAGTCTCTAGGAAGTTCCAAACTCTCCCACATTTTCCTGTCTTCTTCTGAGCCATCCAAACTGTTCCAATCTCTACCTGTTACCCAGTTCCAAAGTTGCTTCCCCATTTTTGGGGTATCTTTACAGCAGCACCCCACTCTCTACAGTACCAATTTACTGTGTTAGTCCATTCTCATGCTTCTATGAAGAAATACCCCAAACTGGGTAATTTATAAAGGAAAGAGGTTAACTGACTGACAGTTCTGCATGGCTAGGGAAGCCTCAGGAAACTTAGAATCATGGCAGAAGGGGAAGCAAACACATCCTTCCTCACATGGTGGCAGGAGAGAGAAGTGCAGAGCAAAGTGGGGAAAGCCCCTTATAAAACCATCAGATCTCATGAGAACTCACTCACTATCATGAGAAGAGCATGGGGGATCCACCCTTATGATCTAATCCCCTCCCCCAACACGTGGGGATATCAATTCAGATTACAATTCAAGATGAGGTTTCGGTGGGGACACAGAACCAAACCCTATCAAATACTAAGAACTAAAATGATAAAGACAAGTCTGAAACTTTGTAGATCACAGCACTACTTACAGGGGATTTGGCAAAACTGGACATGGCAGTCTTGAAGACAAAAAAACTTCTGGAAGATTAAAAAGATAAATCGAGAGAGGGAAGTATCATTCTGAGATGTGGAGGTGAAAGAAAAGAAGTAAGACAGGAAAAGCAGTGATTCTGCACAAACAAAAGAGAATCAGAAGACATGCCAACAGCTCCACTTCCCAACCACCACAAAGATGCCATTCATTTAAAAACTGCATTTTACTATACTGACAGAAGACAATGATTTCAAACCAGGAACCTCTATAAAATACCCAAAATTAGTAGAAATCAGAACACGTCTATTCAAAGCTACAAAAATTTTTTTAAATGCAAATAAACATACTTCACCTGATAAAAATATGCCCAAAAAACTCCAAATCTGAAGAAAATTGTAACACAACACTCCAAATAAAACGAAATACCCTCAAACATTTATTTGGAGTATTAAAAAACACGTAACATTAGAAATTCAAAAACTGCGAATAGAAATTGTACAAAAAGAGGAAGAGACAAGATTTAATTTAATGCAAGAAAAAAGTTGAAGAAAATAAAAAGAAAAACCTCATCAGAAATGGAGAATAAATTACAAGCTGCCCAAAGGAAAGTATTTTCAAATGCAGAAAGGCAGGAAAATAAGAAAGATAATAAAAATGAGATAATAAAGAAGTAAAAATGAGTCAGAGAGAAAGTGGTTGAAATAGAAGACTGGCAAGTAAGAGCCAGGAAAATTGGAGTCCCTGAAGAAGAAAAACAATACTTTATGAAAAGAAAAGAAAATATAAGCAGACCTAAAAAAGCCCCTTGTGGGCCTGGGAAAATTGATTCAGAATGGTTAACTCTGAGAATGCCTGTCTTTATTTTAAAGGAGAGTAAACACAATTAACATGACTCAACAACTACAAGAATAATGCTTGAACACATGTACCAGGAGATAACAGTGTTCACAGCAACATAGTCTCAAATGGTAGAATGTTCAGCAATAGAAGAGATAAGTATATTGCTGCATATTCAGACCATGGACTACTATACAGCAGTGAAAAATGAATGAGCCATAGCTACCCACATCAACATAAATAAATCTCAAATCAATGTCAAGCAGAATAAGCAAGTCTCAGAGGAATATATTCAGTATTATCTTGCATATTTAAAAGTCATAAATAGGCAAAATTAAATGATATACTGCTTAGGGATGATAAATAGGCAATAAAACTCTGAAGAAAAGCAAAAGAATGACTAACACAAAGTTGAGAACCATGGTTACCTCTTGGTGGAGAGAGTGGAAGATGTTTTTGGTGAGGGCCACATAATATGTGTCTAATTACTGGTAATATTTTATGTCTTAAGCTAGGTGTTGGATATACCACTGTTTAAATTGTACATACACTTTAAACAGTTGTATTTATGATATATTTCACCATTAAAAATCCACAGGAAAGTATTGTAGTGGAAACTTCATTTTGTGCTACCTTCTTCTGGGATGCTAGGCAAATAAAATTTGAACATTTAAACTAGTATCTCTTGGAAATCAAAAACAAAGCAGGCAGGCTCCATGCCTCAGATTTCTGAAGCTGGGTGAGTGATTTTGAGTGTGCTATCTGCTTTGGCTGTTTAAATGACAGATCTTCTCTATCTGCCATGAGAAATTCATTTATGAAGCCAGAAGGCCCAAGCTACATTAGACTAATAAGGTGTCTGTGTGTCTCATCTTCTCTTTCTTTGACTTTTTGTTGCAATTTCACAACTCCTGGGAGGACAGCTTTCCACTGGCACCTGTGTGTACCAGCATAAGTATCTAATATATTTTAGTGGAAGATTAATTTATATCATACTCTAAACCAGCTGGGCCAACTGTCTGATTTACAGATCTGTGAGCAGGCTGCTAAATAACTCCACCAAGCAGAAGAGTGTGTGTGTGTGTGTGAGTGTGTGTGTGTGTTACCTATCAATAGACAATAGACAAGTCATAGACAGTGATGAAATAGGAAGATAAATATGTAAGCAAATGAGAAAGAATATTTTGATGGGATTTTTCATGTGCATTCTCATATGAACTCTAAGTATAAACAACCTAACCCAAATTATTTCACCTCAGCTATTCTTAACATTTATTTAACTCATGTAAATTATATCTTTATGTTTTAAATGTATATTTCTTCAGACTGGTTCTTTTAATAGCAGTCACCTCCTTATATAATTAGGTATCTGTGCCATAAAATTCCTGTAGTCAGAGACTATGTTGTTGTATCTACAACGGCTTTCCCTCGCAAACACATGGTACAGGCTTCCCCTCCAATAGAGCAAATTGGGTCTCATTTCCTAGCCTGTCAAAACACAGTACCTCTGAGTTCTAACTCTTCTGTAGGAAGTAGATATCTGCCGATTGTACCTATTGCACTCCCTTCCCCCCTTGCCACCAGAATCTATTTTTGTTATGGGGAACTGATTTCTCCTGGTCCCGGTGGAGCTGGCCCATCCTTATTGACCACAGGACCAGGCACATGATCCAGCCCTGGCCAATCAGACTCTTCCATGACCTGGCTACAGTGATGGGCTCAGCCATGGGAAATAATCATTGCAAACCAAGCTAATCATATTCCTCCCTGAGACTGATCTGCAAAACCTATCAAAAAAGACTTTCTTCTCACCCTAGAGTTTCTACATAGATACAATATGAGTCTGCCTTCCAGTAGCCCTCTTGTTCATCACCTGACAATCAAGTGACCAAGAGATACAAAGCAAGATTGGCCCTAACAGTGTCATACAAGCCCTTAGATCCAGCTGGCCTGAGGCAGGCCTCTACCCCATGCCTATTCCACCATAGGAGTAAAAAAAAAATCATTCCTTTTATTTCTAAGGGATCTAAATTTTATTTGTTTCTACATAAAAAACCACTATAGCACAGGATGCTAAAGGCCATTGGATGCGGCGTGACATAGTGGAAGGTTTGTGGAATGCAAGATACTGGCTTCAGAGGGACAAGAACAATGGTATTTTGTTGCAGAGAAAATGAAATCTGCAGCAATCTGGGTGCCCAGACACTGAGGTGGGTGTGCAGCAGACCTATATTGAATGAGGCAAAGATAGCCAGATTTAAAAATCATACTTCTCAGTCTCTTCCATTTAAGAATTCTTTCAATATTTGCATACATAATATCTTCACTGCCAAATCAATAAAATGTCATTTTGATACGGACTTGTGTTGAGAATTTTCTGTTTCTCATGTAGCGTTCTTTGAACTGGTCAGTGGCTCCACCCTGGAAATAAGAAACCCAAATAGAGAATATGGGCCCTTCTGCTCTCCTCCATGTTTTCTGAAGAGAATAGAAAACAGCTTCACCTAAGGAATGAAAACTTAAAATGCCTCAGAAACAAGAGCTCACTGAGATGCAAAGAGAGAGGATGGAAAGATATTAGGTTTGGCCGTGACTTTCAATTAATGTAATCCAGATGTCAGTCTGCAATCTAGATACAATTATCTTGAAACTCCTATTCCACCATTTGAAGAAACATCAAGATTTCTGTGAATTCCTGGGTTTCTTATGTTCTCACAGTCACCTGCAGAACTCCTTCTGGTTTTGGATCATCTTCTCATCTCCCAATCCAGAAAGGGAAATCAGCTACCTTTCACTATTTCCATACCAAACAAAGAAGCAAAAGCAGAAATACTCACAAAAAGCTTTGTGTGGGTGTTGTTTCAGTCCATAAACATAAAATGTACACCATTGTTCTTCAAAGTCCTGCAACACTCCACAGAGCTGCTTACACTTCCCCCACCTCTCATCCCATCTCCTCAACCCACAGCCCTATTCAGTTCAAGAGCAAAGCCAGCCATCTATCTCTCTGCTTGCCCTCTATACAGCTCTCATGTACATGTCTCAGTATTTACCCCCGAGAGTTTAGCAAATGTTCTCCTACACAAAGCAACCAAGAATAATTTTGGCTTTGGGTGTTAGGATAATAAGGTTATCACCATGATACATTAAGAACCAAATAGAACGGAAGTGTACCCAGAGGAGTGCATTTTCTATGTGTCCCTGAGCAATGATAGATTTGCAGGAGAGGCTAAGGGCTCATGGGATGGGCTAGACCCTCTGCTCTGAGGACTTAAATCTATAGAGTGTGCACCAGAGAGTGTCCAAAAAAAAGAGTCCCCAGGCTATAGTCCCTGGAGCAGAGGATGGTGCTAGACACCCCTGACACTCAAAGACAGAAAGAGAGCCTGCCCTCTGCTGGGGACTAAGAGTGGTATTTAAGTTTCCAAGACTGTGAAACTGTCTTCCTATGCAATTTGCAGGTCTAGGCTTGTTGATCCTGTTTTCTACTCATTGAATCTTTTCCTAAAATATCACAGGAGCTGATGATGGCAGGGAAGGAGGAGGGATAGCTTAAGCTTAACCTGTGCTTAGATATGCTTTTAAAAAGGTATTATTGGACAAGCTTTTTAAACGCATTAGCTACAATGGATCTCATCTTGCCCATATGCCAATGATGGGAAAAGAGAAAAAATCGTATATGCCAATGAAAGCTATCTCAGCCCCTTTTTGGTCTCATTCTGTCGTAAGTGGGTTAAATATTCAGGCAATTCAAAGTTTGAAATCTGGAGCGGGGTTGATTATTTCTTCTTGGGATGTCTTTCTTTATCCTTTTTCTCTCAAGATGGTGTCTGTGAAGGAGAAGTTGCATGGCTGTGTAGAGAATTGGAAGGAAGGACCTCAAGGGCTGTGGATCTTCTCCATGAAATGGGGTGGCTCATCTTGTGACTGGAGGTACAGTTGGTCCCTAATGGCTCTTGAGGCATAACCATGATACCCTTTACTGAAGCCCTTGGTCCCTGTCTCAGACTCCAAGTGGAAATCTCTGCCATTTACAATCTCCTAATCCTGGTTCTTCGGTTCTCAAGACTTTTGTGTCCCACCAAGGCAGGCAAGAACATGGAGGTCCCTTTCATGTCATTTCGATACTGTAAGACACAGAAAACTAAGGGGCGCTGTCTCATCAAGTTTCTTTATAAAAACCCCCAAGCAGCCATTTTTCTAGCTGCAGATGGCTGTACTGAGTCGAAAGTCCCAGCAAGACCATCTTCTCACTGAGTTCCAATAAGGAAGAAACAAAATTCTTCGGTGTCAGCCCTGTCCTCAGTTTATCTGGAGTTTTTGCCTCTTTTTGCCACACTTCCCTGCCCACGCCCAACCCTGGCTGAGGCACAGAGGAATGTAGTGGCGGGTCCAAGACAATTCGCTCCTGGAAACTGATAATTCATTCATCTGATGTCTTTTATTGAAAATCTATCATGTGCCAGGCACGCTTCTAGGCTCTGAGGATATAATAGCAAACAAAACGATTTCAGTCCCCTGGAGTTTACATTCTCTTCATGGTGGAGAGTGAAGAGCCGATATACACAAAATACAGGCCATGGTCAGTTTAACATAAGTACCAAGAAGAAAAAATAAAGCAGAAAGGTGTATAGAATGTGATAGAGGTAGATTTCAGCCAGTGGATCACATATAATTAAACTGGAGATGACTCAGCTATTCTCCAGCTAATATTTATACTATAAAGATAACTATAGACTATAGATGCCTCAGAGAGAGAGAGAGAGAGAAAGAGAGAGAGAGAGGGAGAGAGTGTGTGATGTTGTGGGGGAGGGTGGGAATGATGACAGAGTGAGAGGTCCAAACACTGGAGACCTAAGAAACTCCCCCTTCTAGAGAAGAAAAATGTTGAAGGGGTGGCTCCCAGATTTTGCAGCAGCTACAGTTAGTACACATCTCATGAAAAGAAAAGGGGAGAGGGGAGAGAAGAATGCCTCTGAAGTTACCAACCCAATCGGTCATCTGTTTATAGAAGGCAAAGAAGGAGCACAGCTGTTGGAGACAGCAACTCCAGTTCTCCTGGGCCAGCTGTGGAGCCGTTCGACAAGCAGTGTTCTGGGTGTGTGGGACCGGCATCTTCAAGCAACCCACATCCCAGCAGACGTGACTTGAAAAAACAAATTCCTCCCAATCCTGATTCAAACCAGTGCCAGGCTGGTCACCAGCTGGAGGGCTTAATCACTGGGGGCAGGCATTGCTAGAGAACCAGGAATGTTTAAAAACCAGAAATGGTCTCAGAAACCATCCGGTCCAAATACCTCATTTCAAATACATCTCTCTAGGAACACACAGGAGAGATAAGGGAGGAAGGTAGTCTTGGGAAGGATTGAAAAAAGAGGAGGTGTTAGTACTTAGTCTTTCTTTAAAAAAAAAATTATTTCAATAGCTTTTGTGGTACAAGTGGTTTTCTGTTACATGAATAAATTGTATAGTGGTGAAGTCTGAGATTTTAGTGCACACATCACCCAAGTAGTGTACGTTATACCCAGTATGTAGATTTTTATCACTCACCCCCACCCACCCCTGCCTTCTGAGTCTCCAGTGTGCATTACACCATTCTGCATGCCTTTGTGTATTGGTAGCTTAGCTCCTATTAATAAGTGTGAACATATAGTATTTTGTTTTCCATTCCTGACTGACTTACTGAGAAAAATGGCCTCCAGCTCCATCCAAGTTGCTGCAAAATACATTAATTCATTCTTTTTTATGGCTGAGTAGTATTCCATGGTGTATATATACCATATTTTCTTTGTTTGCTCATCCGTTGATGGGTACTTTGGTTGGTTCCATATCTTTGCAATTGTGAGTTGTGCTGCAATAAACATACACATACGGGTTTTTTTTATGTAATGACTCCTTTTACTTCGGGTAGATACTCAGTAGTGGGATTGCTGTATCAAGTAGTAGATCTACTTTTAGCTCTTTATGAAATCTCCATACTGTTTTCCGTAGAGGTTGTACTAATTTATATTCCCACCAAGCATTCAGTATTGAAGGATGAACAGCAGTTTGCCTGACAAACGAGAAGGAGATAGGCAGGAGGAAACATTATCACAATAAATGCACCGAAACATCATCTCCCTGGATTTGCCCTGGCCAGCCTATCAGACCCCTGAGTCAGTCAACCTATCCTGGGGATGCCAGGGGAGGGCTCATGGTTCCTGCATGCCAGTCTTTTAGCTCTGCAGTGGTCATCCCTGTTATGCTGCATAAACAGGACAACACACATAAAAAGAAAATGACAACATTTATCAAAAATGTCAGATGACATAACAAGAATGGTCATTCCATGACTCAACTCCAAGTGAGCAGTGAAAACTTCAGAGAATAAAGAAGTTAATTGCCTAAAGACATAGAGCTATAAACTAAAAAAACATGGATTCCAGTAACAACCCTGGACAAAATGAGTGACCATAAGCAATTCCTCCACCCTCTCTGATGCTTGGTGTGCACATCTGTAAAATGAGGAGATTGGTAGATTACCTCCAAGGCCCCACCAGGTCCAACATTGAGTGGTTTCATGTTTGCGCTACAAAAACACTAAAAGTGCCAACATCTTTTTTGGCCACAAACTCCTGAACTTTGGATTTAACTGCCATTTAATTCTTATTATTTTTTGTGATGCCACACCCCTGGAATGTCACACAGTAAGCTTCTGAAATGATTGGCCCTACTTATTCTTGCTTATCAACCTTTAGGACAAACAAATCCCATAGCAACAACACAGACATTCAAAATAGTTTTGACCTTTTGTTAGAAGATATTCTAATTATAGGCACACAATGTAAGTACAATGCTCTTACCATGCTACCCTTAATTGAAGCACTATCATAATTTGAACTAGTAAGATACTTTAAAATAGATATTTAGGTTCAGATTTGACTCAAAATGACTGTCAAAGGGAGTTAACTGGTAAGATGTACGTGTTTTGGGGTGCCCTCTATGTGCTTTTACAAATTTTTTTTTCTCTTTGATGATTTAAACCACATGTCAAGATATTTAAAGGATTATTTTATCAGGAATTCTCCAGTGTGAAATAAATACCAGGGAAGAGCTCACAGGTTTATGCAAGATGTATATACACACACACACGTGTACAGACAAACACACAGTCTCACAGTCAGGTGTAAATCATCCCTTGTCCTCCAGCAGCTGGTCTGCCATATTGATAAATAGGATCTACTGCATTAATTTAGTTCTGATTTGCTGAAACAAGTTTGGGTGCAAATATAAATTTGGTAGAAAAATGGAGTGTGTTAAGCCTTTAACAAATGAGTGTTTAATGACTATTTGTGAAAAAAAAATCAGGAATGGGAAACAAAAACTTACAAGATTTGGAAAGTTATCCTCTAAGTTTGCAAAGCCTGAAAAATATGTAAGGGAGGCAATGTCATATCATATTTCAAATAATGCCCTTGAAAAGCATTTCTGTGACAGACTCTGCCAACATACTAATGGAACTCTTGCAACTGAATGAGTTCCACATAGTGACTCTAAGAGCTGCAAAACATATGCACTAGGTGATGCTTCATTAACAACTGTTACATATTTTAACTCTAGAGTCTGAGGTGGCAGTTGCTTTTTATCTTTTGCCCATTCTGATCAACAAATATGAAGGTCAAGAGTGCTGTCTTGAGAAGGGTTCTGAGGTTGCATCTGAGATCAGAGTCCTAGTTGATTGTTGATGTCCGCTGTTGGGGAGGGACGCAGGAGTTGGGGAGGGACGCAGGAGTCGGGGAGGGAGGCAGGAGTGGGGGAGGGAGGCAGGAGTGGGGGAGGGAGGCAGGAGTGGGGAGGGAGGCAGGAGTGGGGAGGGAGGCAGGAGTGGGGGAGGGAGGCAGGAGTGGGGGAGGGAGGCAGGAGTGGGGGAGGGAGGCAGGAGTGGGGGAGGGAGGCAGGAGTGGGGGAGGGAGGCAGGAGTGGGGGAGGGAGGCAGGAGTGGGGGAGGGAGGCAGGAGTGGGGAGGGAGGCAGGAGTAGGGGAGGGAGGCAGGAGTGGGGGAGGGAGGCAGGAGTGGGGGAGGGAGGCAGGAGTGGGGGAGGGAGGCAGGAGTGGGGGAGGGAGGCAGGAGTGGGGGAGGGAGATGGAGTGGTGACATGTGCACATTTCACACATCCCACAGGTGTCCGCAGTCTGAACCACTATGCACGGTGCTGTAAGCAGTCTTCCTTACACACAGTTCCTATCACAGTAGCTCCAGATAGCACTGTATATCAATTATGGCATTATTTTAAGTCTTGTATCAATTGATTACATTTTCTAACTGCCCCACCTCTTTCCTTTCTCACTTTCCTACTTAGGTCCTCAATTTCTTTTCTATTGCTCCCTCTGTGTAAGTTATTAGATCTCCTCATTGTTCTTCTATAGTCCTCAACCATTCCCACCTCCCCACCTCTACTCATGCTATCACTTCTTAGCTGGCATGAATGGCGGTCTGAGCCAGTCTCCTCCTCAGAGACTCAAATAGAACATCCAAAAGTCTTTTGTAGCAGGCAAGTTTCTGATGCCTAATCTTAGCCCCATTTCTTCAGCTTTATGCTATATATTCTGTGCTGAATTATCACATTCTTATTTTTATGTTGATTTATAGCCATTCTATGATTGTTTCAAGAGAGTTTTTTTTTCTTCTTTTCTGTGAAAGTAAATGTACCATAAAGATAAGTACCACATCTTTTAATTTATTGCATCTTAACTAAATAAATTATTGACCAGGCACAGTGGCTCACACCTATAATCCCACTTTGGGAGGCCAAGGCAGGAGGATCAATTGAGGCCAGGAGTTTGAGACCAGCCTTGGCAACACAGCAAGACCCCCATCTCTACAAAACATGAAAGAATTAGCTGGGTATAGTGGCCTGTGCCTGTAGTCCTAGCTACTCAGGAGACTGAGGCTGGAGGATTCCATGAGCCCAGGAGGTCGAGGCTACAGTGAGCTGTGATCACACAACTGCATTCCAGCCTGGGTGACAGAGCAAGACTATGTTTCAAAAAAAAAAATTAGTAAACATTTTAAAATTTTGCATCATTTTATGGCTGTTATGATATACCAACAAGAGCCATATATTATGTTTAAATATTCTATTTTTATCCTGCATTACATATTTAAAAAGGAAGGAACAAAGTATATTAACATTTTCTCTGCACTTTCTATGCCCAGACACAGGGCATAGAATTTGCATTATCTCATTCAATGTTCACAACAACCTATGAAGAAGATATTTTTATTAGTCTACATTTTCCAGGAGAGTAAACTAAACTCAAAGAGAGTAAGAGACATGCTCAAGGTCACACAGCTAATAACACAGTGTTTCTGTTGTGCTTCACAGTCTCTCTTCTGACACAGTCCAAAGAAGGTAAGTGCTTTGTATTACAGAAAAAATAAAAATTAGTCCAACTAGAGAGGTCCGCAATGTTGAAAGAGTCAAATATTTTGAAATTCTACATTGGCTAGTGTATAAAAGTGTTTGTGCTGCTCTAACAAAATACCTGAAACTGGGTAATTTATAAAGAACAAATTTTTATTTCTCACAGTTCTAAAGGTTAGGAAGCCCAAGATCAAGGTACCAGCAAACTGGGTGTCTGGTGAGGGCTGCTCTCTGCTTCCAAGATGGTGCCTTGTTACTGCATCATTCAGAGGGGACAAACTCTGTGTCCTCAGATGGCAGAAGGAATGGAAGGGGTGAAAAAAAAACAAACAAACTCTGTCCATTAAGTCCTTTTACAATGACATTAATTCATTCATGAGGGTGGAGTTCTCATGACCTAAACACCTCCCAAAAGCCTCCACCTCCCAACACTGCTGCATTGGGGATTAAGTTTCCAACACATGAACTTTGGGGGCTATATTAAGACCACAGCGACTAGGAATTCCCCTTTTTACATAAACAAGAGAATATCATCACATTATTGTAACACAACAGAGGGAAAGCTAATGCTAGTGAATGGACAGTTCAAAAATTAAGCATCTACTTCTTTCCTCAGGGGCAAGCAGACAGAATGAATTTGTTCCATTCAATCATTTCTCATGTTGATATCACTTTTCTCCACTCCCCTTAGACAGTCCTTTCTGGTTTTCTTATTGCCTTTCTTATTCTGTCCTGGCACCCACAACAAAAGTAGTCAAGAAATGAATACAAATACACCACAGGCAGAAGCAGCCATAAGGCCTTCTATATTAGTTTTTGTTGATGAAAAAGAAAAAGCCTCCTGTAGTGTATGGTTTTATTTACATAAGATTTATTTTGGAAAAGGAAAAACTATAGGGAAAGAGAACAAATTAGTGGTTGCCAGGAGCTGAGGGTAGAAGGAGGACACTAGCTACAAGGGGGCAGGAGAGAACTTCCTGGGGTGATGGAAGCACCCTGCCATCTTGATCGTGATGGTGGTTACATGATGGTATTCACTGGCCAAGACTCATTGAACGGTACACCTAAAAAGGATGAATTTCAGTGTATGTAATCATACTTTACTCAATTTGGTTTTAAAATTAAATTAAAAAGACAAGTAATTTGAAACATAAAATCTAGCAGCAGTAAGAGTGCACAGATACTGCTTGCATGTGGGTATATGTCACTCACCTATTATAAAATATATTTAAGTTTGGATAGGTATCTAGTACATGGATTTATATTTTTCTCAATAATTTAAGACTGTCAAGAGCATTTAAATTAGACTGACACAAGCTCTTGTAGAATTGAGAGGGTTCTCAAAGAAATTGAGATCACAGGCTGAACCTTTCTCTACTAGTTGGAACATCAGTAAAACATTGGTATGATGGATTCTTCTTCGAGAAGTTAACTTCTGCTGACATCTTCTCTGCTTACATTTGTAATTAAGAAGTTGCATGTAATTAAGAACCTGGATTTCCATTTCCTAGGAAACAAAGTATTCCAGGAGTCCTAAGCAAAAGCAATAATAATTACAAATAAAATAAGCCACATAAGATTATTAAACATATGACCTGTCAAAATAAGGAAATGATGGCCTAAATACTGCAAACTAGCATTAGTACACTACATATCAGAAATTGGTTATTGTGTTAATCAATTTATTACTATTATAATAGTATAATATTACAATATTCACTGATTATATTACCAAGAATGTTTAAGAAGAATAAGGCAGATCGACCTTTAATTTTTTTATTTCCAGAGAGAATTAAAAATTGCTTATGTGTTAAAATGTACACATTATTAATAATAAAAATGTACTATATACACTAATAAATTTCATGGAAGTATATCTAACTTCTCAGTATATTTTTAGACAAAAGTTCTCCTTTGGGCTTTTATTATCCTTATTTGTAACTTTAACCAAAATATTTATGTGCTTAGTGACTTTAAAACCATGAATGTTAATATTAACCCATCTAAATTTTATGGTAAGAAATTTTAAATGTCTCAGGCTACCAGTTGATTCTGAAAAAACAGAAACTGTGATTATTACCTAATTAAAATGGCTGCCTGCCAAATGCAGGAAGGTCTGACTTTGTAAATGTGTTCTTAATTCTACTGTTTCAGTAGAAAATAAAATATAAGCAAAAAAACACAACTACTCAATGGCCTTAGGCCTTCACTTCTAAACTAGGTTTGTTTGTTTTTAAACAAAAGAAGCAGATAAGAATACTAGCTCATAGATTTAAATGTCATTTGTGCATAATAATGAGCACAAAAATCTAGATGCATTTCAAATTGTAGTATCAATCAATAGTCACACTCTGCCTCTCTTTAAAATTCTAAACAAATTCTTGAATAACAATTAGATTTGGCTATTGTTAGGTTTTACAAAGACAAGTAGTGTACTTCCTATAAAGAGACAGTTTGCTGAAAGAATATACATGCCCCCAGTGTTAAAATATCAGTCGGCTCAGAGGGTATGTACTGAAAATTGATGGGCTGAGCAATGAGAAAGAACTAAAAATCTTCTTGAGTTTCTGAGTGTTGTTAATGGCACCATTTCCTAAAATGTTTAATCACACTGCTTTCAGTGTGGACCTTTGGAATCAATATAGCATAGTGTTTTTGACACTATGATTCACTGTGGGGCAAATAACTATGGGGCATTTTAAACTCTTTGTGCCTTATTCATAAAATGGAGTCAATGGACAGCCCATAAAATCATCGTGAGGACTAAATGAGATAGCACACATAATGTTCTTAGGACAGTGTTTATAGAATACAGTAGGCAATCCTTAAGCCTTTTTGTTGGTGGTGCTGTTGCAATGCTAGCTATAGTTTTTTGGAGCATTTACTATTTTCCAGACACTAATATACTTTGCTTTTCTTTATCTCTACGAAGTAGTGTGTTAGCTCCATTTTACAGATGGAAAAACTGAGTTCAGAGAGTTTAAGTAACTTGTCTAAGGGCACATCAACACAGAAAGCCTGAATTCATATCAAGATCTGAAATCAGAGCCTGAGTTCTGTTCATTTTTACACTCCAGCAACATGACTCTTCATCCTTCATCTTCACACATTGGAGGGAATAATCAAGATGTTTTTTACTTAAAACTAAGTAAATGAAGTCAGTGATGCATGACTTTTGAAAGAATCAGCATTTAAAGTCTTAGAACACATGTCCTTAATTCCCATTAAGAATATCCTAGAGAATGAATAATGGAGGGATGTGGAGGGTTAAATAGTTACATAAGATGAAGCACATGGGTTTGAGAAGTTTTGGGTACTACAAATCAGCGGGGTAAAGTTGATATTCATTCATGAACTATGTTTCTTCACCTGTTCTACAAACTAGCTGATTTTCTTGAATGGAGAGATTATCTCCTGGTACCCTGGAATGGGTGCAGTCTAAGTGATTTCTAACCCTATAGCTGTGTGACACCTTGAGGGCTGAGACTGCAACAGGTGGGTAGAGGGACATAGAACAAAGAGTTGAGTTGACATCTTCTTACCTTTGTTGACTTGTTTTTAAAGTGCCATTAGACCTACTTTGACACATCATTTTGCTCCCCATCAAGTTTGATTTTAGGTTTTTCTTTCAGTTGTTTATATTATTCAGCAACCATTTCAAATTGAATGCTATTTGAATCATATTTGGAAGTCAAGAACATCTTCCATAAAACTGCTTGTACATAGCTAGAGAGGCAGATGCTAACTGGTGACTTCTACAAGATAGGGCCCATAGGCACATTAAGCCTGGAGAAATGGAGGTGAGATGGTGCTGCAAAATTACGTTTGGAGGGGAACTTATAAAGCAAGGGGATTTAAGGGATACCAGAAGTAGAAATGTAATCCTAGTATAAATGAAAGACACAAAAACTACAGCTGCAATCCCATTTGTATCTGTCTCTGGCCAAGCCTACGCTTTGCTCCTGATTGTGCATTGTGATCTCAAAGTATTAATTCCTGATTTTCATTAACTATTTCTCAAATGTGTCCCTGTTATTTTGAAATCTAGTTTTCTAAAATATGAGCATTTCTAGACTGCTCAAAGGGAATGCCTACCTCTCTGCTTTAAATGGGGTAACAGATATAGATGTGTTTTCAGCTTTTCAGAATAAAATATAGTACAAACATTGGGTGCATAAAAAAGAATGTTGCAATTTATTCTCTTATGAGTCAGATAATTAACCTTGAAATATCCCAAATAAAAGCATATGCTAGCCTCAATTAATTCTTAAATGAGTTTTCAAATTAAAAAAAATTTTAAACAGTTAAAAATATGCTGTAGTCAATTAGCAGAATACTTAGCAAGAAACAATGTAACTTAGTAGCCTCATAAGTAACTGGTCAGAAGCAAAGCATTCTGTTTTGAAGAATAAGTGTTCCCCTAATTCTTTCCTCATCTGTGCAGTGGCAATATACGATCAACCTTTCCTGTAAGGCTTGCAGAAAGAATCCAAACCTACTACTTACAACCTATTCTTGTTGTTCTCATATAATTTATTTCCTATACCACATGCAGAGTATGATTTCTTTTTTCTTTCTTTTTTTTTTTTTTTTTTTTTTTGAGATGGAGTCTCACTCTGTGTCGCCAGGGCTGAAGTCCAGTGGCACGATCTCAGCTCACTGCAACCTCTGCCTCCTGTGTTCAAGCGATTCTTATGCCTCAGCCTCCTGAGTAGCTGGGACTATAGGCATGTGCCACGATGCCAGGCTAATTTTTGTATTTTTAGTAGAGAGGGGGTTTCACCATGTTGTCCAGGCTGGTCTTGAACTCCTGACCTCAAATAATCTGCCCACCTCAGCCTCCCAAAGTGCTGGGATTACAGGTGTGAGCCATCATGTCTGGCCCCTGATTTTTCTTTCTTTTTTTTTTTTTGGTTTATACATCTTATTTTCCCAATGAGCAAGATGATTGTCAGACATGAGCAAGATGACTGCCAGACTACCACATTCATTTCTCTATTTTTCTTTACCTAGACTTCAGAGAACATTTATCAAGTTCAATTGAATTTAACCAAATTCTAAGTAGAAAATTGTCATCATCACCACATCACTGTGTTCATTACTATTAATCCATATAGACAGTCATATCAAAGGCACAGAAACTATTTAAACCAATGGGGATTGGCTTATAAAGCATAAACTAGGACTGAGAAGCCGATGTTTAAAGTGTTATGACAGACCCATTGGACAGTTCTTAAAAGACACAAAGACGTAGGGCCAAGTCATTCAGTACTGACCACAAGCATTGGATTATGTTTTCCTTGCTGGCCAGTAGGCCCAACAAGATATTTACAGAAAGAAGAAAACGGTATGACATATAGTAAAAACAGTTTATCCCAGCACAATTTCTCCTTCTCACTTGGTCTGAGTTTTCCAAGCCAAATCTGCGGAAATGGAAAGCCTTTAAATTCAATACCTGGGTAATTTATGGTTTGTAGTCCAAGAGTTCAAAATGGGAAGGGTAAGCAATATACTTCTCATCTACAATGTGTGTGCGTGATGGGCAGGGAGAAGGGATGATATGGGCACTAGCAATACCACTACCTCCAGGCATCACCATGATACAAAATGGTATGAAATGTACACATCACCAGTCAGTTTACAACGTTATGAGGTACAAATTCCTGAGTATAGTTAATGTGGGAACCTGGGCTCAAATCCGACACGTTAACACATACCTGGTGTATCTCTAATGTCCATAGTCTCACTATAACATGTTTCATCATATTCATTAAGGAAGAAAAGAAGAATACATGTGGTCACCAGATTTGTTTTTGTTTCTAAAAGAAAGCTGCATCCTTTAATTACCCCTTACCATCTTATTGCTCCAATTATTACTGCAACTTTGAAATAATTCTTTTTTGACATAGTCTTTTTAATCAAGAAAAAACAAGACCACACATCCTCCTGATTGATACATTAAAAACATATGTTTATTATGATAAATACCCTCATGAAGAAAATGTTTCAGTGAAAAGCCAAAAGCCAAACAAAATGATAGAACCGGACTCTTGACTATTGATCACCTTTTCCAAGGCTGCCCCTCTTCAGAATATCAAGCCCTTAACATGCTGAATAGGACCTCAATAATGTGTGTGCTTTCTGCTAGGATATCTGTTTGGTCTAGAAGGCCCAGAGTGTGATTCTGACCTCAACTTTGCCGTACTCAAGAGTGAGAATCATAGAACCAAGGGGAAGAGAAATTTACTTGTGACATAAAACTTGTAAACATTATAAAACTTGTAAAACTTGTACATGACAAGCAGGTCTGCAGCCAGATGTCACTGACATTTTTAATTTTCCTGTCTAAAATTTTCCAAGCTTAACCAGCTGGTATTGAAGAGCAGTTGGATAAAAAAGAAATTCTACATACTGACTAGAGAATTCCAATGCATGACATTAAATAACCAACATGTGAGCTATGTGCAAAAGAATAGAAAGATTGACATCTGTTGGGGACTGTCCACACATAAAATATTTTTATACAAAACCATATAAGAGCAATTTGAGATCCAGCAGCACAGAATAATGGCATAGAATAACATCAAATACAATGTGCAAAAAGGAAGAAAGGAAGAGGAAGAGAAACAATATAAAAAAAAATTTGAACACAGAACAACACCAGTACTAAAAGGGGAATCACTAAAGATGCAAGAGAAAATAAAGATCGACTGATAGTTTAAAAGCAGTATTTTATTCTATGAATCTAGCAAGATTGTGGGATTTTCGACAGATTCGTAATTAAGGATTCATGATTTGTTTTGTTTTCTCTTCAGATATTACTGAAGATTGAAGAAATCCCAGACTTCCAGGCTGAGAAATTGAAAATGAATGAGACCCCGATTGGTATGGAAGAATCAAATAGTAAGAGTCAGAGGAAAAAGAACCATGTATCTCAAAGGGACATGATTGGCTGCTCTGGAAATTGTGTAACTGTACCACGACAGGGCTCGAGGCATAAGTTGGAGGCATAAATCCCCATGAAGAGAGGATTTTTACAGTTGTGAGAATGAGTAAGTTCATCAAACATAGTCTACACTCAATAAATATTTATTAGAATAAACTGAATGAAAAGCAGTGGATAAAAAATAAACAAAAGCAGGGAGCTAAGGAAGGAGCCTTAGAAGATCCCCTCAGCTGTCAACCAGAAACCTACAAGTAATATCAAAAGTGGAAGGAGGCGAAAAATTCAGGTACGGTGTTAAGAAAAGCCAGTTAGGTAATATTTAAAAGACATGATCACTAGTGTCAAATGAAAAGAACTAATATAAGGAAACTGAGTTATGCCTGTTGTGGAAAAAAATGTGTTTCAAATGTTCTCTGGGAAAAAAATGATCTTTAAAATTTTCTGAAAACTCTGAGGCTGAGTCTTGTAGGCTGATGCAATTTATGGTAGCAACAATCAACCACTATGCAAATTAAGTAGAAGCCAATTTCTGCTAAGAAAAAAGTTTAAAGGTATTGGAAAGGAGAAAACAAAAAGAGGGAAGAAAAAAATTTCTCTAGTGGAAAAAAATTATTTGGACTCTGATAAGCTTATGGACATTACGCTCCTGCATAACATTGATTATTTTCTTCCGCTTTCTCAGCTGAAAATGAAGCCATGGAAACTAAGATCTTCCTGTATGTAGAAGTAGTTACAGAAAGAAACTGGTTGCAAAATATTAACAGTCTTCAACTAGGATGCTTGGGTCTTTGACCCCCCTACATAGCATTCCATTCTCACTATTCATGTGTGAAAGATGGTCCATGGCTTCTACCAGATTCTCAAAGAGCTTGTTACCCTACAAAGGTTATGAACCACCATTCTAGAGAAAGTAATCATTTTGGCCACCGGGGGGCAAGCTGGAAGGAGTTTTGATGGCAAGTTGGCTGACGTCCGCACATCCTTATTCATCCTCACCACTTTCCCTTCCATCTCAGCGGAAGTATTGCTGTCCTCTTGAGCCTTCTCTGCACTTTAAATCTCACCCCACCCCACCCCATCTCCACTGCTTCTTCTCACTTGCCTTTGTCCCATAAATATTGTTGTTCCCAAGACTCTATATCCAATCCCTTTCTCTTCACACTTTATACGTTCTGTCTGGCTGATCTGTATTCTATCTGGCTCCAGCCAATTTATAAATGATGGCTGCAAAGTCTGGAAACATAGGTGAATACATAAGAAATGATTTATTGATACTGTATTAAAATACCTGACAAAATATTATTATCTATGTTTCCAGAATTTATGGCCATCTGTATATATTTATGGTTTCCAAGTCAGTCTCAAGCCAAGAAGTCTTTCTTGAGCTGGATGTGATTTTTAGACTGTGGAGTGTCGATGGAACGTCTCCACCTGGCATCCCCCAAACACTTCTCACATAAAATGTCCAAATCAAAGCTCACCATTTTTCCCCAACATCCTTCTGCACTCCCCATCTCAGGGATTGGTGTCCCCATTCTTATCCAACTCCCAAAGCAGAAACTTGGAAGTTATCCTCAGCAGTTCCCTCTCCTTCACCACTTCTCTTTCCAACTGGTCACCAACCCCATCTATCCTAACTCAAATACTTTACAAACCTGCTCCCACCCCAGCCCATCCTTACTGATATTACTTTAGTTTAAGCACTTACCATTTCTGGCCTCCACTAGTACATTAGAGCTTCTCCACCAGTCTTCCTAATCCAATCTCGCCTCTTTTTAGGCCTTCCTCCAAAGAGCCTTTCTAAAATGCAAATCTGATTGTAATTCATCAGATAATTCATACAAGCATACCTCAGATATTGTCAGTTTGGTTCCAGACCACCATAATAAAGCGAATATTGTAACAAAGTAAGTCACATGAATTATTTTTGGTTCCCAGCACATAGAAAAGTGGTACATACATTGTTTCTTTAGACATACTACTGCACACTTAATATGTGTGCACTTAAGTGTATGTATCTTAACATGTGTGCACTTATTAAGTGTATGAAACAATGAACATACCTTAACTAAAAAATACTTCATTGCTAAAAATTACTAATGATCATTTGAGCCTTCAAGTTGTAATCTTTTTGCTGGTGGAGGGTCTTGCCTCAATAGTGATGTCTGTTGACTGATTAGGGTGGTGGTTGGTGAAGACTGGGGTGGCTGTGGCAATTTCTAAAAATAAAACAACAGTGAAGTTTGCCACTTCGATTGACTCTTCATTTCACAAAAGATTTCTATGTAGTGTGTGATGCTATTTGATATTATTTTACCCACAGTGGAACATCTTCAAATGTTCCAATGACTCCAAAACTGGAGTCGATCCTCTCAAACCCTGCTGCTACTTTATCAACAAAGTTTATGTAATATTCTAAATCCTTTATTGCCATTTCAATGATGTTCACAGCATCTTTACCAGGAGTAGATTTCATCTCAATAAACCACTTTATTTGCTTATCTACAAGAAGCAACTCCTCATTTTTTAAAGTCTTAAGATTGCACCAATTCAGTTACATCTTTGGGCTCAACTTCTAATTCTAGCTCTCTGCTATCTCTAACACATCTGAAGTTGCATCTGCCACTGAAGTCTTGAACCCCTCAAAGCCATCCATAAGGATTGAAATCAACTTCTTCCAAACTTCTGTTGATATTTTGACCTCTCCCCATGAATCGCAAATGTCCTTAATGGCATCTAGAATGGTGACTCCTTTCCAGAAGGTTTTCAATTTACTCTGCCAAGATTCACCCAGAGGAATCACTATCTATGGTAGCTATTGCCTTATTAAATGTATTTCCTAAGTAATAAGTCTTAAAAGTCAAAATGGATGTTGTGTTGGTAGGCATGAAAACAACATTCACCTTCTTGTATATCTGCACTAGACCTCGAGTCACTAGGTGCATTGGTAATGAGCAGTAATATTTTGAAAGAAATCTTTTTTTCAGTAGACCATGCTATAAACAGATATCTGACCATCTAGGCTTTGTTGTTCCATTTATAGAATACAAACAGAGTAGATTTAGCATAACTCTTAAAGGCCCCAGGATTTTCAGGATAGTAAATGAGGACTGGTTGAAACTTAAACTCAGCAGCTGCATTAGCCCCTAACAAGAAAGTCAATCTGTCCTTTGAAACTTTGAAACCAGGATTGATTTCTCCCCTCTAACTACATTTTCATCTACATTGAAAATCTGTTGTTTAGTGTAGTCACCTTCATCAGTTATCTTGGCCAGATCTTCTGTATAACATGCTGCAGCATCTACATCAGCACGTGCTGCTTCACCTTGCACTTTTACATTACAAAGAACAGCTTCTTTTCTTAAAATGCATGAACTCATCTCTACTAGCTTCAAACTCTTCTTCTGTAGCTCCTTCATCTCTCTCAGCCATCACAGAATTGAAGAGAGTTAGGACCTTGCTCTGGATTAGGCTTCTATTAAAGGAATGTTGTGGCTCATTTGAACTTCTATCCAGGCCACTCAAACTTTCTCTGTATCAACAAGGTTTTTTCACTTTCTTATCATTCATGTGTTCACTGGAATAACATTTTTAATTTCCTTCAAGAGCTTTTCCTTTGCATTCACAACTTGGCTGACTGGTGCCAGAGGTCCAGCTTTCAGCCTGTATTGGCTTTTGACATGCCTTCTTCACTAAGCTTAATCATTTATAGCTTTTGATTTAAAGTGAGAGATGTAATCATTTCTCTGCCTTTTGGCTAAGATCAAGTGTAAAGAGGGGGACATGTGACTTTTCCTTTCACTTGGACACTTAGAGGCCACTGTATGGTTATTAATTGGCCTAATTTCAATATTGCTGTGTCTCAGGGAGAGGAAGGTCAAAGGAGAGGGAGAGAAATGGGGGATTGTCCAGTCTTTGGAGCAGTCAGAACATATACAACACTTATTAAATTCTCTATCTTATATGGGTACAGTTCATGTTCCCCCAAAATAATTACAATGGTAACATCAAAGATTACCAATCACACTGTTGCGGGAAGTCAGGGACCCCAAATGGAGGGACTGGCTGGAGCCCCAGTATAGGAACATAAATTGTGACAATTTCATTTTAATATGGACATATATCAGTTCCTAAAATTAATACTTTTATAATTTTTTATGCCTGTCTTCACTTCAATCTCTGAACATAAATTGTGAAGATTTCATTTTAATATGGACATTTATCAGTTCCCAAAATTAATACTTTTATAATTTCTTATGCCTGTCTTTAATCTCTTAATCCTGTTATCTTTGTAAGCTGAGAATGTACGTCACCTCAGGACCACTATTGTGTTAAACTGTACAAATTGATTGTAAAACATGTGTGTTTGAACAATATGAAATCAGTGCACCTTGAAAAAGAACAGAATAACAATGATTTTCAGGGAACAAGGGAAGACAACCATAAGGTCTGACTGCCTGCGGGGTCGGGCAGAATAGAGCCATATTTTCTTCTTGCAGAGAGCCTATTAAACAGACGTGCAAGTAGGGAAGATATCGCTGAATTCTTTTCCTAGCAAGGAATATTAATAATTAAGACCCTGGGAAAGGAATGCATTCCTGGGGGGAGGTCTATAAACAGCCGCTCTGGGAGTGTCTGTCTTATGCGGTTGAGATAAGGACTGAAATACACCCTGCTCTCCTGCAGTACCCTCAGGCTTATTAGGGTGGGGAAGAAACCCCACCCTGGTAAATTTGAGGTCAGACTGGTTCTCTGCTCTTGAACCCGTTTTCTGTTGTTTAAGATGTTTACCAAGACAATACGTGCACCGCTGAACATAGACCCTTATCAGGACTTTTTGATTTCGCCCTTTGCCTTGTGATCTTTGCTTTGCCCTTTGCCTTGTGATCTTTATTGGCCTCAGAAGAATGTGATCTTTGTTCTCCTTTTTGCCCTTTGACACATGTGATCTTTGTGACCTACTCCTTGTTCATACACCCCCTCCCCTTTTAAAGTCCTTAATAAAAACCTGCTGGTTTTGCAGGTCAGGTGGGCATCATGGTCCTCCCGATATGTGATGTCACCCCTGGTGGCCCAGCTGTAAAATTCCTCTCTTTGTACTCTTTCTCTTTATTTCTCAGCTGGCCGACACTTAGGGAAAATAGAAAGAACCTATGTTGAAATATTGGGGGCAGGTTCCCCGATATCACACATCACCATAATAGATGTAACAATAATGAAAAAGTTTGAAATATTGCAAGAATTACTAAAATGTGGCACAGAGACAGGAATTGAGCACAGAGTGTTGGAAAAATGATGGTGATATGCTTGCTTGACACAGAAGTGTCATAAAACTTCAATTTGTTAAAAAATATATATATATTTGCAAAGAAGAAAGTAAAGTGCAGTAAGACAAGGTATGCCTGTACTTCAAACCCACCCATAGCTCCAGTTGCTGAACAACATAATCCAACTCCTTGGCCCGGGATAAAAGGCCATCATCTTCTACCTTTTCAGCTTATCTTTGGTGCTACAGCCACACCCACTGACTTGACCTTCCTCTAATGTGTGTAATCCCCTGCTTGGATTTTCCCTGGAACTACCCCTTCCCTCACCACTATCGGAAGTCCTCAGAGTTTGGACTTCTTATTCTGTATTCTGAGAGCAACTTACATCATTATCAGAATGTATTACAATTGTCTGTCCATTTAGAATCTCTTCCCCACTATATTGCAGGCTCCCAAGTGCTATTTATTTATTAACCTCTAATAGCACTCTGTCATCATATGTTTAATGGAAGAATGGCAGGTGGGAGAGAGAAACTGGATAGTTTGGAACTGGAAAGGAATTTGTACTTTGTATTTTCTAATAGGCAAATGGTGTTATGTAAAATACTAGTCCCTGACACAGATTAGGCATGGAAGGTTTAACTGGAGTAGAACCATAGGAACCAAGTGGTGCAGGACTTAGATCCCATCACTGTTACTGAAGAAAAATTTGGGGAATGAGAGGAAGCCTACCATGACAGGCTAACCAGGGTACCCAAAAGGATAATAGACAACTGATTTCCTTAAGAAAGAAGTCTGTGAGGCGTTGAATTCTCAGCAAGATCTAACAGCATGGCCTGTCAGGTAGATAGTACACAGCAGGGTCCTGAAATAAGCCACATTTTGAGATTTTGATAGAAGGTAATCAGCATCGGCCAGGCACAATGGCTCACACCTATAATCCCAACATTTTGGGAGGCAGAGGCAGGCAGATCCCTTGAGGCCAGGGGTTCGAGATCAGCCTGGCCAACATAGCAAAACCCCATCTCTACTAAAAAGACAAAAACTTATCTGGGCATGGTGATCCATGCCTATAATCCCAGCTAGTTGGGAGGCTGGGGCATGAGAATCGCTTGAACCCAGGAGGTGGAGGTTGCAGTGAGCTGAGATCACACCACTGCACTCCAGCCTGGGCAACAGAATGAGACTCCGTCTCAAAAAAAAAAAAAAAAAGGTAATTATCATCACAGAAGGCTTTGAACAGGAAATAGTGTAGTGCCCAATCCTGGGGAGGAATTGGTAAGGCAGGCCTGGTGGGACTAAGATTCTCAACAGGTGATCAGAAATGGGAATCAGGCACAGGGAAACAAGTTGGATTTTATTTCATTATCGAGGCTAAGGGGGAGCCTGGAGTCAGGGATGCAACTGAACTGAGAGCAAAGTCAAAGTCAGAGCCCCAGCAATATTGAAGCTAAGTTATGAGCATCTTGCTAGGGCCCCTGGAAATCCCAACAATGACAGGATTGCTCTAGCATCTAAGGCAGAGCAGAGTTGAGGCTAAGAAGTTCTCTGAGCAGGAGAAGCAGACTTGTGGTCAGGCACTAGGGCAAGCCATGGATAGATCCATAGGATACTACATTTAGGAAATGTGAACATTCTGTTTTTTTTGTTTTTTGGATTTTTTTTTTTTTTTTTTTTGAGACAGAGTCTTTCTCTGTCACCCAGGCTGGAGTGCAGTGGCACTATCTCAGCTCACTGCAAGCTCCACCTCCTGGGTTCAGCCATTCTCCTGCCTCAGCCTCTTGAGTAGCTGGGACTACAGGCAAGCACCACCATGCCTGGCTAATTTTTGTATTTTTAGTAGAGACGGGGTTTCACCGTGTTAGCCAGGATGGTCTCGATCTCCTGACCTCGTGATCCGCCCACCTCAGCCTCTCAAAGTGCTGGAATTACAGGCATGAGCCACCATGCCTGGCTGGAAATATGAACATCCTTTTATGAGTACAGGCCCAATTTTTTTACTTATGGTAAGATACTTATCTGCTGGCACTTTTTCTAATAACACCTTATGTATTCCAAGGAAACAGAGGTTTTCTCCTGTACAGTACAGCCAATTAAGAGAACTAAAAACAGGTTTTAAAATGTTGGGCTTGTTTACATCTTAGTTAAAAAACTGAGAAATACAATTCTGGCAAAACAGTCATTATTGCTGGATTCCTTCAAGAAGCTGAAAATCAAAAGCTTTCAGAGCAGAATGTGAGCACTCTGCACCCAGTCATTTTGTGCTCCAGGTTTAGGCAGTGGTGACTCAGGTCAATGTAGGAGACCAAGGAAGGTCATCTGGAGGTCAGGGAGGCAAGCTTAGGGGGTCCCACTTTACATGTTGAGGCTCAGGTCAGATTTTTTTTTTAAAAAAAAGAAGGAGTTTTGAGGCTAAGTTTTTAAATGACCCATTACACATTTCTTCTTTTACAGATGCAAAATAAATTGAGGCACAGAGAAGTTACATAAAATTCCAAAATCATACCTCTAGTTAGTGGCAAAGATTTGATGACACAAAGGGAGATCAAGTCAAAAACTATTCAGACATTCTCTAGCAGCTTTTGGTCTATGAGTGGAAAATCAATGTTCCATGTTCCAATATCCACCTGCAGAAAATCCAGAGTCGTATGCAAGTACTAAACAAAGACATGACTGGATAGGTATATACATCCATATAGACTAACATCAACATTTTCAGCTTCATATATTGAAAAAAGTCTCAAAAACAATGTGATAATTTATAATATGTAATTTATAAAATTTAGAAGTTGCTTTAGCTAAGCAGACCAGTGAGGGTACAGTCCAGAAAACAAAAGCCATTCTGTATCTTTGAAACAAAAGTGTATTTGGTACAGAGAATTGGTTTCATAGATTATAAAAAAAAGAGAAAGAAAAAAAAGCTGAGAATCCTAACAAATAGTGCAACTTCCCCCAGATGAGCAATTGCAAGAAGGCATGGCCACTCTTTGGGCTGGAGGGTAAGCAGGAGAGTTGGTGTCCCTACAGCTAGGCCAGGAAGGGAGTTTCCAGCAAGGGGCCAGGCCTATAGAGGAAGAAGCCATCTAGTGGGGCCTGAAGTCTTGGAAAAGACTCAGTCTCAACTCTGTCCTCAAGAACCACAAAAAAAGGTAAGAGAAAGTCAACTTAAATTAGGAAATGACTCTTCTCCGACTCCACCCTATCTCTCCCTTTCTGTGTTTTGATTGTAATCCAATTCATCTTCACCCCCGAGGTACCTCTCCAGAGGAAGGAAGCCATCCAATGATGCTGATCTGAGTCAATTGCTCTTATCCCTTGGGGTTAGGAATAGCTGCATGAGGAGTGAGCCGTCACATGACAAAGTAACCCAGAGGAGTGTGGTTCCAGAGTGTAATGAAAACGCCAAGGTTAAAGATGATGACTAATTGCAGTTAAATCACCTTCCAAGTTCTACTTTGCTTAATTAATCCTTTCTTCACTCTCTGGCATATAATGAATTCTTAAAGGAACATTTTAAACTTACACAGTCACCTCCCCCATTCAAGCCAGCAAAAGTATGATCCAGAAAGATAGGAAACAGAAAAATCGATTCTATTTACCAGTGAGGTGTTTTTGGAAACCCACTATTCTTCATATCTATTCCTTAGGGGACAGGGGGATACCAGAAAGAGTCTCTGCCCTTCTGTTAACCATCTGGGGGGAATATGCAACAAGTGAGCATGAATTCCCACTTTCAAGGTTACCCCGACATGTGGAGGTTTTCCAACATTTTGGAACCTGACTCATTCCAGCACATTACTTTGTTGTGGCATCAGCTGTCAGTGGGCTGGATGACAGGAGCAACCAAGACTGAGTATACATAGCCTGAGTCCCTAAATTAAGAGGCTTCTATGTGCTATCTAATTTAATTTTTAGAATAATCATATGAAGACAGAACTTTTATCTCCTTATGAGGAAGAGATGGCTTAGGAAGCCCTAACATGTAGAATTTAAATTCTCCTTCCTTCCAGTTCGCACTTCCACATGGACACACAGGCCACCCCAATCCATCCCTCTCCCCTCATTCACTCATTCATCTATTCTTTCACTTAACAAACAGTTATTGGCTGGGCATGATGGCTGACACCTTTAATCCCAGCCGAGGCTGGAGGATTGCTTGAGCACAGGAGTTTGAGACCAGCCTGGGTAACATAGCAACACCTCATGTCTACTAAAAATATTTTTAAAATTAGGCAGGCATGATGACATGCGCTTGCAGTCCCAGCTGCTTGGGAAGCTGAGATGGGAGGATTGCTTGAGCCCAGGAGTTAGAGGTTGCAGTGAGTTATGATCACACCGCTGCACTCCAGCCTGGGCAACAGAGCAAGATCCTGTCTAAAAAAAAAACCCAAAAAACAAACAAACAAAAAGACTATTGATCACCTACTATGTGCCAGGCACTAGGGATATAGCAGAGAATAAAAAAGGAAAAAATTCCCACTCTCATGGAGTTTATATTCTAGTCTAGGATGATAGCAAAAAAAAAAAAAAAATCAAAATACATAGTTTATCTAATGATACTATGGGGTTATGAAAAAAACAACAATAATGTAAGGAAAGGTCATATATTTTCCTAGGATGAGAACATTGACATTTTTTAAGAGGTCAAGGAAAGCTTTTTTGTAAAGATGAACTATTGAGGAAAGCTCTAAAGAAGGTGAGAGTGGGAGCCATACAAATATCCTAGGAAAGAGCATTCCAGCCAGAAGGAACAGCAAGTGCAGAGGCCCTCAGGTTGGAACATGCCTTGTAACGTGCTCCACGAACAGCAAAGGGCCTGTGGCAGCTGAAGTGGAGTGAGGGTAAGAAAGAAATACTGGGAGATGCGCTCAGAAATGTGAGAGAGATGAGATTTCGTAGGGCCTTCTGGGCTTTTTTTAAGAACTCTAGCATGTACTCTGAGTAAGATGCGGAACCAGTAGAGCAGAAGACTGACATGCTCTGACTTGCTTTTTAAAAAGGATTGCTCTGTCTGTTGGATGGAGAAAGGAATGGAGGGGTACAAGTGCAAAAACAAGGAAACCAATTGCAATCATCCAGAGGAGAGATGGAGTTGGAGGTGATAAAAGGTCAGTTTCTGCATATATTCGAGACAAATTTTTAAGATCCTCCAGAGTACAAATTTATGGCCATTCATTCTCTTTCCCTGAGTCTTTAGGCTAAATCTGCAATGTTCATAAATCCAAGATCCAGGAACTTGGAACAGTGAGGAGCTCAGTTACCAAAGCTTGGATTTGGTTAGTGTTTCATTGATTTTAAAGAAACTGAAGCAGGGAGTAAGTTTAACGAAAAGGAAAGGATGTAAGTGGTTAATATTGGTCAGGATAAGGAACTGCAGCTTCAATATCAATATACTGAGTTCCCAATATGTCTTTTGTTGTTTTTATTTGTTTGTTTAAGATGGAGTTTCACTCTGTCGCCCAGGCAGGAGTGCAATGGTGCAGTCTTGGCTCACTGCAACCTCCACCTCCCGGGTTCAAGTGATTCTCCTGCCTCAGCCTCCCAAGTAGCTGGGATTACAGGTGCCCGCCACTTAATATATTATGTCCCTATATTTAAAAGGTTTCTGTATACTATCTCATTTGATCCTTAAAACAATCATATAAAGACAGAACTTATTTTATGGGGAAGCAACAGCTCAGGAAGGCTTAGTAACTCGGTCTGAGTCACATGTTTAACACAAGGCTAAGCAGAAACTTAAGTCTGGCTCACTTCTCTAAAGTCTGTGGCATTTCCTCTACACTACAATTATTCATTCACTCAATGAATGTTTATTGAATCCCTAGTGCAGCCGCACAAGACACAGACATGAGCTAGATAGGGTACCTGCCCTCAATAAACTTCTAACTGTAAATGTGGCACTGATGCTTAGAAAAGAAGCTGTTTCTGGAAAATATAGTTTTCTTTCTTTCATTCATTGAACAAATATTTGAGTGCCTACTAAGTACTGGCATAAAAGTCTTTCTCTCCTGAAGCTTACATTGTGGTAGGGGGATCCAGACAGCAAACAAAAATGTAAAACCCCTCAGGCAGGAATGCATACTATAGAGAGAAATAAAGTCGGGCTGCAGAGCTCTCATTATTCTATATGGATTGGTCAGGGATGCTTCCTCTGCTAGGATCATGTGTAAGGAAGGACCTAAAAAAAGTGATGGAGTGTGGCATGCAAATATCTCAGTAGAGAGCCTTCCTGCCAGAAGGAAGAGCTACTGTAAAAGCCCTGGGTACTCCAGGAAGAGCAAGAAAGCAACACAGCAGGAGTGGCAGGAGCAAGGGAGAGGGTTGATACGAGACAAGGTCAGAAAGGTGGTAGTGGATGGCCCAGCAAAGAGATCAACTAGGAGGGTATTGCCATAATTCAGGAGAGAAATTATGGGAACTTAGACCATGTTAGAAGGAGTGGCCATAGTGAGGAGTAAAAAGATTTGGGTTATATTTTGAAAGTTGGGGATTTGCTGACAGATTTTATATGGAGTGTAAGAGAAAAAAATTTGACCTCAGCTACAGGAAGCACAGAGTTGTGTATTTGGAGTTGGGGAAGACTATAGAAAAAACCAATTTGGGAGGGAATCCAGACAAATTAAGTTTTAGGTGTTGGATGGGGGTTGATGCGTTAATCTGGAGTGTGAGGGAGAGGAGCAGGCTGAAGATACAAGTGTAAGTGTATACCTGGTATTTACATGTCTGAGTCCAGATAAAATCACCTAGGGAGCAAGCACAGCTGGAGAACAGAAGACATCTGAGCCTGGGGACTCTCCAACCTTGAGATGAAAAGGAGGCAGCAGAAAAATCCTAACCCCATACCTACTAAGTCAGAATCTTGGGAGTTTGAGTTTAGATATCCGTATTTTTAGCAAGCTCCCCCAGCCATGGTAATGCACAGTTGAGCTTGGGAACAACTGAAAAACTGAGACCTGCACTCAATGGTACACCTTCTTATCATAATTTAGTAAAGTACTTTTAATTGTTTGTGTTACTAATTTTAGGTAATCTAGTAAAGTGCTTGTGAGGTGGGAATTATGAATAGACAGCCAGGGAAGGAGGAAATGTCCAGTGCTATAGCTTATGCTTCCAACCAAAAGACGTGATGTTTTCTATACTCTAGATCACTTCATTCAATTCCAAAACATTGGCTGTCCCAAATTTCTATTCCTATATGCTCTCAGATGTGTTCCTAGTTTTTGAATAGAGAAAGGTGGGGAGATGTTTTTAAGCATATTGGTTGGGTTTTCTTAATTCATTGTTTCATCACATGAGGTAGCCAAAGAAATCTTAGCTTGCTTCTGTGTGCCTATTAAACAAGGGAGCAGATGAAAAAAGATTGATTCTAACCAATTTTTCATGGGGGTTAGAGTTATCCAGGAAAGTGTCAATAGTAGATACCCTAAAAAGGAATTCTGATAGATAGATATGTATCACTGAGTTTCACAAAGCCATGAATCTGAATGTGAGATCAACAAAAGGGAGAGTAACAGCCAAAAGCCAGTGCAAGCAAAATGGCCCCAAGAGAGTCACTGCAGCTGACTACACATTTATATATAGTATATACTGCTTGTCACAGCAATAGCCACATACACAAGGATTGAAATTCTAAGTGGATGATAAATACCAATACAAGACGAACTAATCAAGAGGAGTGGAGCTGATTAAGGCCGCAGTGTTTAGCACTGCCAAAAGATAAAATGATCAGAAAGCTCAAACTGAGGATTCAGGGAGGAAAAATGGCTGTATTTTCTGAAAGGTTCAATAAATGTTTGGAGAATCAAATCCCTATAGAACCTCATATACATAACTTGGGATGAAGTTATACTTGATCTCTTGATCTGTTTACTGGCTGCATGGGAATTACCTGGAAACTTATTAGAAATACAGAATCTCAGGCCAAGCCCCGACCTCCTAAATCAGAATCAGCTTGTTAATAAAGATCCCAGGGGATTTGTGTGCACACTAAAATTTGAGAAACTCTGATGAAGGAGTCTGTTGCCTTTAAAATTATCACTGACAAGGAGGGTGGAAGGAAAGGAAGTAGCAGCTGGCTCAGCACTAGACTGTGATGAAGAATGGACAGATACCTAAACTTGTCTTCACAGAGTTCAATAAAAAATCCAGGAAGCTCCTCAGTTTGTTAAGTGAAAGAAGACCGAAGGAGAAATTTGGAGAGGTCTGAGCCCTCAATCAAGTGCAATCCCAGACTAGTTACTTGGGCTCCAACTGTTCCCATAGCAAGGCACAGATATGAAAGCATAAACTCTGATCTGGGGGACATTCTGTGTGAGCTAACAAGGCACCAAGAGAAGAATCAAAGTGGTTTGGATAGACACAGCAGTCACTAAGAGGAGCAGGCACTTACCCTTCAGAAAGTCCTTTCCATTCAGAAAGGAATGGAAATTACGGTCAAATAGCGACAATTCAATTTTGGTAAGTGGAATTTCCAGCTGCACGGAAAATATGAACTTTAGAGGACTTCACAAACATTAACATTTCTGCAAAGGCTTCAGTGGCCATGAATCACACTTGCTTGCATAGCACTGAATTCTAACCATCTCCTATACAGTGAACCTCAACTCCACAGGCCTAACCAAGTCCATCAGGAACAGAATCCGAGAACTATGTGTTCTAAAACAAACCAACACACGTGCTCTTGCCATTCTGAAAGTGTTTTCTGGAGAGCCCTCTTCCTTCTATACCACAGTGTTGAGCAAGGAGAGGAAAAAGTCATATCATTATCCCATATATTCTTTTCATCCAGCCACAATTACAGGGGGGCTTGCAGCATGTTATGCGAGCCTGTCATCAAGGCTGAAGCTAAAAAATCTGAATTACACAACAGTAAGATGGGCCTGTGCATCCACTCAAGCAAGGGAATTCAACCTCAAACCAGCTTACTTAAGGCACTTCTGCCATCCATGCCAACTGCCAGTTACCCTGAAGAGTTCAAACACACATCGGTACTGATGTCTTGCAAATGGATCAGAAAAATATATATATATTCTTAAAGCATTTAATAGTATTACCTTCAAGTCAGGTGCTATGCTAAGTGCGTTCCATGCATTTTCACATTTTCTCTTCAAATGTAGCACCTTCAAAAGTTATGATTAGCTGTATTATCACCATTGTATAGATACGGGAACCAACACTCAAAAAGGTTCAATAACTTGTCCAAGACCACATGGTAAGTATAAAAGCAGGATTCAAACTCAGGCCACTTGACTCTAATGCCTTATAGTTCACTACCAAAGGGCTCAACTTCCCATTATCATCTGCCCAGTCTCCCAACATTAATTGTAATGGAACAGAATTTATGAGACAGACACATTTAGCATCTGCTTAAAGAGAACTTACTTGCCTGGACAAGTGCCCACTTGCAAAGGAACGCTATAGAATACCTATTTATGGTATCTACTAAGCATGGGAAATAACTCTAATTGAAGTGAAAAATTTATGCAGAAGTAGAGCCATCTGCCTTTCCAATGCCACTTGGCCAGTAGACTTGGGCTCCCATTGTTCCCATAGCAAGGCACATATACGGGAGCATAAGCTCTGATTTGGGGGACGTTTCTGCGTGAGCTAACAAGGCACCAAGAGAAGAATCAAGGTGGTTTAGGTAGACACAGCAGTCACTGAAAGGAGCAGGCATTCACCCTTCAGAAAGCCTCTCTAATTCTAAAAGAGTTTTCTACCACACTGTTACCACATTCTAGAAAAGGGTCAAGGGGAGTGCACTCTCTTCCCTAGAGGTGGGTGGTTAGCAGCCAACCCTGATGCAAGCCTCCAGGAGCACTCCATGGGGCAGTGGCAGATTTATATGTCAGCAGGAAGCCAGCTTGCCACCCAGACACTAAAATATTATTGGAGCAGGCTAGACCTTGGCATCTGGCTGGTCCAGCTGCCATCACACCTTGCCAGTAACTGCAGGTGCTGGCTGCTGCTCTGGCACTGTCTGAGGAACAGGAGAGTGCAAGAAAATACTACACAGACAAATTTTCAGCTTAGGGGCAGTGATTCTATCAATGTGCCAATGTGCCTTACCATTGTGCTGCTATATAGAAGTCAGGTTATGATGTTACTGTGAGCCTATCTTAAGCATGGACACATAATCAGGGTTAGGAGGAGGCCTTTCTCATAATATTATAGCTCTCAGTCAAGAGAACATCATTGAGAGCACACACACTCGCCAAATAAATATATTTAAACATCAGCGGAAAATTTTTCAATTTGAGGAGGTATATATAAAGGATCACAGTGCGGAGGAGAAAACATTAATTTATTATGGAAAGAAAGGATGACATCTTCAAACACCCAGATGAAACAGCATCTCCATCCTGGCTGGGGATTTGTGGTGTTACGTGTGTGCCGTGGAGGAGGTGGTTGGGGGAGGCTGGCAGATGGCAGAAGTCTAAATAGAGCATAGTGTGGGTTGTCGGGCTCCCCAGGATGAAGAAACCTTACTGGAAAACTAGTTTTAAAAGAACAGAGTGTTTGTAAGCAGGGTTCCTATATGACGCCAGTGAAAGGGAAGAAGATGGAAAACATCTTCCAATTCCAAAAGCTGAAAAAGAAGATAAAGACCAAGTTTCATGTAAGAAAACGTCCTCTCCTAGAAAAACAGCTATTTGTCACTGCTTCCAAGAAGTCATCTGTTTGATCCAGAAGGTTTCTGGCCTCCACTATGCCACCTGGAACCTCAAGTGTAGTCTCCCGATCTCTTGTAACCTGAGATTCTCCATCTGCACACAGAAGCTAATAATGCCTCCAGACCCAGCACTGTCCACACCTGCAAAATGCCTGCCAGGAGGTGCCTAACCTCTCCAGAGCATAATTAGTCACCCTTCCCCAAGAAAATAAATACCAAGGAGGTGTTAGAAAACGACGTCATTACATTTAATTCACCAGTATTCACTGCACTGAACATGCCCAGTATTGTGTGCTAACCAGCTAACCCATGCTTAGTAGGATCAGAAAGGTGCTAAGGATTAATTTGTCCATTCCACAGCCACTTAGTAAGCACTTAGTCAGTGTAGAACATTGGATTAGGTCCAGAGAAGGGTACCTGTCCCATGTCCTCAAGATGCTTGCTCCACAGTAGAGAATCTTAAGAAATATACATAAATCGCAATGATTTACAGTATTCTGTGAGATGTACCAAATGGTATAAGCTGGATTTGTTCACTGCTTGCCTTATAAAGGCCTTATTCTTCTTAAGGTTGATTTTGCTAGTTAAAAGGCTAAGAAGTTTTCAAGAGTAGTTGGCAGGGTGGTTTAGTAATTAGTTCTGTGTGAATCCTACCATTTAGAAATCAAGAATGAGGCTGGATGTAGGAAATAGGTAAAAGGAGCTCAACCTCTTAAAAAAAAAAAAAAAAAAATGCTGTGGACTCACTTTGCTGAAAATTATCTTTTTTATTCTTGAGCTAGAAGAGTCACCATGGGTTTTGAAGAGTTCTTACACCAATAGCATGATAATGCTCGGTTCCAAAAACATTGGGAGGCTTTGTTATTTTTCCAAATACTTCATCTTTTACCTTTACACTAACAAAATTATATTTCAGTTGTATCCTAAAAAAAAAATTGAGGTAATATACCGAAGATTCCGAGTTCCTCATGCAAACAAGACCAAGTTCTTTCCTGCAGCAATATATCATTAACTTGCCAACATCTCTGGGCTGGGAGGTTTGTGATGTTTTGAATAAAACTTCAAAGGTCAAGGGTAAGCAAGGACCTAGAATTACTATTGCATCTAAAATTATTTTACAGCCTTCAAAAGAACATGGAAAAAATGATTGCAATTCTCAAAATTATATACTGCCTTTGGGGAAAACACATTTTGGAGACCTTGGAAGTACGCAGGTAATGTAAGAAGAGCCAGGCCATTTTCCACCTTATAGTCAGTGCCAGACAGGAGGTATGGGGAGGCCTGGGCACTGCCTTAGAATCCCAACCTGTTGTCTGAAATTTGCATGTGGGTTTTCATCATTTCCCCCACAAATAGATACCCCTTCTCATTTTTTTCTATTACTTTCTTGGTTCCTAAGCTTGCAGACTTCAGTTGGTTTTTCTTGCTCTTCCTCTTCTCACATTGTTTATTCACTTATTTGACAACTACCTAAATGGCTGCCTGTATCACATTAGGCCCTGTCCTGGGTGTTAGGATTAAAATGGCCTCTGCCCTTCCAGAGCTGCAGTCCAGTTGGGATTACTAATAAGTAAACAACCAATTACAATACAGCAGTGTTTCCAAAAGTGTGAGTTTGGTCAAGCTCTACTAAATCAGTCTTTGGCCTGAGCCTGGAAGTGTGCATTTAGGAAGCACTGGAGGTTAATTTTGTGCCCACCAAAATTTGAAGAGACATTCAGTATAATAGTCTGTGCTAAAGTAGGATGCTCTTGTGCTGCACTAGGTAATAAAGAGACCCATGGGAGAAAAAATTAGCCCTAGTTGAGGGAAGGGAGGCTTGTCAGGAGAGATTTTCTGCCGAGTGATGTCTAAATTGAGATCTCAAGTATACATAGGAATTACCCCCATGTAGGGGAAAAGGTAGAGGGTAGGTACAAAAAGAAGAGATGTCCCAGGAGAGCCATTTCTTACAAAACCCAGAAGTGGAGAGAGTTCTTCAGGCTGGCTGGAATGAGAGGCAGCAGCAGGGAGACATGGGTGTTTGGAGAGGCAGCAGAAAACAGATAAGGAAGAACCTCATAATGTTACTGTGGAATTCGGACTTTACCTTGACCACAATGAGGAACTACTGGAGAATTCTTAAGGCCAAGAAGAGAAAATTAAATGAGCAGTATGACTCCCTTTCTCATTACTATGGGTTTGTGCTACCATTAAAGAGAGCTCATGAGGTTCTGGAACCACCTTTAAGGTAGAGATTTTTTTTCACCATCTGTCCTCAATTTGTTCCTCTCTTCTTTCCACTTCTGCAATATTTCTAATCTCTCCTGTCTGGATTATGATAACATCTTTCAAAGTGGTTGCCTTGTCATTGTTCCCAATCTTGTCTATTGGCTATGCTGTCAAAATGAGCTCAGCCATTAATTTCATCATGTTACTCTCCTGCATAAGAATCTTCCTCTTTTTCTACCTGTGACTAAATTTCTTTTCCTAACACTCAAGGCCTGCCACCATCTTCTTTTCTCATCTCTGTCTCCTTAGCATTTAGGGTCTTCATGCTTTTTCAACCCTTCAGGCCCAGCATGGAACCATCAGGTACCTCTTGATGAAAACATTTACTCTTAAGTATTAACTCCCAATTATATCACATGTCCAAGTCTATTAGCTTTAATTATAAAGCAAGCAACCTTATTTTTTATCTAAGGAATATTAGGCATCAGCAAAGGAAGAAGGAAAGATTTTGTGAAAGCAAAGCTTCTCTCTGACTTCCCAGTCTCATGTGCGGTCTGACAAAGTTGCCCGGTGAAGCACCATCTGAGGCACAGTAATAGGAAATCGACACCTTGTGTTTAGCTTTTGTCCTGCCCTTCTACATCCTCTCCCCTGCGTGATTTTGCATTTCACAATGTCTAGAGGTGGTTGGGTTTTTTTTCTTAATGAACTGTCAGATTTTATGTTTTTCCATTACCTCTGTTTCCTGTTTTACGTTTATATTTTGGGTAGTTACCAAAAGGTTTTCTTCATCTCGAACACCAGGACCTTATTTGGATTGTTTCATTGCAATATTGGGGACTGGTATGCTGCTCTACTAAATTCTCTCCAACCTTCTGCCTAGCAGAAAGGAACTCAGTATCTGTTCTTAGTGGGAGTAGCAATGTCCCTTCCCCAGCCTCTGGTCCAGTACCCCAATCTGAGTCCACCCCACTTTAAGGTTATGCTGGCACCCCTCCTCCCCATCCCAACCACTGGAATGGGTGAGTGGCTTATCCAGTAACCTATTCAGCTATCTAAGACTTCTACCACTTCTCTTGAAAGATTTATAGAAATTGTGTAAGAAATATTTTTTCTTATTTCTAGGTTGAGTTTTCCTTTTCTCAGTTTCAAGTTGGTCACCTAAGAGTCAATCATAAAATTTATGAGTCATAAATTATGTCTTTTGTGGAATAAGTCACAAGAGAGAGAAAAACAACTGAAAAGAGACAGAGGTAGGAGGAGAGAGGCTGAAAAAAAATGTGTGAGCTCTTTTAAGATCAAAAGAACAACATTTTCATTTAGCTTTAGTGATGCCCAGCATAATGGAATCCTTCCCTTTTTTAAAAACAGCTTTATTGAAATATAATTCACATATCATGCAATTCATACACTTAAAGTGTACAGTTCAATGGTTTTTAGTCTATTCACAGAGTTATGATATCACAATCTAATTTTAGAACATTTTCATACCCCCAGTCCACTCCCATTCACAGCAACCACTAATCTACTTTTGTCTCTAAACATTTTCATACCCCTACTCCACTCCCATTAATGGCAACCACTAATCTACTTTTGTCTCTATAGATTTGCCTATTTTGGACATTTTACATAAATAGAATTATACAGTAGGTTTTTTTTGTGAATGGCTTTCATTTAGCATGTTTTCAAGTTTCACCCATGTTGTGGCATGTGTCGATATTCCATTCCTTTTATTGCCAAATAATATTCCATTATATGGATATACCACATTTGCTTATCTATTCATCAGTTGAATAGATTTGGGCTATTATAAATAATGCTGCTGTGAATATTCATGTACAAGTTTTTGTGTTCATATGTTTTTAATTCTCCGTGGTATCCTAGGAGTAGAATCACTGAATCACGTGCTAATTCTGTATTTAACATTTAAGGAATTGCTAACATGTTTCCATAGTAACTGCGCCATTTTACATTCCCACTAGCCTTGTGTGAGGCTTCCAATTTCTCCACATCCTCACCAACAGTTATTATCTGTGTTTTTCGTTATAGCCATCCAAGTGGGTTGAAGCAATATCTCATTGTGATTTTAATTTACATTTCCCTGATGACTAATAGTGTTGAACATCTTTTCATGTGTTTACTGGCCATTTGTAAATCTTTGGAGAAATATATATTCAGATATTTTGCTCATTTTTAATTAGGTTGTCTTTTTTATTATTGAGCTATAATAATGTTTTTCATGTTCTGATAAAAGTCTTATCAAATACATAATTTGCAAATATTTTCTCCCATTCTGTGGGCTGTCTTTTCATTTTCTTAATGGTACTGTTTGCAACACAAAACTTTTTAATCTCACTGAAATCTGACTTATCTATTTTTTCTTTAGTTGCTTATGCTTTTGGTGTCATATTTTCAGCAAAGTAACACAAGAAGAGAAAATCAAACACTGCATGTTCTCACTCATAAGTGGGAGTTGAACAAAGAGAACACATGGACACAGGGAGGGGAACATCACACATGGGGGTCTGTCGGGGGGTGGGGTGCAGGGGGAGGGATAGCATAAGGAGAAATACCTAATGTAAATGACAAGTTGATGGGTGCAGCAAACCAATATGGCACATGTATACCAATGTAATAAACCTGCATGTTGTGCACACGTACCCTAGAACTTAAAGTATAATAATAACAAAAGCTGTTGCTCAACCCAAGTCACAAAGATTTACACCTATGTTTTCTTCCAAGAGCTTCATAGTTTTAGCTCTAAAATTTAGATCCATAACCCATTTTGAGTTAATTTTTGTGTATGCTGTGAGGTAGGCATCCAAATTCATTCTTTTGCATGTGGATATACAGATGTCCCAGTACCATTTTGTGAAATTACTATTCTTTCCCCTATCAAATTGTCTTGGCACCTTCTCAAAGATCAATTGACCATAAATGTAAGGGTGTATTTATAGACTCTCAATTATGTTTCATTGATCTATGTGTCTATCCTTATACCAGATCAATTCAAAAGGCATTATACCAGTACTGCACTGTCTTGATTACTGTACTTTGTAGTAAGTTTTGAAATTGGGGAGTGTGAATTCCCCATCTTTGATTGTAGTGTTCTTCTTTCTTAAGAGTGTTCACTATCCTGTGTCCCTTGCATTTCCATATGAATTTTAAAATCAGCTTATTAATTTCTGAAAGAAAAAAAAGCTAGCTCCAATTTTGACATGTATTGAATTGAATCTGTAGGCCAATTTGGGGGATATTGCCATCTTAACAATATTAAGTCTTCCAATTCATGAATATGAGCTGTCTTTCCATTTACATAGATCTTAAATGACTTTTAACATGTTTCATGGTTTTCAGTGTACAAATTTTGCACTTTTATGATCAATTTAAACCTAAGAATTTTATTCTTTGGATACCATCATAAATGGATTTTTAAATCTCATTTTTAGAATGTTCATTACCACTCTACAGAAAGTCTTAATTTTTGTATATTGATCTTATATCCTGCAATTTTGCTGAACTTATTTCTAATAGGTTTTTAGTTTATTTGTTTTTAGTAACTTCTTTAGAATTTCCTATATACAACACCATTTTCTACATGCAACTATTTCTACTGCAACCAGAAATAGTTTTACCTTTTCCTTTATCATCTGGATAGCTTTTACAGTAGTTCCCCCTTATCTGTAGTTTTACTTTCTACAGTTTCAGTTACCCAAAGTCAAGCAAGGAACAAAAATGTTAAATGGAAAATTCCAGAAATAAACAACTCATACATTTTAAATTGCACACCATTCTGAGTATCATGATGAAACTGTTCAGAGTCCCACTCTGTCCCACCTGGGACATGAATCATCCTGTTGCCCAGCATATCCACACTGTATACAGTACCCACTTAGTAGCCTTCTCAGTTACCAGATTGGCTGTTGTGGTATCAAAGTGCTTGTGTTCAAGCAGCCCGTATTTTACTCATTAATGGCCCCAAATCACAAGAGTAGTGATGCTGGCAGTTTGGATATGCCAAAGAGAAGCCACAAAGTGCTTCCTTTATGTGGGAATGTGAACATTCTTGACTTAATAAAAGAAAGAAAAAAAATGTATGTTGAGGTTGCTAAGATCTATGATAAAAAAAAATCTATCCACGTGAAGAAAAAAAATTGTACAAGTTTTGCTGTCACATCTCAAACTGCAAAAGGTATGGCCATAATGCGCAGTAAGTGCTTATTTAAGATTCAAAAGACATGAAAAAAAAAAAAAGAAATTTCTGAATGAAAGACATGAATGGAAACATGTTTCAATTGACAGCAACTGGATTCGGTACAATCCATGCTTTCAAGCATCCACTGGAGGGGTCTTGAGTGTACCCCGGATAAGTGGTGATTACTGTGTATCTTTTTCTTGCCTAATTGCCCTAGATAAAACTTCCAGTATAATTTTAAATAGAAGTGATGATCGTGGACATCCTGTTCTGTTCCTGATCTTTGGGAAAGGATTTTTGTTGAGAATTGTTCATCTACATTCGAAAGTAGTTTTCTTGTGATAACTTTGCCTGGTTTAGTTTGTAATGATCGTCTAATAGGATGAGTTAGAAAATGCTCCCTTCTCTTCTACTTTTTGAAAGAATTTGTGAAGAATTGGTGCTAACTCTTCTTTAAATGTTTGTTAGAATTCACCAGTGAAGCCATCTGGTCCTAGGCTTTTCTTTGTGTGAAGTTTTTTGATTACTAATTCAATCTCTTTACTTCTTACAGGTTTGTTCAAATTTCTATTTCTTCTTGAGGCAGTTTCAAAAACTGTTGTCTTTCAAAGAATTTGTCCATTTCATCTAAATAATCTAATTTGTTGGCCTATGGTTGTTTATAGTGTTTCTCTATTATTCTCCTTACTTCTGCAGTGTCAGTAATGATTCCCCTCTTTCATTCCTGATATTAGTAACTTGAGTCTTCAAGTTTTTTTATTTTTTCCTGGCCCATCTATTTAAAGGTTTATCAATGTTGTGGATCATTTTAAATATCCAACTTTTGGTTTTATTGCTTTTTCTATTGTTTTTCTATTCTCTGTTTTACATATTTCCACTCGAGTCTTTATTTCCTTCCTTCTGTTTACTTTAGGTTTACTTTGCTCTTTCTCATTCTTGCTTCTTAAGGGAGAAGTTAGGTTATTAGCTTGAGATTTGTATCATTTTAAAAGCATTTATAGGTATAAGTTTTCCCTGAACACTGTGTTGCTGTACCCGGTAAGTTTTGGTATGTTGTATTTTCATTTGCATTTATCTTAAAGTATTATGTAATTTTCCTTGAGATTCCTTTGACTCATTGATTACTTGGGACTATGTTTAGTTTCCATTTATTTGTGAATTTTCCAAGTTTAATTCTGTTATTAAATTCTAATTAATTTAATTCCATTGGAGTCCTTTCATTTCTAAGTATTTTTAAAGTATCCAATCAAAACTAATCTTGTTGAAATTCCACTCTAAAAGTAAGAACAAACAACTAAAGCCTGTACCCAAATAAGCCTGTACCCAAACTGAACAAAGCAATTTAAGGAATGAACTCTGCAAAGGAGGAAAAATGTAATCAACATCCTGGTGACTTTTTCAGTGAATCTCACCCTTATTACTTATTTTTAAATTAGAAATAGATATAAAAATACCTTCAAGATTTTCACAGGGAACATTTAATTTATGGAACTTACAAATACAAGCAGGAACAAAGAAATCACAGATTTTTTAGAAACAGAAATGGTGGAGTGGGGGAGGACTAAAAAATGTGAGTGGTTTATTCAATCTAGTTTTAAGTAATTTCAAATAACAAGACTGTACCACTTCCCTTGGCAGATTTATGGAACTTGGGTAGAAATATTTTCCTGACATTCAGGCTGAGTTTTCCTTTTCTCAGTTTCATCGTGTCAGGCATAGCCGTGCCTCTGTGCACCACCCCAAATAGTTCCTCTCCTTATTTAGTTTGAGTTTCAGCCCCTCAAGGACCTGCAGGTGGCTATTATATCTCCGTTTTTTCATTCTTCATCCAAGTCAAACATATTTAGGCCTCTTAATCTGTCCTCTAAAGCCAGCTATTATACTTTTGCATTTCTGTTCTTTGAATTTGGTCCAGTACATACATTCATTCTTTCTAATTCATGAAGACCCCAAATTGTGTATGAGTCACTAGGGCTCGCTCTTGATGTCACATAAGCTACTGTCTACCTCTGCACCCCTGGCATTTTACTTGGGGTGTGAAGCCCGAAATAGTACTTAAAATTAAAAAAGAAAAATAAAGACATTTACTTTCCTTTACCAACCACAGGTGGTTTTCAGTCTCACTGCTTTCCAAGTACTGAACCACTGTCCTGTTGGATGTCTGTCATTTGGATTATTTTTTCCCTCTCTCAGTCGGCAGAAATAACCAAGTTCTTTCTCTGGCTCTTTCAACACTCCCAACAGTTCATCTGGTCTGGTGCAACCATTCACAGCTAAGGTCTGCCAAGTTTACAAGTGCACAAGTTTTTTCAGAGTCCTGCTGGTGTATCCTAACTATTTCTGAAACCCTCGGCTAATCTTTACCTTCATATGCCTCCCAATGGCTCAGCAGATTTCCAAGCAAAACCTAAGTCTGATTCTTTTGTATGTTTTCTCAAACCCAGCTAAAAGTATACGATATTCTTTATCTAATCTTTAGAACAGCATTCTCTATAAGATTCAGTAGCTCTTAGTACTGTATTACTACTTAGTGCTATATTAGTACTTAGTTCAGTACCTCTTAATATTAGTACTTACACAAGATACAAGATTCCCACGTTCACCCTCTCAACGCTATTAATGACTGAGCATTTTGCATTCATTTCTACCTACTAACTTTTCTGCATGAGGTATACTGATATCTCATTCATTTGAATTCCACTAATTAAGAATGTAATGTTGCCTGGGCTGAAGTTTATCTTTGCTCCATGGATGAAGATTCAAATAAATACTATGTGGGCAGGGGCGGTACGTTTGGCATATATGAAGGAATAATGCTGCCTGAGAACAAATACATGCTTTATTGGATATTTTGTACATCAAAGTGTTTTCCACATTTATTTATTAAAGCAGGCTTGGTAGCATCTCTCCTTGAAAGAATGTGCTTAAAAATTAATTCAAATTGCATGTGGAATAGAGAAGACTACATTGCTTTTCATATGGGAATTCAGATTTTTGCTACTTCCAACAGCGCTGGAAAAACTAAGCACGTCATTCATTTAGGTTCCATCCACAGATGCAAAGCCAAGATTCCAAAATGGAATCCATCTCCTATAAAAATGGTTTGCTTTCATTTAACATTTTAGCTTCAATGGTCACTCCTTTGCTCAAAAATAACTCTAGAAATTTTATCATGTGACCTATTTCAGATAATGTATTTGTTAGATTGTGAGCTCACAAGAACAGAAATTGGGTGCACAATGCATTTCATATAGTATGGCCTGAAGAAATGTAAATTAATGTACAGACAAGATTTGAATGCTTAAGGCAAAGGAGTAAATAATAGCAAAAATATCAGGCATTCTAGGTGACCCTTTGAAATGGATAGGATCTTTATTTTTCTTTTTTTATACCAGAAAGGGTTTTTATGTGTTCTCCCAACAGGTCGTGTATCACAAAGTGCTGTGCAGGATTAAATGGAGCCAGGCATTGGCTCGGATAACTGGACCTAGACAATAAACGTTCTCTGACAAAAAGAGACAAAGTAGAACCAGCAGCAAGATTAGACATTAAACCTAATAAGTCTAGGACAATTGAATCTAGGCATGCTTAGGTGAGATAAATGACAAACCCAGATATACAATTAATATCCTAGAACTGGAAGGGACCTTATTGAGTACTTTGCTCAATCCGTTTATTTTTCAGATCCAGAAATTGAGACCAGGAGAGATTAAGGGACTTTCTCAGGAACATAAAACAAGTGCTAGAGCCAAGACTAAAATACACTTCTCCTGCCCCCCAATCCCTTGTTCCTCCAGCTGTGTCCCAGGTTCATTATTTATATTGCCAGTTGAATTGATGATCTTCCATATAAACAAAGACTTGCCACTGACTCTGATTTTTAAAGCTTGAATAGGAAAAACATTTGCTCATATATAACTGAAAAAAAGCCTAAACCTCACGATTTACATAACAGTATTTGGTTCTTCTTTATGCCAGGTGTCATATTTAATTACTCTTCATGGTACCCACTAAGATTTTTGCTTTAAAATAGTCATTATGTTACCGCTGGGCAAAAAAAAATATGTAAAATAACTTGGCTCCCCTGACTAGGGTGGTAAGTAGGATAACAGGCTGTCTTTGAAAGAATACCACTCAATGAGCCAACTCAACTGTTTATATAGGTGGATGAATACACAAAGCTTCCCGGGTACAGGGCTGTTCTGCTGTGTCTTGGGGAGCCCAGAGGACCTGCAGGAGAACAGTTACTATTGTTCCTGGCCACAGTCTCATTTGGATGCTATATCTGCATAGCAGGAAAACAAATGGCAGAAAGTAGATTCCAGAAGAGAACAGCAGACCCCAGCTATACAGTTTTTCACATTTATAATGAGCAATAGCAGGTTTTCCCTCTCTTTTCTTAAACCCCAAGGTTTCTGACATTTCCCAGAACTTTGCCAAGGTATTCATGTTGGTGTCAAGTATCCATAACAAATGTTAGAAGCCAGCATCGCAAACCCCAGGAAGAATTATGAGATGCTTTCCCATACCTCAACACCTCAACACCTTTGTCCTTTCTTCAGGCTTCTGTTTCCTTTAAAAGCATCTTGTGTCCCAGGCATCCTGATAAATCCTCGTGGGAGGGATGGTAAATGCGTGATCTGTGTGCCATGACTCCCTGCCTCCTGTGCCTATTGCAGACATTGCTAATCACAATTGTCTCCCCAAGGGATGTGGCCTCACAATTTACCTCAATATAGAACTCCAGACAATTATTCCTCATCAACATACCACACAAATAAAACCTGTTTCCCATCCCTGACTTAAGATACCATCACAATCTTTAAAAAAAAAAAAAAAAAAAAGCAGCCTGGAAGGGAAATTCTTGAACCCCAAAAGTCTCCACTGACTCAATGGGCTTGGACAATAGTACGCAAAATAACAAGCAGCAAGGTTGCCATTTTGTCCCTCAAATTATATCATCCTAACGAAGAGGCAGTCTATGCTTGCCAAGATAAAATAGGAATATCTTTGAGAACATTGTACCCTAGGCTTATAGACCCTTCATTTTCATATATATGGTATATATATATATATGTGTGTGTGTGTGTGTGTGTGTGTGTGTGTGTGTGTGTGTGTGTGTATGGAGTACAGTAGTACTATCATGGCTCACTGCAGCCTCGACCTCTTGGGCTCAAGCAATCCTCCCACTTTAGCCCCCCTAGTAGCTGGGATTACAGGCACATACCACCATGCCCAGCAAATTTTATAGACTCTTCGACAATCAGATTTAACACCTAAGAGCTCTAGGGCTCCACAGTCTCCTTGTGTAGTCCCATAACACAGTGGTTCTCAAACTTTGTCAGTCATGAGAACCACCTGGAGGGCTTGACACACAGATTGCTGGGCCCCACCCTCAGAGTTTCTGATTCAGTAGGCCTAGGGTGGAGCCCAAGAATTTGCAGAAATAAGTGATACTGACACCACTGATCTAAAGGCTACATTTCGGGAACCACTGCCATAATGTGTTGCACTGCGGACTCCAGCCTCTCCCCTCCTCCTATGCCTGCTCACCTGAAACCACGTTTTCAGGGTCACAGAGTTGTGAAACAGCAATTCCAATGGTCTCTCTGTCTCTTCTCTGCTCTCCCCGGCCTCTCAGCAGTACTTGGCATTCCATTTTGATACTCACTCCTCTCTCAGTTGCCTGAATGCTGAACCACCCAGTTTCCTCCTAAATATATTACTGAGAAAATCTCCCTCCATATCTCCTTATGCCCATAGAAATACAAAATACAAGATTTTGCCCTTAGTTCGTCTCTCTGGATGTCCTTTATCTCACCTATTTCCACAAATGATATCACTAATGAATTTAGATTAAATCTGTATCTCCCAAATGTATCGTCATTCCTTTTTCCATCTTTATATTCTTAGTACATAGTACAATGCTTGATGTCTAGTCACCAAATCTCCCATTCAATATGGTGATCCACAAGATGGCAGAATTTACCTTTCTAGTCTTGCCTTACCCCATTCTCTCAACTGAATGATGTACTCACAGTTGTGTTTCCTATGGTTTTTGCTTCCAAACTTCAGGGTTTCATTCATCCTGTGTCTCCACACAGAAGGCCCTCATGCTTACAGCTCCCTGCTCAAATCCTATACAACCACCAAAATCCAATTATATGCTGCCACTTTTACAGACTCTTCCCTGATTACCCCAAATGGGTGAGCTCTCTCCCTTTCCTGATCTCCTCTGGTAAGAGCTTCTCACATGCAGCCTCTATTACTCTCATATGTTCATACCTTCTTCCTTCTGTGCTGAGATAAGCTCCCTAATTGCAAGGCATATCTTGGTGACCACATAGTCTCCTATTTACCAAAACAATCCTGATTGCAGGTATCTTTTCCAATTATCCTCATCAGTATGCTCATACTTATCACACCATGTGTTCTCATTTTTGGTTCAAAGTATATGTTTCCCAGAACAAATAACCCATAATTTTTTCTGGAATATTAGCATGCTTCTCTTGGTATAAATGCCACCCGGAAATATCACAAATCTACCCTTGATAATAGTTCAATGCTTTCCCCATTAATACTAGCTGTTCTCTGTCACAAAGACCTTTTACTACCTTCAGGGAGAGAATGTTTGTCCCCACTCCATCCAGCTAAAGGTGTTAAAGATTTAATCTACATGTTTAGCCCCAGTTAGACCTTGAGCCACTCCTAACCCTCCCAGCATGGTGATCTTTCAGCAGCTTCATTCCCACCAGTATGTAGCGCCTGGGATTTGATTTGATGTTGCCAGCATGATATCCAGTGTCCCTGAAAGGAACCACTGGGACCCACATGTCTGCTGACTGTAGTCTCCTTGCCAGGACCTGCTGAAATTCTACCCGATTTATATGACTTTGCTTTCTTCCCAACTTCCCAACTTGCACTCTAGTTCTTCCTGCTCTGAGTCACCTTCTTGACTGGGTGCCTACGGTTGACTTAGTCTTCACCAGGCACCCTTCTGCAGGGGCTTGGACCCTGTCACTATTCCTCCAGGCTTCCGGACAGACGTCCCTTGATGACTGTGCTAGCTTCTAAGTACAAGTATTGCTGCTTTCCAGGGATCTCTACTGTTGACCACCAGTCACTAAATTAGAGCCTTCCCACCATTCCCCAGGAGGACTCATTGGATGTAGTGATTTGAGCAGCCTCAGAGCCATACCATTTTGGCTAATGATAGGCTCTCTAGGGCCTCACCAAAAGTCTACATGATACCTTCCTTCCAAGAACCCCAAAACCTAAATCCCCGCCATGGACTCCCTTCTCTCATGGTATCCCACGGCCCTGGGTCCACTGTTCCTTTTGGGTCTTCCTCTGCGTGGAATTGAGGAAGGCCTTGCTGATATTACTACTGGCTATTACATGCTTCTCCCATGGGTTCCACAGCGTGGGCTTAATTATCATTAACTCATCACCTCCATCACCCACCATCTCATGATGAATGAGACACACCACACTAGTCACAAAGGGTGAGGTCTCCTCCAGAGCTTTCTCCTGCACAGTCTGTCATCCTCTAGTCAACAGGATGACTACTCTCCTCCCAACCATCTCCAGAATAATTGTAAAGATTGGGTTGTGGAAGAGAAATCTTGGTCTCGCCTTCATGGGAGGCCTCAAGGCTTGAGATTTCTTTTCCTGAAACTTTCACCCACTCTTTGGGTACCAAAGATTGAATCCTCACCAATGACCATCAAGAAGCCCCACTGCGTATAGCTAGCATTGGGCCAGATGTCTGACAGGTTGTAGAGAGAGTACTTCTAGTCTTCAGCTCAGACTTCTCATGCTTATACACTGAATTTGGATGATTTTCAGATTCTCCTGAAGGCTACTTAAATAGCTCCTCAAAACAATGGGACCCCTAGGGTGAGTTTAGCACAGAGGGAAAACAAAGACGTACTCACCCTTAGAATCACCAGGAGTGACGTTCAAATTCAACACCTGGCAGCCATTCATCAATTTGCCGGCTTGTCAACATTCTCAAAAAAATAAAACTTCAGAATTTTTGTGGGAATATACTATTGTATCCAGCAAATCCTTTTCCATGGGGTTGCCAACCAAAATAAGCCATTTGCTGACCCAACACTGCTAATAGCATAGTTTTCAACAGAGAGCGCTAAGTGTCAACTTTCTCCGCCTTCTACTTCCACTTACTACTTGCAATTGTCCAACTACTCTTTAATTCGACTTATTATAACTCGGCAAACATTGATTTGAGGGCTATTGCATGACAGATCCTGCTGTTTCAGATGCTGCAGTAAGCAATAATAGCAGAGGATTTGAGAATGTTTACAACACTTTTCCCATACTTCATCTCATTTAATTATCTACACCAAATTATTATACAGCTCAGATCAGTAAAACATTGATAGTCCTGTTTCTTACCTCCTTCCATCCAGCAAGCTATTCTTGATCCCTCTAAAGTCAGCTCTCTACTAAAAAAAAAAAAAAAGAAAAGAAAAGAAATAAGAAAACTCAGTGGCCCAGGGAGTTACAACAACCAGTTTATCTAACTGTTCTACTTGTTGCAGTACAGGCTACAAAGACCTCTACATTTATTCAGTGATCTCAAAAATAAAAAAAATTAAAATTTCCTCCAAATAAAAATTCCTTAAATGACTTTCACTAAATTTTCAGGCTAGCTTTAATGCTGGCATAAACTAAATAAACAGAATAGAATTTTGTTTATAAACTCTCAAGATTTGGACTATTAGTCATGAGCAACCCATACAAATAAATTTTCAAACTGACCTTTTCTACCCTTGCCACTTCAGTGTAAGTCATCCATGACTTCTGGTCATCCCACATACTTTGTACTGACAAACCTTTAATTTGCAAATGGAGATGGGATGACTTAATAGGTAATTTTTCATTTAAGAAGTAATATTTTTGTTAAGTGCCTTGTCTGACTAAGTTAGCAACCAAAGTTAAATCCACAGAGTATAAAAAGAGTTTTGTTTACACAGAAAAAAGAAAGGAAGGAAGAAAAATTCTTGTCCACATCATTCTTTGACAATGCATCTGAATAACAGTGGGCTATAAATAGAAGATGCAAGAATGACTAATTCTGTTTTGACTCTATCTCTTCAATGACAAAGGAAACCCCTCTGTACAAACATATTAAGCTAAATCATAACAGCTGGACTTTAGGAATTTTATCTAGAACATCTACATCAAACAACTAAGGGTGCCAACCTTGAAGATGTACAAATAACTCCCAGTGGAACCCAGTTTTATAACTATCAACTCAAGGGACTTGTGATTTAAAAGAAAGATTTGAATACTGCCTTGCTTTAAAAGAATACTCCCTTGAAATCATCACTGCTAATAAAATACAGGAGAAATTTACCCCAAATTACTTTATCCTGGAAAAATCTGTCTTTTGTGACTGAGAGAGCACGCATGCTTCATTTATAGCTAGAATCTTTCCTTCTGAAAGCTTAGTTATCCTTCAGAAATTTGTCAGCTAAATTAAGCCCTTAGCCATATAGAGAGAAGTCTGCTGGCACTGCACTGGGAAGAGAATGAATGAAGGACTGGATTGAATTTTCCACGGAAGATGACAATTAAAATTGTTTTCTTTGGTATATCCCTTTCTGTCTGTTGTTTTTGAGCTCTCCAAGAGAAGAAAAAAGTTAAGAAGCCTGATTCAGTCATTTCCAAATCTCACTTCCAGTTTCCATCTTATTTAAGACATGACTTAACTTTAATGTGTGTAACATAAACAGAATCATAAAAGGGAAAGAATTAGAACAGTCTGGAAGAGTCAGTGTCCAAAGCAGGAAAATGCCACAGCTGATTTGCCCTTTTTATTGTTGTTGGTCTTTTCGTTGTTTACTGCAAGGAGAAATTCTCTGTTCCTCTGCTGCCGCTTCCTCACCCTCCATTACAATCACTGGGAATTCCAATTTCACAAAGTTATTACAATACAGCCACAAATAATCCATCTTGTCAAGTCCATCTTCGGGGCCGAAGATAAAGTTGGAGCTGAGTTGCTACACACATCTGGAGAAGGTTCGTTACTTGTAATCGTGAGCTGCTCTGTTAATGCACCCATGAGAAAGGGGCTGACAGGCTGCATATTTCTGCAAACTGTTCCCAGAAAGAACCAATTTCCTGACTTCCATGTGGTGTCAATAATGGAGGCATGAGATGGAGCAGTGCTCATGAAATATTAAATCTGCTTACAGGACCAGCTAGAAGCAAATTCAGACCACCTGTGAGAGGGAGTCTAGCAGTGGGTACGCATACTTTGGCACACACGTGGCACACATGAATGATATGCTCTAATCTATGCATTTGGGCTCATTTGCCACAAAACTTCCTGACAGAAGTAGAGTGTGTGTGTGTGTGTGTGTGTGTGTGAGAGAGAGAGATGCAGTAAAACACATTTCTGCACATTTAGAACTGAAAGAGTTCAAATCACTGACATTATTAAATTTACTATCATAAGCAGCCAAAGTTCATCTTATTCATCAGGAAAAAAGTGACTGATGTTTCGTGGCATTAGTATTAGATCATTTTGGTTCTTGCCAATAAAAACAAAGCATTAGTGTTTCAATGTTTTAATATCATGATTTAATTCTCTCAATGATATTAGGACCAAGAAGCTCAACCAACGTGAAGACCCCATCAAAATTCTTGAGTCAAAACTATGATTCTGAAATGAGTTCACCATCCTGACCTCCCATTTCACAGTATATATTTTATGCTTGTGACTTTCCAAATATGGGCTCTCAACATTGCAAATGTAAAGTTTTATATGACTAACTTGTGTTTCAAGGGTTTGCCTAAGTAAATAGAAAAACATCTGGGCTCTTTTTACTGGCAAAAGCAAAAGATACTTGACCTAAGATCAGATTCTGAGACTTGAACATTAACTTGGTCTTTCCACAGAACGTCTCTAATTTTCCGCAACTCTCTGCTGAGAGGGTTCAGCCCAGTACTTTTAGAGAAAGGATGGACTAAGCCTGTGTCCCCCAAAGACATATGTCCCAGTTGGCTTCTTTCACCCCAAAACTTTATCCACTGTTCTAATCCACTCCCACCTAAACAAAAAGGTACTATTGCAGGGCTGGAACAACCATCCGAAGTCAGGGTCTCAGTTAGACTGGGGGCATCTAGCCCAAGATCTCTCCAGACGGGAGGGTGTGCAGGATACTGCTTTAGCTGGGAGTCAGGACTTTCAATCTGTCCCATCAGCTCTTCAAGGGCACCACCTACAATTCTAGTCTGAAATTCCTTTAGTTTAAGATAAGCCCCCTGCCCAGGACTCCCTACAGTCTGGAACTAGAGTAGTCTGCAGAGTGGCATTCTGGGCCTTGACTCCCTTTCTGACTTGGCACTGACCTCTAGAAACAGAACAGGCCCACCCTCCAGGGACAGAGTGGAGATTACCCAGACTCAAGGACTAGCAGTATGGACACCTGTTCACACACAGCTCTGGACGGCACCATTCCCACTGCATCCCACATGAAGGGCACACCTGCACACACAACTCCAACAGAGGATGCAGCCTACAGCTGCACAGCATTGCAGCCACTGCAATCTAGTCTAACCTTTCTTGAAATTTTACATTGAAATTTAAAAGCAATCGACCTAATCCCTGATCTACTTTTGTCTAAGTATTTTATTAAAAATCAACTTTTAAATTTTTTAATTGAAAGTTAAATTCTATCTTGGATATAAATAATTATGCTTCTTCGTGACATTCTGACAAAAATGTAGTTATATCCAAAGGATAAGAACCAAGGCTAGTTTCAATAGTCATTCTCTTCACAAGTTCAATAAATTCTTAGAATTTTAGACTTTTAGAACAAGATTACATATTAATATGTCTACACAAGGACTTGTACACGAATGTCCATAGCAGCATTATTCATAGTTGCCAAAATGTGGAAACAATTCAAGTGTCCACCAACTGGTGAACACAGACAAAGTGCAGTATGCCCATACAATGGGCTGCTATTCAACAATAAGAGGAAACACAAGTACTACAGATGATCCTCAAAAAGATTATAATGTGAAAGAAGCCAGACACAAAAGACTTCATGATTCCATTTTTATAAAATGCCCAGGAAAAATTTATAGAAACAGAAAGTAGATTCCTGGCAGCCTGGGGGTTGTGGTGGGAACAGGTTGTGACTACAAATGGACGCATCTTGTTTCTTGTTGCAGAGATAAAAATGTTCCAAGTGGATTATGATGATGATTTCCCAACTCTGTAAGTTTACTTTAAAAATCACCGAACTGTAGCAAAGATAAGGAATCAACCTAAGTATCCATCACCAGATTGTTGGATAAAGAAAATGTAGTGTATATTCAGCCATAAAAAAAGAACAGAATCACATGTTTTGCAGCAACAAAGATGAAACTGGAAATCATTGTCTTAAGTGAAATAAGTCAGTGATATGGTTTGGCTGTGTCCCCACCCAAATCTCGACTTGAAATGTATCTCCCAGAATTCCCACATTATGGGAGAGACCCAGGGGGAGGTAATAATCATGGGGGCTAGTCTTTCCCGTGCTATTCTCGTGATAGTGAATAAGTCTCATGAAAACTGATGGGTTTATCAGGGGTTTCTGTTTTTGCTTCTTCCTCATTTTCTCTTGCTGCTGCCACATAAGAAGTGCCTTTCACCTCCCGCTGTGATTCTGAGGCCTCCCCAGCCACGTGGAACTGTAAGTCCAATTAAACCTTCTTCTTCCCAGTCTTGGGTACATCTTTATCAGCAGCATGAAAATGGACTAATACATGAAATTGGTACCACTAGAGTGGGGCATTGCTGAAACAATACGTGAAAATGTGGAAGAGACTTTGGAACTGGGTAACAGGCAACGGTTGGAACAGTTTGGAGGGCTCAGAAGACAGAAAAATGAGGGAAAGTTTGGAACTTTCTAGAGATTTGTTGAATGGCTTTGCCCAAAATGATGATAGTGATATGAACAATAAGGTCCAGGCTAAGGTGGTCTCAGATGGAGATGAGGAACTTGTTGGAAACTGGAGCAAAGGTGACTCTTCTGTTGTTTTAACAAAGAGACTGGCAGCATTTTGCCCCTGCCCTAGGGATCTGTGGAACTTTGAACTTGAGAGAGATGATTTAGGGTATCTGGCAGAAGAAATTTCAAAGCAGCAAAGCATTCAAGAGGTAACTTGGGTGCTGTTAAAGGCATGCGGCTTTATAAGGGAAGCAGAGCATAAAACTTTGGAAAATTTGCCACCTGCCTATACAATAGAAAAGAAAAACCCATTTTCTGAGGATAAATTCAAGCTAGCTGCAGAAATCTGCATAAGTAGCAAGGAGCCTAATGTTAATCCCCAATACCATGGGGAAAATGTCTCCAGGGCATGTCAGAGACCCTCATGGCAGCCCCTCCCATCATAGGCCTGGAGGCCCAAGAGGAAAAAGTGGTTTCGTGGGCAGGCTCAGGGTCCCCATGCTGTGTGCAGCCTAGGGACTTGGGGCCCTGCATCCCAGCCACTCCAGTCATGGCTGAAAGGGGCCAACATACAGCTTGGGCTGTGGCTTCAGAGGTTGGAAGCCCCAGTCCTTGCCAGCTTCCACGTGGTGTTGAGCCTGCAGGTGCACAGAAGTCAAGAATTGAGGTTTGGGAACCTCTGCCTGTATTTCAGAAGATGTATGGAAATACCTGGATGCCAATGCAAGTTTGCTGCAGGGGCAGGGACTTCATGGAGGACCTCTGCTAGGCAAGTGTAGAAGGGAAATGTGGGTTCGGCATCCCCACACAGAGTCCCTATTGGGACACTGCCTAGTGGAGCTGCAAGAAGAGGGCCACCATCCTCCAGACCCCAAAATGGTAGATCCACCAACAGCTTGCACCATGCTCCTGGAAAAGCCACAGACACTCAATGCCAGCCTGTGAAAGCAGCTGGGAGGGAGGCTATACCCTGCAAAGCCACAGGGGCAGAGCTGCCCAAGACCACGGGAACCCACCTCTTGCATCAGCGTGACCTGGATGTGAGACCTGGAGTCAAAGGAGATCATTTTTGGAGCTTTGAAATTTGACTGCCCTGCTGGATTTCAGACTTGTATGGGCCCTGTAACCCTTTTGTTTTGGCCAATTTCTCCCATTTTGAATGGCTGTATTTACCCAATACCTGTACCCCCATTGTATCTAGGAAGTAACTAGCTTGTTTTGGATTTTATAGGCTCATAGGCAAATGGGACTTGCCTTGTCTCAGATGAGACTTTGGACTGTGGACTTTTGGGTTAATGCTGAAATGAGTTAAGATTTGGGGGGACTGTTGAAAAGGCATGATTGGTTTTGAAATGTGAGAATTGGAGGGGCCAGGGACAGAATGATATGGTTTGGCTGTGTCCACACCCAAATCTCAACTTGAATTGTATCTCAACTTGAATTGTAACTCTCAGAATTCCCACATTGTAGGAGGGACCCAAGGGAAGTAATTGAATCACGGGGGCCAGTCTTTCCTATGCTATTCTCGTGATAGTGAATAAGTCTCATGAGATCTGATGGGTTTATCAGGGGTTTCTGCTTTTGCTTCTTCCTCATTTTCTCTTGCCACCACCATGTAAGAAGTGCCTTTCACCTCCCGCTGTGATTCTGGGGCCTCCCCAGCCATGTGGAACTGTAAGTCCAATTAAACCTCTTTTTCTTCCCAGTCTCGGTATGTCTTTATCAGCAGTGTGAAAACAGACTAATACAGTCAGACTAATACAGTTGCATGTTCTCATTCATAAGTAGGAGCTAAAAAATGTGGACACGTGAACATAGAGCGCGGTATGATAGATGACAGAGACTTGGAAGGATGAAAGGGCCAGGGGGTGGATGATGAGAAATTACTGAATGAGTAATGTTCATTATTCACGATACAGATATCTTTTTTTTTCTTTTTTTGCAGTTGCAAGATTTAATAGAGTGAAATAGAGTGAAAACAGAGCTCCCATACAAAGGGAGGGAACCCAAAGGGGGTTGCCATTGCCTGCTCGAATGCCTGGGTTTATATCCTGATCCTTGTCCCTCCTGCTGTGCTCTCAGGCAATAGATGATTGGCTATTTCTTTACCGCTTGTTTTTGCCTAATTAGCATTTTAGTGAGCTCTGATTGGTTGGGTGTGAGCTAAGTTGCAAGCCCCGTGTTTAAAGGTGGATGCAGTCACCTTCCCAGCTAGGCTTAGGGATTCTTAGTTGGCCTAGGAAATCCAGCTAGTCCTATCTCTCAGTCCCTCCTCTCAACAGGAAAACCCAAGTGCCGTTGGGGAGGTTGGCTGACAACTGCTCTGCTTCCTACTGAATTGGGGCGTAGTAGGGGTTGTGCAGTTGAGATTTCCTCGGGAGGGGTGCCTTCGATGTCATTAACATCGGAGAATGGGCTAGCAGGCTGGTCTAGGGGTCTGCTGTAGATCTTAGCTATGGACTGCATCTGGGGCTCCATTTGAAGAACGATTTGTAGTTTTACAGCTTCAATTCTGGAAGAGACAAACTTAACAAGGAGGTTGAAGATACAGGGATTGAAATGTATGGCCTGCAGTGCAGGGGATTATTTCTTTGGCACACTTCACAGGCCCTATCTGCTTGATAGTTTTGAAAAGGCCTGGTCCAGTAAATAATCATTTGGCCATCTGATGGGTGCTATCAATGCCTAAGTGGAAGGATTGGTGAAGGGTTTTAAGTAATTTCTATTGGTTAGCTGCAGGCAAAAGTATTTTTCCTTCTTCGGTGGCTAGCCATCTGGAGGGGAGGAAAGCATGTCCTTGTGAGGTTCCTTATTCTATTTTCCCTGCTGAGTACTGGGGCTTGGTTTCCCAGAGGGGATTACCCCATACTAGGGGTCCTTCTATAAGCATTTCTAATGGAGGGTCCTGCCTTGCGGCTCTTTTGACTTTAATATCCGCTTGGTGGTTTTCTTCTATTTTAAAGCTCCTCAGTCACAGCTTAGTGGCTGGGAGAAGTATCTAGAGATCGGCTGTCCTAGGACCCCTAGGATAGTGACAGATCTGGAGGACAGTTATCTGGGACAGGAGAGTAAGACTGAGAAGGCTGCGCCAGTGTCCAGAAGACAGTTAACCTCCTGGCCCTCAACGTTCAAGCATATCTGGGGCTCTGTGAGGGTGAGGGCATGGGCTGGCACTTGGCCTGGGAACCCTCAGTCCTGCTGCTGGATCATCTGGTTAGTGGCTTCTGACTCAGAGGACCTTTGTCCCCTGGGCCAGTGGGCCTTCCAGTGATTCCTTTGACATAAGAAGCATAGGATATGGATATCTTAAAGCCCTGACATGACCACTACCCAATCTATGCATATAACAAAATTGCACTTGTGCCCCATAAATTTATGCAAATAAAAAATAAAAATAAAAATTATTGAATGGTACACACTGTAGAAAATATTATATAAAAACAATAATGGCAAATACATATTGACCTCTGTATCCAGGAACTCGAATGTTTACATATATTACTTAATCTTTACAACAATCCTGGTGAATAGGTACTACTATTCCTATTTCACAGATGACAAAATTGAAGCATAATGATTAAATACTTTTCTTGAAGTCAACAGCTAGTAAATGGTAGAATGAAGGCTCTAGTCTGAACTTCATGACTCAAGAATTTAATCACTATGCCAGAGCTTCCTTAAAGGTATTCTTCGGCATACTGGTATGCTCTAAATTTGTTATAGGTGTGGCAAAATATAGATCCTCCTTTCAGTCCCTGGAATAATCAGACAGGACCTAGGGCAGGCAGAACCCCAGGCTAGTCTCTTTAGTCCAAGAGCAGCCTCACCAGTTTACGCCAAGTGTCATGTTCATTTTGCATAGGCACCATAACTCAAAGCCACACCCCAGCTTATAATTATGCTATCTTACACTACAGCTGTTCACTCTCCCCACAAGGGGCTGAAATGATTGACCCAGAATCATATTTGGGGTTTGTGGTAAAGCTGTACTGGCCCCCAGGCTTCCAGGCAAGGGCTTTTTCCACCATGCCATGAAGATTTCTATGCCATGACAGAATGTCTGACTAGATGACATGACAGCAACTGCCCTGAAGTCAAAATAATTTGAGATTTAAACACACACACACACACACCATTTTCAAGAACATACAGATAAAGAATAGAAAGACCCTGGGCTTCATCTTTAACTGCTGTCTCTTCCACACACCTGATTGATAACCACGTTCCAGCCCTCCTATCTTCTAAATATCTTTTGATTCCATCTATTTCTTTCCACCTGCACTGCCATTACCACATTCCTGGTCATGCATCTTCTGCCTGGATTACCTCAATGGTGACATAACTGGTCTCCATGCAGCCAGCACTGCCCTCGCTACTGATGCTCTATGCTGTAGCCTAAGTGATTTTCCTGAAGTATAGATCCTGTCATGTCACTGCCCTCCTGAAAACATTTCAGTGGGCCAGGCTCAGTGGCTCATGCCAGTAATCCTAATGCTTTCAGAGGCCAAGATGGGTGGATTGCTTAAGCCCAGGAATTTGAGACCAGCCTGGGCAACATGGCGAAACCCCATCTCCACCCAAAAAATATAAAAATTAGCCAGGTGTGGTGGCACACACCTGCAGTCCCAGATACTTGGGAGGCACAGGTGAGAGGATGGCTTAGCTTGGGAGGGAGAGGTTAGAGTGAGCTAAGATAGTGCTACTGCACTCCAGCCTGGGCAACAGAGCCAAACCCTGTCTCAAAAGAACAACAACAACAAAATAACCTTTCAGTGGCTTCCCACTGACCACAGAGGGAAGTCCAAACTCCTTATTATAGATGGCTTTCACCTTCACACTCTTCCTATAGCCAGAATATTCTCAGTTCTGCAAACCATGGTGTGCAGACAGTGGGTCTTTGCACATGATGTTCCTACAGCCTTACCTGAGTGATATGGTTTGGCTGTGTCCCCACCCAAATCTCATCCTGAATTGTAGCTCCCATAATTCCCACGTGTTGTGGGAGGGATCCAATGGGAGATAACTGAATCATGGGGGTAGTTCTCCCATACTGTTCTCATGGTAATGAATAAGTCTCATGAGATGTGATGATTTTATAAGGGGAAACCCCTTTCCCTTGGTTCTCATTCTCTTCTCTTGTCTGCTGCCATGTGAGATGTGCCTTTTGCCTTCCGCCATGCTTGTGAGGCCTCCCCACCCATGTGGAATTGTGAGTCCATTAAACCTCTTTCTTTTGTAAATTGTCCAGTCTCGGGTATGTCTTTATCAGCAGCATGAAAACAGACTAATACACTGAGGTTCATAGGTTTGCCTAAATAAATAGAAAACCATCTGGATTCTGTTTTATGCAAAAGCAGGTTTTTTTCCTTCTACCAAAAGACAAAGATGTTGACCCCCCTTCTCTGTTCTTCGTCTGGCTAACTCCTAACTCATCCTTCAGAGCTCAATTTAGAAGATCCAGGATACCTCCTCTCTTTTCCTCCCCCAACCCTCAAATGAACGACTCTGTTGTGGACCTTATGTGTCTCCCTACTGTCAGTCTTACGTTCTAGTCTGCAAATCTGGAGAGCAGGTCTCCAGCACATTTGCTGGTTGCATAGACGTTCAGTGGCCAATGCACAGTACATTGAAAGAGCTCAACACATTTTAAATCAATGAAAGAATAACATAAATAAAAAACATAATAATGCAGAACTGGATTAACCTTTTCTCTCCAATAACAGATTATACCTATAATCCATTCAGTAGCTTTAGTTCTTTAACTACCCTTTTTGAGGAAAGCAATGAGATGCAAAACACCTAGACAGCTTGTCTGCCAAGCTGGCACACCATGAAAACCATCATCCCAGCAGCTCAGCTCCTTAGTAAAAATGAGAGATGATGAAATATAATTTTCAACCAGAATACAATTAATTTGGCTAGTTTAATATCTTAACACCTATTGTGTTCATTGGAAAATAGCAAAATGTAAACATTAATCCATCTTGAATACAGCTCTGTAAATAATATGTTTATGTATGTATGTATGGGGAAGGACTAGAGAACAGAAAAATAAACACAGTTGATCTGTTGGGATGATAGACATAAATCATAGATGATCTGCTATTTTTATATTAGTATAAGTATATTAATATTATTTATATTCATACCATTGTGCTAATGAATTTTTTTAATATTAATCAATGTCTAACAAACATTTGTTCTGATGGCAAATCAACAAATACAATAGATAGAGCTGATTGCTCTATTTGATTTCCAATACATAATATAATTTACTTAAGAACTCACAATAATCATAATACAGGCAACATGTACTGACCACTTAGTATATCCAGGCACTGAGCAAAGTGTTATTCTTTCTCCTTTTTACAAAAGAAAAATTCAGTGTAAAGAAGTTGAGTGACTTGCCAGTAAGTTAAAAGCTAGAGTGATGATTTTATGTGTGAACTTGGCTTGGCCATGGTGACCAGTTGTGTGGACAAACACTAGTCTAGATATCTCTGTAAAGGTATTTTTTTATGTGATGAACACTTAAAATTAGTTGACTTTAAGTAAAACAGATTACCATCCATAATGTGGGTGGGCCTCATTTAATCAGTTGAAGGCCTAAATAGCAAAGACTCTGGTTTCCTGAAAAAGCAGTTCTGCCTCCAGACTGACACAGAGATTCTGCCTGAGCTTCTGGCCTTCAGACTTAACACTGCAATATCCACTCTTACCTGAATCTCTAACCTACTGGCTTACTTACCCTACAGATTTCAAATTCAACAATGCACATGCTCATTCTCTTTCTCTACTATATATTTGTATCTATACATAGTATATATATTGTATATGTATCCTATGTTATTATATATGTCGTGTATATTATATATCTATTTATGGACTATACAAGAGGATATATATATATATATATAAAACCAACAGGAGATATATATGTGTGTATGTGTATATGTGTATATACACACACACACACACACACACACACGGTCATGTATTAACCTCAGGGATATGCTCTAAGACATGCACTTTTAGGCAATTTATTTGTCATGTGAACATCATAGAGTATATTGACATCAGCCTAGATGGTATAGCCTACTACATGATATATATTATTACTCCTAGGCTGCAAATCTGTTACCGCACTGAATACTGTAGGCAGTCGTAACACAAAGGTAAGTATTTGTGTATCTAAAACATAGAAAAGGTACAGTAAAAATACTGCATAAAAGATTAAAATGGTACACCTGCATAGGGCACTTAACATGGATGGTGCTTGCAGGACTAGAAATTGTTCTGGGTGAGTGAGTGGTGACTGAATATAAAAACCTAGACCATTACTGTATGCAACTGTAGACTTTATAAACACTGTATAGTTAGGCTACACTAAACACATTTAATTTTTTTTCTCCTATAAGTAAACCTTAGCTTACTATAACTTTTTTACTTTATAAACATTTTTTAACTTTTTTACTTTTTTGTAATAACACTTAGCTTAAAACACAAACACACTGTACAACCATACAAAAATATTTTCTTTATATCCTTGTTCTATAAGCTTTTTATTCATTTTTAATTTTTTCAACTATTTAAACTTTTTTGTTAAAAACTAAGACAGGCACACACATTAGGCCTACACAGGATTAGAATTATCCATATCACTGTCTTTCACCTCCACATCTCATCCCACTGGAAGGTCTTCAAGGGCAATAAAACACATGGAGCCTGTCATCTTATGTAACAATGCCTTCTTCTGGAAAACTCCTGAGGACCTGTTTGAGGCTGTTTTATAGTTAACTCTTTTTTTAAGTAGTATACTCTAAAATAACCATAAAAATTATACTATAGTGTATATATAAACCAGTAACATAGTTGTTTATTATCAAGTATTATGTGCTATACATAATTGTATGAGCTATACGTTTATACAACTTTTAGACACAGGTTTGTTTCCACCAGCATTACCACAAACACGTGAGTAATGTGTTGTGCTATGCAGTTGACAGCTATAAGGTCACTATGTGATGGTTATTTTTCAGCTCCAACATAATCTTATGGGACCACTGTAATATATGCCATCCATTGTTGACCAAAATGTCATCATGTAGCACATGACTGTGTGTGTGGAGATTATATAGATATAGATAGATTATACAGAGATAAAAATAGATATAGATATAGATCCTACCAGCTTTGTGCCTCTGGAGAATGCTAATACAGCTAATAAGTAGTGTCATCAGGATTTGAATTCTGTAAAGCCACTGCTTATAACTGTTACCAGAATAAGCTATATCACCAACTTGCATCTAAGAGTTTGTCTACAGAGCAGGCCATTTGGCTGGAGGACAGTTCAGCTGTGCTGGGCACGGGGCCGTTGTGGGCATTGTTGAGCAGCGAAGAGCTCAGCATGACCTCCTTCCCTTTGCCTCCCTCGGCACAACAGTGCTTCCCTGTGGCTTTATCCTGCTTCCCAAACCCTTTCCAGTGCCCTCTTTTACAATCTGGAGACAAAAATGAAACTCTGCATTTCACTTCCCAGAGACACAATCTTCCATGGTTTTCTTCTTTTGCCCTCCTGATAGCTTTGCTTATTTCAGTCACAATAGTGAGACAGAAACACCACACCTGTGACTCTTGGGAAACAACGTGCCATTAAGGAAAAAAAGAGGAAAGAGAATTAAATAGCTGCAGGAAACATTTACATTCTTCTTGCAAAAAAGGATTTCAGAAAAAAAAAAAAAGTATTGCAGAGTAAAATCATGAAAGTTTCTATCCTTAAAAGAAACGTAAGAACAAGGCTGGTTTTTTCATGGCTTTCTGGGACATTTCAGGTTTGGCTCACTATAACTGCTCAAACATGTAGCTGATGCTTTTGCAAGGTTCCTTCCAGCCCCACTGCCCTGTGAGTGCAGCAGGCACCATGGAAGGACGGGAGCATGCACAAGCCTCCATGCTTCTCTCCCAGTCTAAATGGGCCCTGGCAGGCCCAGGCAAGGGCCGTGGGCCTGGGCTGAGAGCACTTCCTCCTCCATTTCTGAGCAGTACTCACAGTTTGAAAGTCCTGGCACTTAGCAAGCTTCCTGCTGAGCTGTAAAGTCATTCCAGACAAATCCCTGTGTTTACAGAGATTCCAGAGCAGCAGGGAATATCTCAGAATACCAGTCTGGACGTGGAAATTAGTGTATCTGTGCTAAGCTGGTCTCCACACCTGCCCTGGCCATCTCCCACTCCTTCCACAACCCCTCCTCTCCTTTCTTCTCTACATCTGCTGTGGTTTCCTTCACACTGAGTCATCCTGGATGTTAATAGTGAAGTCCTTTAAGAATCAAGCTAAGCCAGAGTGAGTGAAAAGGACGCAAATTGGAGAAATAAATAAAAGAAGGAAGAAAGAAGAGAAAGTGGGAAAAAGAAAGGAAGTGTGCCTGGGGAGCTCTGATCCAGAGACTTTTCTCAGAATCTTAAGGAGTCAGAAACGACCTAGTATTAAGAAACTGGTGGTTCCATAAACCACGTAAGCAGCTAAGGTACATCACCCCATCTTGTTACTGCCTACACCCTTAACGTGAATGCAAACTTTAACCAGAGATAGAGGACTGAATTTAGATTCGAAAGACAGTTTTCAGACCTAACTTCACTACTTTCCAGCCGTTTAACTTCTCTAGGCTTCAGTTTTCTAAATCTTGAAAATGGGAATGAAATACTGCTTTGCATAATTTCAGTGCTGATATAAAGATAAAATGAGATCGTGTGTATGAAATGCCTGTTAGCTATACAAGTAAGATACTTTTATTAAATTCAATAAGCAGCAAACGTTTCTTACTATTTGTTCTTTCTGCTTTTCAACCTCTAGAAAATCTTTTGCGGAACTGCCTTCCAACCACCATAACTGGTTATTTTTAAAGTACATAGGAAAGCTCGAAAATGGAAAGTAAAGCTAAAAATTTCCATCAGGTGGGGTTTCAAAGACAGCATTAAGTGATCCAGAGTCATTCTATAAGCTCTGTTCAGATCCATCAATAGCCCATTTCTTTGGTGTCAGTGTATATGTAACTGGAAAGTGGCAGGTAATCTTTCTAATACCTGTTGTTTACAGAGATCAAGAGAAAATTACACCTCACTTACTATTATATATATCTCAGCCAGTTCTTAATCACAGCTTTTCCTTCTTAGATCCCTCTGTAAGCATATGAGCTGTTCTCAATGAGCGTTAAACCACATTTCAAGTAAATTCTTACGTAACCAGGTAACCCAGGATGAGGCTAGGCTCCCAGGTTTCAGAACCCTTTATGAGAAAAACTGAAAAGAAAGTTGCCAAAGCTGCTGAGATCCCACATGTGCTTTTATTTAAGACCAAATAACCCACACTTTAGGGAATGTGCTTATGTCAATCAATTATATATTGGACCACACCTCTATGGGTGGGTGGGGGGAGGGGGGGGTGAGGTTTCCCCCAGAAGAGAATGGCTATTTCCCCCATCAATCATCCTGGGGAAGGGTCAATACTGGGTCAGGAAACAAGGGCTTGGACAAGCAGTCCTAAGGCTGAAGTCAGGGAATAATTTTCTTCTCTCTCTGCATTCAGAATTTTGGTTTGATCAGGACTCTGTGGCAGGGAGCTGCCTGGAGAAGTTCCACTAATAGAGGTTGAGCCATCCCAGGCCACAGGAGGGACAGACTAAGAGAGTTCCAAGAGCATCTCAGGAAGATTCTAAGATGTTCTAGTATCTCATCAACAGTTATATTTTGCTGAAGGTTACCATTTGGACTTTACTGAACTACATCCCACCCATGATATGACTTGGATGAGCGAGAGGTGTGGCCCTGTCCCAAATGACAGGGACAGTGATGCAGCAGTCACCATCAGGACCTGGCTGTGCTGCATAGGGCAGAGATCTCTGGAGGGTCCTCAGAGATGATAATGGCAGCCACCACTACCAGCTGGAACTACCTTCCAGATCACCCAGCACCTAGGCCTGCACGTGACATAAGATTCACCTGAGGATCGCGTTAAATAGCCAGTTCTGACTCAGCAGGTCTAGAGTGAGGTCCAAGAGTCCGCAGTTCTAGCAAGATCCCAGGTGATACTAATGCTGCTTGCTGGTCCTCACACCACACCTGTAACAAAGGTCTAGCCCTGAGGTTCAAGTCTAAGAAGGAGCTCCATCGGCCAGCAGAGAGACCACCCAGACTGGCGGCAAGACACAAGCATGCCCTGGATTCATATCCAGGGAGGAGGACCCCAGGGGAAGACAAGCTAAGGTCCTTATTGATTAGGGAAATATTAACTCTAACTTGCTGTATTTTGTAGAACAAACTTAAGGGTGAGGTGTTTGCAACCCCAAGCTGGCAAACAGTGGACCTACCTACACTTAAATATCCAACCATCTCAGAATCAGAAGAGTGAACACAAAACGATTTTTTTTTTTTTTTTTTTTTTTTTGAGTGCAGTGGTGTGATCTCGGCTCACTGCAACCTCTGCCTCCCAGGTTTAAGCAATTCCCCTGCCTCAGCCTCCTGAGTAGCTGAGATTACAGGCACGCATCACCACGCCTGGCTAATTTTTGTATTTTTAGTAGAAACAAGGTTTCACCATGTTGGTCAGGCTGGTCTCAAACTCCTGACCTTGTGATCTGCCCGCCTCAGCCTCCCAAAGTGCTGGGATTACAGGCGTGAGCCACCGTGCCTGGCCGATCATCTTTTTAATGCTTTATAGCTACACTGTAGTAAAGTTAAAAAGCACTGAGAACATGACCAGAGAGTAGTCAGAATGGAAGACTTAGAGGCTTGCTGCTATGTAGACGGCCTTAGAACTTTAGAACCCACTAGCTTCCTGCCCCACTGTTTTGTTACCAGCGGCAAATTCACTTCTATACGGGTCTGCAACAACCTCAATTCTTGCCCCCTCAGAAGAAAGAACTCGACTGAAGATCATAAGGCAGAAGGAGAGACTGAGGCAAGTTTTAGAGCAGGAGTGAAAGTTTATCCAAAAGTTTTAGTGCAAGAATGAAAGGAAGAAAAGAAAGTACACTCAGAAGAGGGCCAAGTGGGCAACTTGAGAGATCAAGTGCACCGTGTGACCTTTTGACTTGGGGGTTTTATACGTTGGCATACTCCCAGGGTCTCGCGTTACTTCAACCCTGATTCTTCCCTTGGGGTAGGTTGTCTGCAAGCATGTGCTTGAGCCCACTCACCCAACTCCTGAGATCTCAGGAAGCTGCTGATCACCAGTTTCAGGTGTTTTCCATCTATTAGGAGCTCGCCTTTCCCTGGTGCCAGCTGTGACCAATTATTATTTTAGCGAGAGACCGTTAACAACCACCTGACCGTCACCTGATGGTCACCTGACAGTCCTGATGTGAGGAGTTGGGGGAGCCCTCTCCAGCCTTGCTCATGCCTGACCAGCCACTACTGCGACACTTTGATTTGAAAAATAATCACTGAACATCTACTCTGTCCTAGTCACTGATGAACCAAACAGCAAGGTATCTGGTCTTGTGGAGCTTCCATTCTGATGGAGGAGACAATAACTACGTAAAGAATATGTGAGATAACTATGAAGGAAACAAAGAGGGTGATCTGTGATAGAGAATAAGTGGGTGTGGGCAATTCTCTAGACAGTGATACTCAAAGTGAGACCTGAAGGATAAGAACAAACATTTAAAGGCAGAAGATGCAGCAAGAATAAAAGCCCTGAGCCAGGGGAACCTGTGACATGTTTGAGGAAGAGAAAAGAGGCCTACTAGTTGAAGAAGTAGCAGCCAGAACAAGCGTGGCCTGGAATCTTTTGAGTTGTGCATGGAAGAGATAATAATGGGGTGGACCAGGGTTTGGCAAACTGTAAAGTACCAGATAAAAAATATTTAAGGCTTTGCAGGCCAATAGGAAAATCAAGGATGTTATGTAGGTACTTCTATAACAGAGAGGAAAAGTTCCACAAATTTTTTACTGATGAAATTCAAAACATAATAATTGGGAATAATTTTTTGTAATACAGGTCTACTAATGAGAAGAATGGAATTCTCTTGGGGAGGGGTACCATTTTACTTAATTGGGGTTCAAAATTAGTGTTCGTTATCAAAATCAGTTGAAATGTTGGTGTTCATCTCTTACTGTTGATCTGTAATGAGATTTTACATACTTCATCTTTGAAAATATATTTCACAAAGATATTAACAAATACTGATATCTCCCACAAGCATATGATTTTCATTGAGCATATTCACCACTCAGAAGGAATTTATGGAATTCTATTAGATTCTTCTCTTGATATTTGCCTTTTGGCATATCCTTGCATTTCAGATTAATTGAAGGTTAGGTGGAAGTTCCTCAACTGTCCATTAAATGGATTTCAAAATATGAAGTGTGCACTGCAATGAGGTCCTGAAACACCGCTGGAACTGCAGTTTGAGCTCAGAAAATATATCTGCCACAAATTTGTGTGAAAATAGAGATGCTGCTTCTTATTTTAACTTTTGACAGCATGGAAAATGTATTTGATCTTGCCATTACTAATTGTTGAAACATTAGTTCTCATCAAAATGACTTTTCCACGCGTAAATTTCACATAGAAGCACTGTCTTATAATGTAATTTTATTATTACATTAAAAAACATTATCATATCTGCAACAAGGTTTCCAAAGCCATTCAACATTCAATAATAGTGATTCAGGACAAGTCTTCTTGTTCATGAAAATTTCAATTGCAGTTTGAAAAATTGCAATAAAACTATGCTATTGCTAAGCCATCAAACTGTGGTGTGGTAGGGCAAGTCATGGTATTCAGCATCTATTTCTGACAAAAATTCATGGAACTAATGTCTAGGGTGGTACCCCAAAGCACTCCAATACCTAGTCATCAGATAGAGAAGGAAAGAAGATAGAGAAGTAGAAACCAGCAAAAGATACTCAAGGGGAGCAGCCTTAAGTAGGAAGGAAACCAGAGGAAAGAAGAGTGTTAAAAGGAAGTTAAAAGTTGCTGAAAGGTCAGATAAGCTGACCAAAAAAAAAAAAACATCTCTGGTTTGGAGGTGATTGGTAATGACCTTGCAAATGCAGTTTCCATCCTGTAATAGGAAAGAAACGAGATTGAAGTGAGTCCAACAGAGAGTGGAAAACAGGACAGAAATTTCATCTAAGATGTTTTTCTGTGAAGTGGGGACAGAGAAATGCAGCCACAGATAGAGGAAGTCATGGTAGCAAAGAAGAAAGGTTTTTGTTTAGTTTTGGTGATTTTTTTTTTTAAATCTCCATCCTTTAACAAGAAATCACAAAGCCTCATACACACACCGGTCTACTGAAAATGTGAAAGTGACCACAATAAGGCTCAATGGCCAGGCATCCATGAAGTGTGAGGTATTCCACATACATGGCTTTGGCAGACAACTAATTTACCCTAGTATGCATTAAATATTTTAGTTTTTATGCATTTTTGTGTAAGTCTTGCCAAAATATACTAACTGATTCTCTACTGTCTGAATCATATTATGGACAGCAATTATATTCTGGACTACATAGTACCGCGATGTCCTCTCAGGGAGTATCAAAGTGGGTTTGAATATGTGCTGCCTCACAAGATGATCCCAGAAGACTAGAGATTTTCAATTAGCTTCTCCCTCTCTTTAAGAGTATCAGCTGTTCCTCGCAGTCATAGATATTTAAGTTTACCTGGCCCAGTGGATCTCAATGTGGCTGCAGAGTAGAATTGCCCGCTGGGGGTCAGGGAGAGATTTTTAAAAATACCAGTGCCAGGCCGGGCGTGGTGGTTCACACCTGTAATCCCAGCATTTTGGGAGGCCCAGGCAGGTGGATCAGGAGGTCAGGAGATCCAGAGCATCCTGGTTAACATGGTGAAACCCCATCTCTCCTAAAAATACAAAAAATTAGCCGGGCATGGTGGTGGGCACCTGTAGTCCTAGCTACTCGGGAGGCTGAGGCAGGAGAATGGCGTGAACCCGGGAGGCAGAGCTTGCAGTGAGCTGAGATTATGCCACTGCACTCCACCCTGGGCAACAGAGTGAGACTCTGTCTCAAAAAAAAAAAAAAAAAAAAAAGGCAGTGCCAAGATACCAAAGATTCTGACCCAATCCATGTGAGGTGGGGCCTGAGCATTAGAGGTTTTTTTTTTTTCTTTAGTTTTGGCAGGTGGTTCTAACATGCAACAAGGGTTGAAAATCATTGATAGGACTCTAACTTCGTCTTTTAAGATGAGCAAACAGATCCACAGAGGTTGTATAAAATAGGAGCACATAACATCCAGTAGTCAGTGTACTATGCCTCTTTGAAAGATCCTTGTCCCCAATTTGTATATAGGCCAGGAGATTAATTCATTCACTGGAACATTTGTTGAGCTCTTACTATGTGCTAGAATCTAGTCAAAGCACTTAGAGACAAAGGTAAATAAGACAGCAGGTTAGTGGTGAGTAGTTCAGAATCTACGGGGTTAAAACTGCAAAAATAAAATTATAGTTAAATGTTTGATGACAATCATTTATACCATGGAGTACAGACTAGGGAATGACTGAAGACTGTCTAAAATCAAAGAAAGTAGTTCTGGGCAGGAGTCTGAATAAAGAGCATGAGCTTTAATGGCAACACAATTCCTACTGAAACCACAGAATCATGATAGGCCAGTAAACAGCCTGTAGAGCATCACTGCAACCAGCTGACCCTAAACTAGATTTGCCTACATCAATCCCTTTTTCTTGTGAAATGTTGTGGGTTTAGCTTTTTATAATTATAAGCCTTGACTTTGCCTTTGTTCAAGGAGACCGCCTCCACAGAGGCTGTTCTTCCTTGTCTATACCATCAAATCCTTAGTGCTTTAAATACTCGTCTCTGAGTTGTTATTTAACCTATCTACTTTATATGCCTACGTGTTTCTCATTTCAAAGACTTCACTTGTGTTCAAGTGCAGGACACTTAAGGAGCATTCTTCAGTAATTTCTGGATAAGACAGCTACAGCTATGGAAAGAGAGCTTAACTTAAAATGTAAAGTGCACTTAATGTATGCCAGAAATGTCCTAGGTGCTTTGCATGAAATTTACTTATTCCTTAAGGAACTCTATGAGCTAGGTACTATTAATATCATACCCATCTTGCAGAAGAGAAAACTGAGACAAGCAAGATTAAGCAACTTGCACAGAGTGTCTTGATTGGTAAGGCTTTGAACCCAGGCATCTGATTCCAGAGCCAACATGCTCTGTACTACTCTATACTGAACACTGACAAGAAATGTGCAGATCCTACCAAAAGGCAGAAAGGAAGCTTAATTGAGGGACATAAAAGAGGACCAATTACATTGAAAACCATACTGTATTCCTGGAAGGACATGTTCAATACTCAAATGTCAATTTTTCTTCCTCCACCAGATTAATTTGTAAATTGAATGAAATTCTGACTAAGATTTCAGAGACTTTCCCAGAACCAAGCAAACATTATTCTTTTAGATATAAAAGTCAACCCAATGAAAAAATATTCAAGGTGAGGAATAATGAAAGACAATCAGCTCTACTAAATAATGAATTGCACTGTAAAGGTATCATAATTAAGAAAGAATGATAGCAGTAGAATAGCAGCTACATCAAGCGAAGAAGACACCCAGAAATACAGCCAAGTAGGTATGTGACATATGATAAATACTACATTTCAAATCTGTGGGAAAATAGATTGTTCTTATCGAATTGTAAATATAATTAGTAAATTATTTGGGATAAGAATTAAGATGGATCCTTACCTTATACCCAATACCAAAAAAAAAAATTCCCGGCTATATTGTAAAAAGAGGAAGCTAGAAAAGAAGTGAGTTTTGATGAGCCTTGTTTGTTTGCTTGCTTGATTATTCTTAGAATTATGGATTGAAGAAGGCCTTTCAAATCATGATACAGAAGGAGATGATTGGGAGATTTAGATCAGATGTGGATGAACAGATTTCTACAAGTAATATCTTACCAGATGCCTAATTTTATTTTATTTTATTTATACAGGGTCTGTTCCTGTTGCCCCAGGCTGGAGTGCAGAGGCATGATCTTGGCTGACTGCAACCTCCACCTCCTGGGTTCAAGTGATTCTCATGTCTCAGCTACCCAAGTAGCTGGAATTATAGGCATGCACTACCATGCCCAGCTAATTCTTGTATTTTTGGTAGAGAGGGGAGTTTTGCCATGTCTTGGCCAGGCTGGTCTTAAAGTCCTGGCCTCAAGCAATCTGCCCGCCTCAGCCTCCCAAAGTGCTGGGATTACAGGTGAGAGCCACTGCACCTGGCCCAGATGCCTAATTTTAAAAAGATAAAAGCAGATATGTTTTGATTGACAGTGAATGAACCTGGAACCCTCCCTGACTGCAGTGCCTGAAATATTTCCACAGAACCCCTGGGGTAGAATGGAACTCTATAAGATTCTTAATTAAAATGCAGATTCCTGGGCCCATCCCGTACCTACTGAAGGAGAATCCCTGGAGCTAGGACTTTGAGTGTTAAGCAAACCTCAATAAATACTCATGTACCCTACATTTTGAGGGTCACCATATGGACCTGAGCAATAGGGAGCACAGTTTAAAGGAGAACAGCAATCACCTAACAATAGATTCAGGAGCAACTGGGTCCTTACACTCCTTCAAAGCCAGCCCAGAACCACCTCTAGGGAGAAGAACCCCCAGAGGCTGGGAAGCAGATAGTTTGAGATGGAGAATTTAAGCATAACTTGAGAGCACGTCTTGGGAGAGTGAGCAATCAAAAGCACAATGAGATGTTATTTAACACCTTGTATTCTAGAAGCTGAGAACAAACTGAAACCGAAAAGCTTGTAATAAGTAATAAAAATTGCCTGAGGCGGCCAAAATACTAGAAACGCTAAATCAAGTGGTAGAAGAGCTGACTTAAGTCAGTAACAAAAACACATTATTTGTGTTTAATCGCCTTGTATACTTTACAAGATTTGCTTCAAATAAACTATTTTGCAAGTTCTCATCTACTTTTAAGTTTTTTATTTTTATAATTTCAAAAATGTATCCTTTCCTTGTAAAAATTTAAACCACACTGAAATATTTTCAGTAAAAGTCCCCCATGCCCTCAGGGACAACTGTCATGAAGTTTGTGTATTTTTCTGATTATTTTTCTATGCACCAGTCATGTATTTTATTATACTATTACAATTACATAAAAATAGCAACATACTATAAAACTGTTCTGTAACTTGATTTTTAACAATACTTTGTGGACATTTGCTCCTCTTAGAATGTAGAAGTTATACCTCATTCTTTTAAATGGCCAAAGAATATTATGCACTTTGCAATTTTGGAGGAGAAGGTGAGGTTAATTTATGCCCACTCAATATTTTGATAAAACACATAGATGTGTGTTATTCCCAATCATATTCAAGTTTGCATATACTGCCTGTATGCTTTGAATTAATAAGAGATCACTAATTGTCTGGTGGAAGCTTCCAGTACTAAAGTCAAAGCACCTAAGGGGAACTTGAAAGCTTTTGGGATAGTCAACCTTCCTTTGGATATTGGACATGTTTCTTAATATCTCAGTGATTAGAGAGATCGTATTTTTTCATGGCAAAAACTGAGCAAATAAAACAATGAAAACAGAAAAACCAACTCACTCAGGATAAATGTTTTCAAAATTTCAGGATGTTTGATCCCACAATGAGTAATAACCACCATCATATATTGATCATCTATTAAACGCCAGATGCATTACATGGGTCACTTCATTTAATCACCATGATAACCCATGAGAATATCCTTATTATCCCTAAAATGTGAAATCTCTTAGTTCTGATACCTTTCCCATTTAACATTCCACGTTCTTATAATAATACTAAAAGGCTCATGGACTCTGCTTTCCCTCACAGGATTTCTGCATAGATAACAGAGGTCGGGAATTTACATCTAGATCTCTTCTGAAGTTGATAAATACATACAAAATAGAAAGACCATCTTCAACTAAATTAAGGGAAAGCTTGCACAGGCCTCTTACAGACCTGCTTATAACTCTTAACACAGACATATATATTTCTTTTTTTGAGACAGAGTCTCCCTCTGTCTCTTCCAGGCTGGAGTGCAGTGGTGGGATCTTGGTTCACTGCAGCCTCCGACTCCTGAGTTCAAGTGATTCTCCTGTCTCAGCCTCCCGGGTAGCTGGGACTACAGGTGTGCACCACCACACCCAGCTAATTTTGTATTTTTAGTAGAGATGAGGTTTCACCATGTTAGCCAGGCTGGTCTTGAACTCCTGACCTCAGGTGATCCACCCACCTCGCCCTCCCAAAGTTCTGGGATTACAGGCATGAGCCACCGCACCCAGCCTCAACACAGACTTTTTAATAAATAGTTTTCTCTATAGCAAAATGGAATTTGATTTCTGAACAACAGGAATGCCTTTCTGTGGGAACTGCACACATCATTAGAAGTGCCCAACTTCCTCTTTTAAGCTAGTACTGCCCTTCATTTTGCCTGAGCTCAGGAAAATTGCAGACGGGGATCCCCTGCCAGGTGGTCACTGACCCAAGGGCTATTCATCCCTGGGGGAGTTAGCGTTTTCTGACCTAGCCTGGGACACAAAGATGAGCCAATTTTCCTCTCAAGATTTTGAACTTACTTGAATATGGAAAGATTGAAGCTGTTAGCAGGAGGAGATGAAGCAAAATGTTTATGAGTAATAGCCTAGAGGGACCAGTAGGGCCCTGAAAACCCCTGATAATGTAGCACAATGAAGGAAAGGGCTTCAGCATAAAGGAGAAATCCAAAGTCTCAAAAGCAGCTTGGGACCTGGGCTCCTATCAATGTCCTGACCACCGGGCTGCAGGCTGAGGGTGGGCCCCAGCACAGTGACAACAGCAGTGAAGCCCACACACTGACTTCTGTGAGGCACCAAAAGCAGGAGACACCAGTTCAAATGAGCACTAGGCAGAACTCTTGCTTTAGTCAGCATCACCCTACCCAATTATTTGAGCTCAATAAGAGTCACAAATAAATCTCTGTGTAGTATGAGGATGCTCATTACTTCCTAATCTGGATTTACATAGCTATTTGAACTAGCTACACACAACTATTTAATCAATGTACATTGATACTTCTACTACAGCTAGTCAGTAAATAAAATTATAGGCTATGAAAGTTTTAGCCAAAGGTCATCTACCTGTAAATATTTTACATAAATGCCCAGTGATTCTTTGGCCAAGAAAATAGGGTCACCTAATGTACCTATAATGTGTACAATATAATCTCCCAATTGAAATACATCTGAATGTCTATGAGGAGTTTTAGATTTCAAACACCATTTAAAAATATATCTACTAAAAGCAAGTGATGGGGTTCTGCCTATCTTTGCTCTTACTCTCGGATACTCACAAATCTGTTGGGCCTTAGATCTTTATTGCTGGGAACATAAGGAGTGCCTTTTGAGTTCTCATAAGGATCTGTTAGCTTTGCAACTAGAAGAAGAAAAAGTTCCATAGCATCTACTACGCCCCTAGTCCTAGAAATTTCATTTAGTTATTCAAAAGACAAAAATTGAGTTTCTACTCTGTGCTTCCTTTATTTAGCAAGGTGACATATAACAGCAGATCCAAGTTTTATAAGCTATCCTAGGTTTTCAAAACACCTACATGAAATATATTCCACCCCAAAGGTACACCACAATCCCTATAAGAGAGAGGCCTGAGTGTGTGCATTTTCAAAACAATTTTCTAGAGGATTCTGATGTTCTTACTCTCATTCCCAGCCCCAGTCTCCATTGCTAGTTAGAACTATGATGCAGACAATAGGGATTCAATCATAAAATTATGTGGTTTATCTTGAGAATGGAAAATAAAAACATGGTTAATGAAACATCATTGAAAATCATACATCTTTTTATAGCCTTTATCATGTTCGTTTTGGTATGCTAAGGATATGCACAGTTTAGGTATGTTAAAGTGAACTAAATATGGCCTGAGAAGGACTCCATACTTCTATATTTGAGTCCTTGTGGACTAACTGCAACCTATATTGAAAACCTAACTAAGAGTATGCACCTGTAACAACACCTGAGTCTTGGCCAATGCCAGCGGCCGTACTTCAACCATTCATACACTGCTGAGTGTTCAAACTGTGTTCAAATAAGGCAAAAGCCAACCTATAACCAATCCAGCTGTTCTGTACCTCACTTCTGATTTCTATATGTCATTTCCGGTTTTATGTCTATAAATCTTCCACCATGTGGCTGTGCTGGAGTCGCTGTCAATCTGCTGTAATTCTGGGCGGCCCGATTTGCGAATCATTCATTGCTCAATTAAACTCCTTTAAATTTAATTCAGTTGAAGTTTTTCTTTTATCAAGTACTAGTTTGGCTGCTGTAAAAGAGAGTTCCAAAATATAGTAACATAGAAAAATGTTTTATCTCTCAAATAAAAGTCCTGAAAAGTGGGCCGGGAGCGGTGGCTCACACCCGTAATCCCAGCACTTTGGGAGACCAAGGTGGGCTAATCACGAGGTCAGGGGATTGAGACCATCCTAGCTAACACGGTGAAACCCCGTCTCTACTAAAAATATAAAAAATTAGCCGGGCATGGTGGCACGTGCTTATAATCCCAGCTACTCAGTAGTCTGAGACAGGAGAATCGCCTGAACCCAGGAAGTGGAGGTAAGAGTGAGCTGAGATCACACCACTGCACTCCAGCCTGGACGACAAAGCGAGACTCTGTCTCAAAAAAAAAAATAAAAATAAAAATCCTGAAAAGTGGCCAAGGGTTTGTTGGCTGACCCCATACTTATCACAGACCTGCGTTCCTCCCATTTTGCCACTTTGACATCCTCTGCATGAGGCTTTCATGGTGACTGCTCTAGTCTCTCCCATTACCTCTGCAGTCCAGCCAGTGGCAAGGGGCCCAGGGGAGGAGAGGACATGGTCCTTTTCCCTAAGAACCCAACCCAGAAGTTGGATTGAGCCACACATCACAACCATTTACCTCCCTGGTCAGAGCATGGTCATGTTATCAAGCCTAACTAACATATAGGCAGCATATGTCCCATTAGAATTTTTATTATTGGGATAAAATGGGAGAGGAGAGACACTGGATACAATTAGCAATTTCTGTCACACATTACTAATAGAAGTCTGTAAGCAAAATGAAGTCTGCCTCAGTTTTAACAAGGAGCAAAAGGGTGCAACACTCAGTCTGCTTCTTAGGATTGTTTTTGATATGAACTGTCCTAATTTGAGTACCTTGGGAAACAGACTCTGAGGTGGAGATTTGTGTGCAGAAGGTTTGTTGGGAAGTGTTTCTCAGGAATAGCGCCTGTGAGGGAACAAAGCTGCACTGGGCAGGGGGAGGAGTTGAAGTGTGGTGCAGTCACAGAGGCCTCTGATGATCCCATGGAGAGCTCTGGAGCTAGGATGGCCTTTTTTGTGATGGCCCTAAATTGAAGCAAGGGGCCAGATCTTTGTATCCCCCTGCCCGCTGTATTAACCTGTTAGAGGATCCAGACTGCCTTTGAGGAGGAGGTTTAATCCTGGGTATGGTGGCACCCTTTGGACAGCATTTCTCAACCTCAGCACTTTTGACATTCTGGAATGGATAATTATTGTAGGATACTAAGCATTGTAGGATTTTAGGAGCATCCCTGAGCTCTACTCACTCGATGTTGGTAGCATGGGCCCTCCACCTCAGTTGTAACAACCAAAAATGACCCTAGACATTGCCAAATATCCACTGTGGGGCAAAATCACCCCCACTAGCAATCAGTGCCTTAGGCCAAGGGCAGTGCTTACAGATAAATTCAGCTGTAAACCATCACAGCCAATCTTCCCAACAGTTGGGAGAGCAAGTGCCTCAGTCCTAAAAGGGGCATCTAGGACAGTGACTACAAGATCACACAATTAAGGACAACGCTGGAGCTTCTGCCTCCCCATCCGGTGCTCTTTTCTCAGGAAAGTTATTTATAATTTACACAGTTCAAAAGCAAGAATAACTGATCTGGCCAGATAATCCTATAAGCTTCAGAAGGAGCCTGAGGAAAAGTCCCAGAGACTCTGAACTACGATTAAAAACTCATCAGCCAAGAGGAAATTCAAAGACAGCACAAGGACCTGGGTTTCCAGAATAGATGCACGAAAAGAGAATGGGGAATAAGAGAAGACCTGTTAGCATTCAGCTACATTCCTGTGGATTAGAAAGCTCCAGTGCTGACGCTTCATTACATTCTTCTTGCCAGTCCTTTTCTGAAAGTAGTGCTCTCCTAGGCCCATAGGTAGCCTAACCTTTCACCCACATCTCAGACAAAGCTCTCCAGCCCCATCATTCACTTCCCTCCACTCCCTCCACCTGGCTTCACAACCAGCCCTTCCAGCCTCTTCGGACCTACTTGGTGCCTGCCTTCAGTTTCTTAGGCCCTCTGAGCAATCCTGTTTCCTGGAGGCTCTCGGGGCCTGGAGCCACATTCCTCCAGGCAATCTGGGATAAGAGACCACATAATTGGGAGGAGGGGGATGAGGACATGGAGGTTCGTGCTTTCCTTCCTTTGCCTGAGAAGCAGCTGGTTTCCTATCACTAACTAGATATTGAATGGACCAGCCTGACATTAAAAACCATGATGAGATCAAAATGACCACAGCAGGACTTTTTTTTTTTTTTTAATTCAGAGCAAAAATACATGAGAGAGGGGAGAAAAAAGAAAAAAACTGGTTAGAGTGAAACATTCCCCAAGAGTCACCTGTTGGCTTTTTTCCAAGAATGAGGAAGGGGTGGTCAAAGCTACACGTTTAATGATCTGTCCCATCCAAGGATCCTGCTGCTTCTCAGGAACTTGGAGGCCAGATGCTGCATCTTAGATATGGACCTATTCCTTCCAAACCCTGTCGCCAACTGGTTCCTTCAAACCACTGTGTCTAGGCCAAATTCAGTATCAGCAGGCACTGGTGAAAATATGACTAGACAATTCACAACAAGCAAGAAGGCTATGTTGCTCTTCGTTAATTATACACACCCTCTTTCAGATATTTTCTTTAATATGCCATTTATACTATAGCTAAATTCGACTGAGCACTTAGTGTGTATCTGCTCTAAGGCTATGACCTTGACATGTGTTATCTTTTCAATCACACAAACCAAAGGTCTCACCCCCACCCCCGTTTTACAGATGGGGAAACTGAGGCACAGAGTCCAAGGTCACTTCCCAGAGGATGAGATGGCCATGGAGCCTGAACCCAGGAAATGTGGCTCCAGAGCCCTCTTGCCACCGTGAGGTCCACTGCCCTTGGTGCCCCTCCTCCTGGCCACACTTCTCTCCTACCGAGGAGAATGGAGGTGAACAGGGTAGTTCACCTTTGCAAGGGCACAAGCATAAAAACTAGCCTTAACCTCCCAGCAAGGGTCAGACACAAAAACTAACCACAGGAACACTTTCTTGCCAATCAAATCTTGCCAAACACCAAGCAATTTTGTGCATCAGACTCAGAGGGCAACACGCCAGGTGAGATAATCTACAAAATTTGCTTTTAAAACGGCTGGAGAGGAAGCTGAAGGGGTCTGCTCTCCCTGAATATCCCACAGGGTGATCCAGCGCATGTGAGTTTTCCCAATTTGAATGATTCTTTTTGAAATAGAAATGTAAAACTACCTTCAGTTTGCTCTTTTGCCAGGCCAAAATTACTTCCTTTCTATAAACACTCTAAAAATATTGACTGTCTGCCCCATAACCAAGTTAGTGTTTGCTTTAATTTATGGTATTCCAAGTTGAGAGAGTACTGAAGTCAGAGTCAGAAAATCCAACTTTGACAACTCCTGGCAGTTTGGACCCGAGCTACTCATTTCCCTTCACTGGGCCTTAGCACTTTCATCCACAAGTGGCGACGATGCCGTGTGCAAAATGAAAAGCCACATGGCGCAGTAGTGACGAGCTCAGGCTCAGCAGTCAGCCTCATGCTTAGTTCCTGACTTTACCCTTTCCTAGGATGTGACATTAAACTTGTTATTTAACATCCCTGGGTCTCAATCTTCTCATTTTAAACTAGGGATAATCCTAGTGCCAATCTGGGGGGTTGTCATAATTAAAGCAGATGTACAAGTAAAGCTCTTAACACAGAGCCCAGAACATGGCACACAGGCACCTTCCATTGAATTATAAAGGTCTATGGAAATCAAAGTTATATTCTGCCTGTTAGTTTTCACTCTCAAATGCTACCACTCTATATCACTTTGCTTTTCTTTGAAATAATTAAATATTTAAATGCTAGTTTTCCAAGAAAAAAATGTAGTTTACTTTTGTTTTTCTTTGCTGAAATTTCTAAAATATGCCTTCTATCCATCTGAAAAAGAGCTCTTTCTAACTTGTGTCTTTCACAACCAAGTTTTCTGTTGGAAAGGAAACCAAAATAAACCTTTATAATTTTAATGGCTCAAGGTTATTTTCCTTATTAGTTATGGTAGTTCTAGCTGCTGTAAGAGGTAAACCCAGAAATCTCAGTGACTTAGTATGTTTTGTTTATTTATGTGAGCTTCTTTTTTTCTTTTGGAGACAGAGTCTCACTCTGTCACCCAGGCTAGAATGCAGTGACATTATCTTGACTCACTGCAACCTCCATTTCCCTGGTTCAAGTAATTCTTATGCCCCAGCCTCCCAAGTACCTGTGATTACAGGCATGCATCACCACACCTGGCTAATTTTTGTATTTTTAGCAGAGACGGGGTTTCACCATGTTGGCCAGGCTGGTCTCAAACTCCTGACCTCAGGTGATCTGCCCACCTCCGCTTCCCAAAGTGCTGAATTACAGGCATGAGCCACTGTGCCCAACCTATGTGAGCTTATTTTATGTATGAAACAAAACAGATGTTCCTATTCAGTGTGCATGACTGTGTGTGAAGTAGGAGGGAGTAGGCACAAAGGCTTTTTACCACATTAACCCAAAAGTGACACATTACTTCCATTCATGTTCCACTAATTGGACATAGGGACGGCCCCACTCCGATGCAAGAGGGGTCTAGGAAATGTAGCTGGCCCCAGGCTGAGAAGCCACTCCTAGCACCTGTGGACAGCTACCCTTCCCTGCCTCACCCTCTGAATAGAAGTTACGGTCATGTATTCAGATGTTTCATTTCTTTGCCATCTGTAAAATAGCTTTTCTACACAAATAAGTAGTAGTCCTAGAGTTCAAGTCTTCCAAATAAGATAACCTTGAACCTGAACAATTTGAGATCTCAAGTTGAATCTCATTGCTCATTTCACTGTCTTCCTGTGCTAATCCATGGAGAAAAGACCCTGTGTAAATTCAAAGTTTGTCATTAATTACTATTCAACATGTCTACATCCTAATAACTTAATTTCTTATTTAAGAAAAACACATAAAACACTGGGAATGGTGTCAGGTGGGTGATAAGCCCTCAATATCAAGTAGTTATTATATGTCCTGTAGTCCCAGGTGAAAATATGAAGTGAAAGAGGCTACAGGAGAGTGAAGAGTAGGAGCCGGTGGAACCATAACCCTCTGAGACCACATTGTTTCAAATGCCTAACCCTCCTGTGGAGTGACTCACTCTTCCCAACTTGACATGACCCTCCCGGCTGTGATCTAGATCGCACACCCCATCCCTTCTTCACTGACATGGTCAGAGACACACAGAAGCCCTATGCTCTACTCTTCCCTCTGTACAACAGTGCTATGGGTTTTGCTGGCAGATAGTAAAATTTAGAAATGTTCATATATTCTGTATTTTTCTAGTGGGCTATATAATAAATTCTGAACTTATTCCCTCTGCCTCATAAGCTTTTCCAAGGGAAAATTTGGTTGATTTCTTTTTCTTTTATGTCTTAGTACATGACTACATGGAACAGCCTTTGGGGTACAAATCACTATTTTTCTTGTTGCCATGGTGTTTATCATTTCTTCACAAACACTCTGAACAACAACATCCAGGAAAACTACATTTTGTCCCCTCCCTCTTAAAGCCTTCACCATATTTCTTTATCCATATTTCTTTTATTCAAGATGATTCAACCATTAAAATTAAAACCTTTAAGGAAAATATCAAAGGGGGATAATAGCTCATATTCAGTGAACCTAGACTGGTAAGGGGGCTCAGAGTTGCCAAGAAACAAACATAACAGGAAGTTAACTTATTTACCACTTTTATTTATTCTCAGAAGTGGAATTTAAGTTTCAGGTGATTCATCTACTAAGACCTTTCCCAACAACAGTGCCTACTTTCTTAAGAGATTAAACCTACGTTATTTTATTGGTTAATTCAAGAACAAATCCCTAAGACGTCAATCCAGAACAATTTTTCCCTTCAATTTGTTTTACATCTTCCATTTAGATTTGGACTGCTGATTTGATGGGGCAGGAAAACTGAGTTTTCTTCATTTCAGGGCCTATTCACCTCTCGTTGCTTTTTACTATAGTTAGGCAGTTCCTATGTGCTAGGGACTTTCTGGGTCATTTGTGACAAAATTCCTTCTCTCTGTGACCTTGGAAATAATAAGGAAATGTCCATAGAGTTTGTCTAGGCACTCATGGTAAGGATAGCGTTCTTTAGAAATCACCACAAGACACAAACAGAAGCTACAGGATCCAAGAAAGTCCCAGTCCCTGGAGAGATGGTTTCAGATGTTGCACATAGAAACTGCCATTGTAAGAACAAGCAGAAATGTAACCAAGATAGTCATCCATATTAGGAAAAGTTCCCTGGTATGTAAAACTGATATTTTAGTCATCTTAAGATGTCAAATTCACCTCGAAAACTGTAAGGCAATACAAAACAAAACACCCACCAGCACCATAGGAATATGCAGCACACTGTTAGAATTATATCAGCTCATTTGGATGTCAAGAACTACACATCATTGTCACAGAGAACTGCAAGAAATTTTCTTAAATTGGAAAAAGATACAGAATCCTCATTACCACAGGTACCACAACAATCTGCAAATTGAGGGCTATGTTTGCCAGACATGCATTCCCTGAAAGAATAATCTCTTTGACAATGGATCATTCTCTCCTAAGCAATTTGCTGAATCAACTAAAACCTGGCCAAAAGAATTCCAACTGGTGCCTCCACAGAACAACATGGCATCCATATGGCACTCACTAACCCAAGGCAGGGCCTAGAATATGGGGCTGTTTAGCAATGTGTTGGGGTCCAAATGTATACACTACGATTAAAATGTACCTTTATTTTCTGTTACCAGTCTCAAGCTGTTTTCTGCAATTTCATTCCCTGATTCCTTGGGAAGGGAGATGGAGTAGTGGTGGTAGTGGAGGAAAGGAGATGGCAAAGAAAGATTTTCAAGTCACCCATTAATAACTTAATCTATCACTTAAAAGAATTTCTGGTCAACTGAATCTCATGGTTCAATAGCTTTTCAAAGCCTAAACTCCTAACAGAGTGTATTCTTCATGCCTTAGGAGGACTGCCCTCTCCTTGCCCCAACCACATGAAGACGATATCTTGGTGCAGAGCTAAGCTTAAATATCCTCACGGAATGGATTAAAAAAAAACCTGATATACAGGTTGTTCTCTGCTCAAGGTTTCTTAGCCAGAATATTTCTGGGCCTTGGTCTCTGTCGGCACTCTTGTCACTGTGCAGGTCACCTCAGCTGCAATGATACGAGGCCTGTACTCAGCATGGGCGGGCGATGAATGGCAATTGCTTCTAGGGGGCTCATAGGCCCCCTCTCAGCTCTCCCGGGTGCCATGGCTCCTCTGAGTTATGGCTGCCACTCCCACTCAGTCCCCACCCTGGGAAGACCACTTACGAAGTCCCTTCTTTCTTTGTGTCAGTCATCTGGTTGGCAAGGTTACCAGCAAGCACTTTCAGCCACTTCCCACATGCATCACGGAGGAGGCCAGGACACAGTGAGAGCATCTGCATTCCTTAGGTGACATGCCTAAGCATTAGAGAACAAGGGGCTCCATCTCAGGCCTCTTTCTGCCTGAGCATTTCACGCTGCCATTACCGCCCTACTGCACTTGCCCATGAAGACACAAGGAGAACCCTGAATGCAGTCTCCTCATAGTTATCAATGGGAATCAGGGGATGGGTAGCCTCTGCTTCTAGCTATCCCCTCAACTATCTGATGTATCTGCTTTCTTTCCAACACCACCTGGCCCCTACACACACAGGCTGAGATATAAGGCGACATCTTCACCCCATTCTTGATCCTGTTTCATCTCCTCCTTTCTCCTATAGAAGAAAGCTTTCCACTTCTTCCTGCTTGGTAGACACATCTCTTAAATGATATCAACTGTCTCCTCTACACTTTGACATATAGTCCACCAAGCTGGGCCCTTAATATTTTAAGAGGGTATCTGGAATTTTTAAAAAACACTTGGCTGTCTTGATAAAACCAAGGTTTAAAGATGTGTGGTACTGCTGTGAATACAAACCTTCTTATATTGGAAGTCAATGGTTGAATACGGACTTGTTTTTCCTCTTTCCGTTACTGCTTAAACGATCTGAATTTTCCCCAAGGTAATGGATGCCTTTGGTTGAACAGGAGTAAGATTGAACACAAATAAACGTGAAAAAGAAAAACTCTTTAAAATATTGTAAAAACCAACACCCTTTCTTCCCTTTCCATCCTTTCTTCCAATTCGTTCTTTCATTGAAGAAAAAATGCAAATATGTCAGCATCCAAGGAAGAGGCAGTGAGGAGTGCGGCAGCTTACCCAGGAGCCAGGAAGCAAAACGGCGAGCAAGAGAGGGCAGGAGGAGGAGGATGAAGTATGTGGAGTCGGGTAATACTAAGCAGATTAGGTAATTCATTGATCAAATAAATGAATATATTGAGGGTAATATGAACCAGGTTTCTTACTGTCTGAGGAAGAATTTTGAAATGTGAAAAAGGTAAAGGCTAAAATGAACCCTGGAATGTAAGACTGAAATTATAGGTGTGAACTCATGAATTTTTATAGATGGGTAGACAAACAGATACTCATGAATTTTTATTGATAGGTAGATACAATAACAGATTGACAGATGGAGAAACTGTCATAGATGTGTGTGAGGGATGGCTTTTTCTGATGGATCAGTTTGGCTAAGCTAAACTACAGTCCCCAGAAGTCCCTTTCTACTATGTTTCTGATTAGGGTGGGCTACAAGGGCTATTCTCTCGTGAGAATTGAAGGACAGAAAGGAAGCAGAGTCGTGTTGAAGCATATACATACCTTTTCCCAGTTATTCAAACACTAATCTAAGTGCTAAGTGCTGCTGTGAAGGAATTTTGCAGATGTGATTAAAGTCCTCAATCAGTTGGCTTTAGTCAAATGGGAGATTCTACTTGTTGGGCCTGACTTAACCAGTTGAAAGGTGTCTAAAAGAAGGCTTAGTATATTACTAAGTGAAAGAAACCCATCTGAAAAGGCTACATAGTCTATGATTACCACTGTATGACATTCTGAAAAAGGCAAAACTATGGAGACACTGAAAGGATCAGTGGTTGCCCAGGAGTGAGAGGGAGACAGGTATAAATAGGGCACAGAGGATTTTAAGGCAGTGAAATTGTTCTGTATGATACTACAATGATGGATACGTGTCATTATACATTTGTGTAAACCCACAGAATGTACAACACCAAGATTGAACCCTAATATAAACTATGGAATTTGGGTGACAAAGATGTGTCAATGTACATTTATCAACTGCAACAAATGTAGCACTCTGGTACAGGATGTCAATAGCGAGAAAGTTTGTGCATATATGGAGATGGAGACATATGGGAAACAGTACTTTCCTCTCAGTTTTGCTGTGAACCTAAAACTGCTCTAAAAAATAATGTCTATTAATTAAAAAACAAAAGAGGGCCTAAGCCTACCCTGATCAAACAGTATTGGTCCTCGATTCTTCTCCCTTTCCCCTGATCTTCCTTCCTGACTGCTCTCTGTGTGGACAAAATGCTTCAGTTTGTGCCCACAGGTGTCCAGCTCCCAACAATTGCATAAGCCAATTCCCTCTGTGTGTGTGTGTGTGTGTGTGTGTGTGTGTGTGTGTGTGTGTGTGTGTAATATACTGGTTCAGCTTCTCTGTTCAACCCTAATAGAATATATGTTTGTGTGTGAGTATATATTTGTATGTATGTGTATGTATGTCTACACAGAGAGCTTGTCCTATCCACTGAGAGTGTCTAGGAGCAGTAACACCCCAATAGTAATAAGTACATCTAGCATCCCATCCAGACCTATATTTTTAAATACCATCTTCCACTGCTAGGAACAAGAACTTCTGGAGAAATGGCTGATTACAGGCTCGGGGCAGGGAAAGTATAAGGTGAGCCTAGAATATGTTGTTATGCTAGGAAGTAAGAAATGCTTAAGGAATGATAGGGACCTGTCAAAGGGACACAGAAGCCAGGTGTAGGGAGTTCACACTGGCCAAATCTAGGACAATTTGTGCTTCAAAATAAATTAGCATATCTAATTATAATTCATGAAGCAAAATAGAAAACCATAAAATTGCACTGATAGAAATAAATGAGTAAATAAAGAAATTAGGTAGAAAGAAAACCACTTATTTACAGTATAATGCCAATTAATCAATGTAGATCAAATGATGGGAATAGATAATCACCATCTGGCACCATTTGGTAGTTGATATAGACAGGAGTCACCAATGGAAGCTGGACACAGATTTGCATAGAGACAGTATATTATTTATAATATTGGGCAATTCTGCCACAAAATATTAATCAAATGCAGAGGGAAAATGCTGACTTCTCCAGATGAGCACAGAATCATTTCTGTGGTACTCCTCCTAAGAATGCATGACCTGAGTCTGGGCATGTGGAAACAGCAAACAGACTCAGGTTGACGGACATGCTGCACATATAGTGAAGGCCTGTCATCTTTAAGACAGAAGAACTGTTCCAGATTGATGGAGAGTGATGGGACATGACAATTGTATTCAATGTGTGTTCCTGGATAAAGTCCTGGACCAGAAAATAAAAAGACATATTGTTAGGACAGTTTGTACATTTTGGATGTGTCTGTGCCTCAGACAGCCACATTGCATCAATGTTGATGCAATCAGGATTTGTGAGGGTTGTATAATGGTTAAGAAGGAGAATATCTTTATTTTTAATAGGTACACACTGCAGTGTTTAAGAGTTATGAGCCATCCTGTCAAAACAAAATAAATAGGTAAATAGATAAAGAAAATGTGAGGAACCTTGGGTATTGAGGATCCGGGAGTTCTCTATGCAGTTCTTGCAACTTTTCAATAGGTTTGAAATTATTTCAAAATTTTAAAACACTAAAAACTTAAATGCAATGTTTTCATTACAGTGATTCAAAAGTGAAAAACTAAGGGCATGTGTCCTAAAGTAGTTCAAAGTAAATTCACACATTATTTTTGTAGGGAGTAACTAAATGGGAAACAGAGCTTGGGTGAGTTCTTCAAAGAAAAACAGGATATCATCCTTTTCACTATGTAATAAAGTATGATGTTGACAGTGAAATGACCTATAGCACTGTATAAATCAAATGTTGCTTCTGCAGACTTTAAAAAGTGTGCTGATAAACAGAGTGAATTAGTTTTCTATCACTACGTAGAAAATTACCACAAGTTCATTGGTTTAAAACAATGCACATTTATTATCTCATAGTTTCTGTGGGTGAGGGATCTAGACACAGTGTAACTAGGTTCTCTGCTCAGGATTTCACAAGGCTGGATTCAAAATGTGACTGGGTCTGCATTCTCATGTGAAGCAGGAAGGTCTCTCAAGCTCATTCAGGCTGTTGGCACCGAGTTCCCTGACAATGGGCCAGGGCACCCTCAGATCCTAGATGTTGCTGAATCCTCTAGGAGGCCCTTTCAGTCCTCACCCTGTAGGCCCTTCATAGGCAGTTCACATGCCTCCCCCTGCAGGCCATCAGGAAAAGCCCTGTGATGCTTTATCTGTTTTTAAGTGTCCACCTGATTAGGTCGAACCCACACAGATTAAGAAACAGGGCTTTCTCCTTTGCCATGACCAGGCAAAGGTCATGGCCTTTCTCCTCATCCGTTCTGCTAGAGTTTGTCTTTGGTAACAAATCCACCAGACAAATCTCCAGGCAGCAGATTAGGGCAACGTATAAAGAAATTTCATGACAAAACACTGAACACAATCAGTAATGTACAAGTATACAGATCAGCCACAGGTTGTCTTCCAATATGGATGACAGCCCCTTCTTTGCCCCCCTGGGTAGTGGTAAGGTGGGATTCTTTCTGGCTTTCTCTAGGGCTTATTCTTGAGCTCGGACTTGACCAGGCCTCTTCCATCCTGAGCCACGATGATGCCATGTATGTTGCTAAGGTAACACCAAATGCTGTAACAGATAAACTCTGAAAACTTTTGATTAACTCAAAGTCATCTGATTAGAAACCTAATTACAAGGGTGATATCCCATTATGTCCACAGGTATCCCCCACACACAAGGGGAGGGCATTATACAAGACGTGGGTCATCAGATGTCATCTTAGAATTCTGCCTTACACACAGAATAAGCTACCCTTACTACTTGGACCTCCCAGATCATGAGTCTCACTCTGTATCAATGTGACTCATTAAAGAGAAAAAATCCAAAACAGTATTATTTTCTTGTTCAATCATGACACATCATAGCATTTGAGGGAACTACACTTTTGATTAACTCTTGAATAGACCTCAATACTTTTTACTTTCTTCCTGGTCATGTAAGTCAAAAGAGCTGATTATAATTATTTTCTAAAAGGACTAAAAAGGGTTTTCTTCCTCAGCATCCTTGATCAGTCTATAAACCTAAATCTGCATTAATACTGACCTGGAGAAAAGATGATAAATGAGAGAAATGGGTTTAAAACAATTTTTTTTTCTACCAAGCACCTACAATCACTGACTCTCACCTCCCAGCCCAGTTGAAGGTTCTGGTTAAGACTGTGTTGCAGGACTCGCATCTGTAAAAATAACACTTGCCTTCAGGTTGGGTCAAATGATAGAGTTGGCTTTTCTGACGTACATGCCTCAGGAGTCTTGAGTCAGGGCTTCACAGACTCACTTCCTGATTCTGCGATCTCCCAAGACCCTGACCACTGCTCTTGGAATGCTCTCCCCCACTCTAATAGACTAAGCTTTGACCATGCCAGCGGGAGCCCATGGTCATGAGTCCTGTGCCATTGCCTTCTTCCCACCCGGCTTTATGGCTTGGCCATTAACACTAGTATCACATAAACCCAAAGAGGGAACAGAAAGATGGAAAAGATATGAGGGAGAGTGATGAGAAGATGAAAACGAAGTAACGATGGAGTCTGCCAACAATGCCAATCTTCCCAGCCATGCCGCAGTTCTTTGGCACAGTTTCAGGCATTCCTGGTCTTACAACTCACTCCCCACATCCTCGCCACCATCCCCAAATGAAGGCTAGGAAATGTCACCCACTCCCACCTAGAGAACAACTTCAGTTTGTTCTGCTACACAGATCAGACTACCCAAGAGGATAATTAGACACTTAACTCTATGAAGTGGCCTGTGCTTTGAGTGTTTTTTTGTTTTTTCACTCCAGAAAATAATGAGAAGAGAACAACTGTTACAAATAACAAAAGAAAAAAAAGCAAGTCATAACTTTGAATGGCTTGAACATCCAGCCACTGAGTTTTCCTTGAGGTAATCTGACCTAGCTAGATCCTAGATATGGAATCTGCCCACTCAACACTTTTAAAAGTTGCTTAGTTTTTAAGAAAACCTGAACTGTCAACCAACAAAGTAGAAGGACTTGCAGTGCCCTTAAATCAACCAAGGGAGATCTAAAAATCAAAATCTCCCCGACATTAGTCACTAGCAATCAATGTTCAAATACTCAAGGAAATTGGGCTTTCTCCCACAAAGGTCATGTTCTTTTCCTATGTTCTTCTGGGGCTTATCTATAGTGATAGATCTACCAGATAAACATTCAGTCACCAGTCTAGGACACAGTATAGAGAAATTTCATGACGAAACACTAATTACAATGAGTAATGTACAAGTACACAGATCAACTGTGGTTTGTCTTTCAATATGAGCCACAGCCCCTTCCTGGGCCATTCTGGTCCCTAGTAAGGTAATATTCCTCCTGGCTGATTTCTCCAGGGTTTATTCTTGAGCTCAGACTTAACCAGGCTACTGCAATCCTAAGCCACAATGATGCTATCTGCGTTATTAAGGTAACACTAATTGCTATGACAGATAAACTCAGAAATTTTGTTCCATGCAATTACTCAGGAACCAGACTGTCAAAGGCTCTGCTGACTTCAGTACCTGGTTTCCAAGGTCGCCCTGACCACTGACACATAGCCAACAGAGGGGGAATGAGGATGGCAGTCACCTAGGAAGCACTGATGGGCCAGGCCTAGAAGTGATGTACATGACTTCACCTGGCATTCCATTGGCCAGAACTCAGTCACCTGGTCCCTCCTGAATGTAAAGGTCGTTGGGAAATGCAGTCCCCATTTCAGTAGCAACTTCCCAGAAACAATACTCTATGGAAGAGAAGCATGCGTCATGTGTGGACAGCAATCTAGATCTGCTACAATGAAGACAGTGGTAGTTGGTGGTAGCAACTACCATTTACTGTGTTCTAGGCCCCTGATAAGTGCTGGACAAATAGTTTCTCCCTGAATCCTCAAAATAACCCTATGAAATACATTTTATTATCCCACTTTTAAAGACAAGGAGGCTGAGGCTCAGAGAAGAATAAGTTAATTGCCCAAAATCACCTGAGTCACCAGGAAGAAACAAGGGCTAAAATCCGAGACTATCTAACCATAAAGCCCATGTTCTCCAGCACTACTCCACACTGCTTCCATTACGTTTGGCTATAGTGACTTGATTAGTTTTCCTCTTTGAGTTGTTTATCTTACTGCCAGAGAAGTTTCTACTCACCACAGAACTTGGAACTCCGTACAAGTTCGAGAATTGTCTAGGGTCTATAAAATTCCTTTGTAGCTTGAAGCCAATTCTTTCTTTCCATGAAATGATCCCTGGATCTCCCACTCACACTTGAATGTCAAGTGATCTTGACACTAGAAAGCCTCACCATACTGCTTTTTTCTTCAAGAATCTTCATTAACTTACCCAAATGTGACCACATAATGGAGAGAGGGAGAGGGACAGAAAGAGAAGAAGAGATAGAGTGTGTGTGTGTGTGTGTGTGTGTGTGTGTGTGTGTGTGTGTGTCCATTTTTGGCAACCCAGAGCCTATTTCCCAGAGCCAGCTGTAGCGCCTACTATGTCCCCATAGTAATCACACCCCCAAGGAATGTTCCAGCCAGAATCAGAATCAGGCTTGATCTCTGAGTCAGCCCTACAAAGTTCTCACCTTTTGTGGAGGAGTGGAGGAGCTCTGGGCCAATGTGACTCACAAAAAAAACTGTTATTTCTCTGTGCCTAGAGGCCAAAATTACCATTGCCATTCTAAGTAGTCAATAAAAGGCATAGGGGACATTCAGTTAAATGTGGCAGATTGAATGTGTATATTTACCTTCACTGTTTGCCAAATACCACAAAAATTACAGAAAGGAGCAAATAAAATGCATAAATCCACAAGGAAGAGAAGAATAAGGAAAATTAGAATAATTAAGTTTTGGAAGCTGAAAAGCAAATGGACTACTGACTTAGCAGACGTGAAAAAAATAAAACCTAAGCTAGCAGTGGGAAAAAGCCAGAAACACATTGACCTGGACGAAGAACTAAGTCCAGTCTCTTAGCACCTCTTAAAGAAGGAGTGCAGACAAGCCTGAAAATAAATGGATTTTTTTGAAGGTCTATACCAAGCAGTATTTCCATTATCTGCTGCTGCATAAAACCTACCCCAAAACTTAGTGGTTGAAAACAACCATTTTGTTTTGCACACAATTTTATGGGTTAGAATTAAGGAAGGGCTCAGCTGGCCAGATCATCTCTGATCCTGGTGGCATCAGCTGGGGCAGCTGAAGCAGGAGAATCCATTTCCAATATGGCCTCAGCATTCATGTTCTGGCAACTCAGTGATCCTTGGTGCCTCTCTCTTTCTCTTCGCTCCTCTCTTCACACTCCCAGTGAAGTCTCATTCTCCAGAGCCTCTCCCATGGCTTGGGCTTCTCAACAGCAGAAGCCTCAGGATAGTTGTACTTCTTACTGGCTTCCAAGAAGCAGAAAGGAAAAGCTGCCAGACTAGTTAAAGACCAAACCCGGAAGTGGCCCAGCATCATTTCCACTGTGCTCTGTTGGTTGAAGAAGTCCCAGCGTCCACCAGATTTGAGAGAGTGGAGAAACAGACTCCACATCTTAATGAGAGAGGACACAGTCACATTGGAAGAAGAGCACATAGGATAAGAGATGCTGTTGTGGCCATTGTTGAAAAATGCAATGAACTACAGTCCACCTTTTAACCACAATACTTCACATCCTTCCCAGTGCAAAACATTCACCCCACACCCAAGACGCCAAAGTCTCATCCCACTATAGCATCAGCTGAAATCCAGGATCTCAGCATGTACATTAGATCCAGGTACAGATTCCTCAGGAACAGCTTCAGGCACAATTTCTCAGGTACAGCTCCTTAAACTCAGTTCTCTGGAACTGAAGATGTGTGAACTATAGACGTAAGTCATCTGCCCCCCACAAATACCCAACATACAACACACAGCATATAGAATGAGAAATATTGTTCTGGCCATTTTAGAAAAGACCATATGCCACAGGCAGTTAGACCACTCCCCTACAGTCAGGGAACCATCTCTCATTCACCCAAGGAAAAAATGAGAGAGATTCTCTGGAGAGGGTCTCTGGATTCAGGGACAGCAGGCTAAGTTGAAGGTAGAAATGCTGAATGGAAAATAAAAAACAAGCAAAGTTTATATGATGAATAGTGAAACCCCTAACTCCCATTTCCTCATTACTTGTCCCCAGAATGCTAGTAGCTCTGCTCATATCCTGAGGAGAAAACCTCTCTGAAAAAACTGACCAGCCCAAAGAAAAAACCCTATAGGTACTGTCATTTTGAGGACCTCAATGAGGAAGCCCATTTCAATTACTCCACAGGTCAGGCTACCTCCCAATAAGGCTTGCCCACACCACACAGAACTAACATCCAGCCCTCTTTTTTTTTCAATCATCAAGCTTTTGAATAAAAGCTAAGATCCATGAACCATCATATACTTAAGGAAAGCTACAAACATGGAAGCATGAGATTGAAAAATTTTAGGGCTCTGAAACCACATACATACTCCATGGAGCCAATGCAAACTTTGCATTCATCCAAAGAAAAGATGCTGTTTTTTTAAAAAGTTATTTTTCCTCAAAGTTACAAGTTTAAAAACTAAAAGAACTCATGATATATAAAAATAACTTTTCAGCAGCAGCGTTTTTAGCTCTTTGAGCTACTTTTATTAATTACCTTCATATTTCTAATATGCCTATATGAATATTTCTGAATGTTTTCATGTTAGATATCATCTATTCACCTTCTAAAATAAAAGGATTTAGCTCTTTTATGTGAGATGAGGCATGTGTGTTATAGGAAACTACATCATCAGAATGTTTGCAGTAAAGAGTAGTTTGTTCACTTAATGCTACAAGGCACTGGTATAACAGGACTTTTTAATTCAACTTAGAGCACAGATGCTCCTGGGGAAGTTAACAGAGCTGCTTTACCTCAGTTTCAGTTTGCTCCCAATAATGTAGACAGAAATAGAGGGGCTTTCTGAAAGATAAAAGAAACAGGGACTCGAATCCCTTTACTGAGGCTTAAATTTGTTAAAATCTCCCTGAGACTAGGTTGCCCCTTACTGAAGCTAGATGGCAGTAAAGACCACCAAGCCTCCTGAAAAAAGATCCTCTATGAGAGTAGGAAATTAAACCAGGTTTAAAAAGACAGGAAACTAACACTGTGAATCAGAAGTCTCTACAGGCTCCTAGAGCTCATCCCTGCTCACTACATACCTCACCTGGTGGCAGCACAATTTCATCCTGAGGGTGGAGAGTGGAAGGAGGATGAGGACTGAAAAACTACCTATCAGGTACTATGCTTATTATCTGGGTGATGAAATAATCTGTACACCAAATGCCCCATGACACACAATTTACCAATATAACAAACTTGCACATGTAGCCTGAACCTAAAAGTTAAAAAAAAACCATACTCCCAATACTATAATTAATGACAGTTCATCTACATTGACTATTAAGTATAAAATACATGATTCACTCATTAGTGATAGTACAGCTGCATTGATTATTAAGTATAAAATACCATTCATTCATTGTAATTTTGTCTTTTCAATAAATTTGAAGTTTTCACAATCCGTGTTAAAAGAATCCTTTCAAATGTTACTAAAATGGAAACTCCTGAGGATAGATAGACTGAATTGCCAACTGGTACCATCTTCTTGGTGCGTGGAAAAAATCTCATGATCCCTAAATCTACCAATTATCCGAATGTCAAATGCCTAAGTGACCTTGAGAATGATACCTTGAATATTGCCATACATATAAGCTGAGGATGTTTTGTTATAAGCAACGGGAACCAACTCTGGCTAACTTAAGGCCAAAGGGGATTTGTGAGAGGCATATGGCAAGAGCTCACAGAATTGGAAGAAGAGATGAACAATCAGGCCTCAGGAAGAACATGAACAGCCTCGGCTGCTCCTGCAGCAGTGTGTGGGTCCCCCTCTGAGATACTTCAGGCAGATCACTGTTCCATTCACTCTCTACCTACAGGGAGACTCCAGATTCCAGAGGGGTTGGGGCTAGGAATCCACACATGGCCAAGGAGAGGCGCTGCAGGAAGACAGGACAGTGGGAGGGTTATTAGCAGAAAAGGGGAGAAGAGGTTTTGGCAGGAAGAAACAAGAGCCCCTGTACCAGGCAGCCCAAGTCTCATTCTTTCTAATTGCCTAGCTTCTACTTTTAAGATTCTAGATGTCATCCCCAAGTAGAGAGGAAACCAATGTTAAATGGCTGGCATGTGAATTGTGCAATAGTCCATATATATATATATATATATATATATATATATACACACACACACACACACACACACACACACACATATATATACTTTAAGTTTTAGGGTACATGTGCACAACGGGCAGGTCTGTTACATGTGTATACATGTGCCATGTTGGTGTGCTGCACCCATTAACTTGTCATTTACATTAGGTATATCTCCTAATGCTATCCCTCACCCCTCCCCACAACCCACAACAGGCCCCGGTGTGTGATGTTCCCCTTCCTGTGTCCATGTGTTCTCATTGTTCAATTCCCATCTGTGAGTGAGAACATGCAGTGTTTGGTTTTTTGTCCTTGCAATAGTTTCCTGAGAATGATGGTTTCCAGCTTCATCCATGTCCCTACAAAGGACATGAACTCATCATTTTTTATGGCTGCATAGTATTCCACGGTGTGTATGTGCCACATTTTCTTAATCCAGTCTATCATTGTTGGACATTTGGGTTGGTTCCAAGTCTTTGCTATTGTGGATAGTGCCACAATAAACATACGTGTGCATGTGTCTTTCTAGCAGCATGATTTATAATCCTTTGGGTATATACCCAGTAATGGGATGGCTGGGTCAAATGGTATTTCTAGTTCTAGATCCCTGAGGAATCGCCACATTGACTTCCACAATGGTTGAACTAGTTTACAGTCCCACCAACAGTGTAAAAGTGTTCCTATTTCTCCACATCCTCTCCAGCACCTGTTGCTTCCTGACTTTTTAGTGATCGCCATTCTAACTGGTGTGAGATGGTATCTCATTGTGGTTTTGATTTGCATTTCTCTGATGACCAGTGATGATGAGCATTTTTTCATGTGTCTGTTGGCTGCATAGATGTCTTCTTTTGAGAAGTGTCTGTTCATATCCTTTGCCCACTTGTTGATGGGGCTATTTGTTTTTTTCTTGTAAATTTGTTTGAGTTCATTGTAGATTCTGGATATTAGCCCTTTGTCAGATGAGTAGGTTGCAAAAATTTTCTCCCATTCTGTAGGTTACCTGTTCACTCTGATGGTAGTTTCTTTTGCTGTGCAGAAGCTCTTTAGTTTAATTAGATCCCATGTGTCAATTCTGGCTTTTGTTGCCATTGCTTTTGGTGTTTTAGACATGAAGTCCTTGCCCATGCCTATGTCCTGAATGGTATTGCCTAGGTTTTCTTCTAGGGTTTTTATGGTTTTAGGTCTAACATTTAATTAGTCTAACATCTTGAATTAATTTTTGTATAAGGTGTAAGGAAGGGATCCAGTTTCAGCTTTCTACATATGGCTAGCCAGTTTTCCCAGCACCATTTATTAAATAGGGAATCCTTTCCCCATTTCTTGTTTTTGTCAGGTTTGTCAAAGATCAGATAGTTGTAGATATGTGGCATTATTTCTGAGGGCTCTGTTCTGTTCCATTGGTCTATATCTCTGTTTTGGTGCCAGTACTATGCTGTTTTGGTTACTGTAGCCTTGTAGTATAGTTTGAAGTCAGGTAGCATGATGCCTCCAGCTTTGTTCTTTTGGCTTAGGATTGTCTTGGCTATGTGAGCTCTTTTTTGTTTCCATATGAATTTTAGTTTTTTCCAATTCTGTGAAGAAAGTCATTGGTAGCTTGATGGGGATGGCATTGAATCTATAAATTACCTTGGGCAGTATGGCCATTTTCACAATATTGACTCTTTCTACCCATGAGCATGGACTGTTCTTCCATTTGTTTGTATGCTCTTTTATTTCGTTGAGCACTGGTTTGTAGTTCTCCTTGAAGAGGTCCTTCACGTCCCTTGTAAGTTGGATTCCTAGGTATTTTATTATCTTTGTAGCAATTGTGAATGGGAGTTCACTCATGATTTGGCTCTCTGTTTGTCTGCTATTGGTGTGTAAGAATGCTTGTGATTTTTGCACATTGATTTTGTATCCTGAGACTTTGCTGAAGTTGCTTATCAGCTTAAGGAGATTTTGGGCTGAGAAGATGGGGTTTTCTAGATATACAATCATGTCATCTGCAAACAGAGACAATTTGACTTCTTCTTTTCCTAATTGAATATCCTTTATTTCCTTCTCCTGCCTGATAGCCCTGGCCAGAACTTCCAACACTATGTTGAATAGGAGTGGTGAGAGAGGGCCTCCCTGTCTTTGCCAGTTTTCAAAGGGAATGCTTCCAGTTTTTGCCCATTCAGTATGATATTGGCTGTGGGTTGGTCATAGATAGCTCTTACTATTTTGAGATAAGTCCCATCAATACCTAATTTATTGAGAGTTTTTAGCATGAAGGGTTGTTGAATTTTGTCAAAGGCCTTTTCTGCATCTATTGAGATAATTGTGTGGTTTTTGTCGTTGGTTCTGTTTATATGCTGGATTACGTTTATTGATTTGCGTATGTTGAACCAGCCTTGCATCCCAGGGATGAAGCCCATTTGATCATGGTGGATAAGATTTTTGATGTGCTGCTGGATTCGGTTTGCCAGTATTTTATTGAGGATTTTTGCATCGATGTTCATCAGGGATATTGGTCTAAAATTACCTTTTTTGTTGTGTCTCTGCCAGGCTTTGGTATCAGGATGATGCTGGCCTCATAAAATGAGTTAGGGAGGATTCTCTCTTTTTCTATTGATTGGAATAGTTTCAGAAGGAATGGTACCACCTCCTCCTTGTACCTCTGGTAGAATTCAGCTGTGAATCCGTCTGGTCCTGGACTTTTTTTGGTTCACAAGCTATTAATTATTGCCTCAATTTCAGAGCCTGTTATTGGTCTATTCAGAGATTCAACTTATTCCTGGTTTAGTCTTGGGAGGGTGTATGTGTTGAGGAATTTATCCATTTCTTCTAGATTTTCTAGTTTATTTGCGGAGAGGTTTATAGTATTCTCTGATGGTAGTTTTTATTTCTGTGAGATTGGTGGTGATATCTGCTTTATCATTTTTTATTGCATCTATTTGATTCTTCTCTCTTTTCTTCTTTATTAGTCTTGCTAGCAGTCTATCAATTTCGTTGATTTTTTCAAAAAACCAGCTCCTGGATTCATTGATTTTTTGAAGGGCTTTTTGTGTCTCTATCTCCTTCAGTTCCGCTCTGATCATAGTTATTTCTTGCCTTCTGCTAGCTTTTGAATGTGTTTGCTCTTGCTTCTCTAGTTCTTTTAATTGTGATGTTAGGGTGTCAATTTTAGATCTTTCCTGCTTTCTCTTGTGGGCATTTAGTGCTATAAATTTCCCTCTACACGCTGCTTTAAATGTATCCCAGAGATTCTGGTATGTTGTGTCTTTGTTCTTGTTGGTTTCAAAGAACATCTTTATTTCTGCCTTCATTTCGTTATGTACCCAGTAGTCATTCAGGAGCAGGTTGTTCAGTTTCCATGTAGTTGAGCGGTTTTGAGTGAGTTTCTGAATCCCGAGTTCTAGTTTGATTGCACTGCGGTCTGAGAGACAGTTTGTTATAATTTCTGTTCTTTTCCATTTGCTGAGGAGAGCTTTACTTCCAACTATGTGGTCAATTTTGGAATAAGTGCAGTGTGGTGCTGAAAAGAATGTATATTCTGTTGATTTAGGGTGGAGAGTTCTGTAGATGTCTATTAGGTCTGCTTGGTGCAGAGCTGAGTTCAATTCCTGGATATCCTTGTTAACTTTCTGTCTCGTGGATCTGTCTAATATTGACAGTGGGGTGTTAAAATCTCCCATTATTATTGTGTGGGAGTCTAAGTCTCTTTGTAGGTCTCTAAGGACTTGCTTTATGAATCTGGGTGCTCCTGTATTGGGTGCATATATATTTAAGATAGTTAGCTCTTCTTGTTGAATTGATCCCTTTACCATTATGTAATGGCCTTCTTTGTCTCTTTTGATCTTTGTTGGTTTAAAGTTTGTTTTATCAGAGACTAGGATTGCAACCCCTGCCTTTTTTTGTTTTCCATTTGCTTGGTAGATCTTCCTCCATCCCTTTATTTTGAGCCTATGTGTGTCTCTGCACATGAGATGGGTTTCCTGAATACAGCACACTAATGGGTCTTGACTCTTTATCCAATTTGCCAGTCTGTGTCTTTTAATTGGAGCATTTAGTCCATTTACATTTAAGGTTAATATTGTTATGTGGGAATTTGATCCTGTCATTATGATGTTAGCTGGTTATTTTGCTCGTTAGTTGATGCAGTTTCTTCCTAGCCTTGACGGTCTTTACAATTTGACATGTTTTTGCAGTGGCTGGTACCAGTTGTTCCTTTCCACGTTTAGTGCTTCCTTCAGGAGCTCTTATAGGGCAGGTGTGGTGGTGACAAAATCTCTCAGCATTTGCTTGTCTGTAAAGTATTTTATTTCTCCTTCACTTATGAAGCTTAGTTTGGCTGGATATGAAATTCTGGGTTGAAAATTCTTTTCTTTAAGAATGTTGAATATTGGCCCCCACTCTCTTCTCGCTTGTAGAGTTTCTGCCGAGAGATCAGCTGTTAGTTTGATGGGCTTCCCTTTGTGGGTAACCCGACCTTTCTCTCTGGCTGCCCTTAACATTTTTTCCTTCATTTCAACTTTGGTGAATCTGACAATTATGTGTCTTGGAGTTGCTCTTCTCCAGGAGTATCTTTGTGGCGTTCTCTGTATTTCCTGAATTTGAATATTGGCCTGCCTTGCTAGATTGGGGAAGTTCTCCTGGATAATATCCCGCAGAGTGTTTTCCAACTTGGTTCCATTCTCCCTGTCACTTTCAGGCACACCAATCAGACGTAGATATGGTCTTTTCACATAGTTCCATATTTCTCGGAGGCTTTGTTCATTTCTTTTTATTCTTTTTTCTCTAAACTTCTCTTCTCACTTCATTTCATTCATTTGATCTTCCGTCACTGATACCCTTTCTTCCAGTTGATCAAATCGGCTACTGAGGCTTGTGCATTTGTCACATAGTTCTCGTGCCATGCTTTTCAGCTCCATCAGGTCCTTTAAGGACTTCTCTGCATTGGTTATTCTAGTTAGCCATTTGTCTAATCTTTTTTCAAGGTTTTTAACTTGTCATGGGTTCGAACTTCCTCCTTTAGCTCAGAGAAGTTTGATCATCTGAAGACTTCTTCTCTCAACTCGTCAAAGTCATTCTCCATCTAGCTTTGTTCTGTTGCTGGTGAGGAGCTGCATTCCTTTGAAGAAGGAGAGGCGCTCTGATTTTTAGAATTTTCAGTTTTTCTGCGCTGTTTTTTCCCCATCTTTGTGGTTTTATCTACCTTTGGTCTTTGATGATGCTGACGTACAGATGGGGTTTTGGTGCAGATGTCCCTTCTGTTTGTTAGTTTTCCTTCTAACAGTCAGGACCCTCAGCTGCAGGTCTGTTGGAGTTTGCCAGAGGTCCACTCCAGACCCCGTTTGCCTGGGTTTCAGCAGTGGAGGCTGCAGAACAGCAAATATTGGTGAACAGCAAATTTTGCTGCCTGATCGTTCCTCTGGAAGTTTTGTCTCAGAGGAGTACCCAGCTGTGTGAGGTGTTAGTCTGCCCCTACTGGGGGGCCTCCCAGTTAGGCTACTCGGGGGTCAGGGATCCACTTGAGGAGGCAGTCTGTCCGTTCTCAGATCTCAAGCTGCGTGCTGGGAGAACCACTACTGTCTTTCAAGCTGTCAGATAGGGACATTTAAGTCTGCAGAGGTTTCTACTGCCTTTTGTTTGGCTATGCCCTGTCCCCAGAGGTGGAGTCTACAGAGGCAGGCAGGCCTCCTTGAGCTGCGGTGGGTTCCACCCAGTTCAAGCTTCCTGGCTGCTTTGTTTACCTACTCACACCTCGGCAACGGTGGGTGCCCCTCCCCGAGCCTTGCTGCCACCTTGCAGTTTGATCTCAGACTGCTGTGCTAGCAATGAGTGAGGGTCCGTGGGCGTAGGACCCTCCGAGCCAGGCACGGGATATAATCTCCTGGTGTGCCGTTTGCTAAGACCGTCGGAAAAGCGCAGTATTAGAGTGGGAGTGACCCGATTTTCCAGGTGCCGTCTGTCACCCCTTTCCTTGTCTAGGAAAGGGAATTCCCTGACCCCTCATGCTTCCCAGGTGAGATGATGCCTCACCCTGCTTCAGCTCACACTCGGTGCGCTGCACCCACTGTCCTGCACCCACTGTCCGACAATCCCCAGTAAGATGAACCCAGTACCTCAGTTGGAAATGCAGAAATCATTTGTCTTCTGCGTCGCTCATGCTGGGAGTTGTAGACTGGAGCCGTTCCTATTTAGCCATCTTGGAACCACCCTCCAGTAGTTTTCTTGAAGAGAAAAAATAATGTAGCTGTTACGTGCATGGACGTTAGAGTCAGACATCCTGGGTTCCAATCCCAGTTTGGCCCTAACTGTGCCTTGGACATTTTCTAAAGGATCAGTGTATCTAGCCATTCCCAGCGTTTCTGAGATTTGGTTTCACCAGTAAAATGCAGAAAATGTTTACATGTTTCAGTTAATATGCCTTTGGTAATAGAACGCAAGACCCAAATGAATAAGGGAATTTAATGTCTTATAAAACTGAAAAGCCCAATAGTAGGGAAATCTTCAGTGGCTCAACAATCTCACTAAATATCCAGCCTCTTTCCATTGTCTGCTCTCCTCTTGGGAACATCCACACACCCCAAGGCTGGCTGTACTGTGATGGAAAAGATGGCTGCCAGAAGATTCTGGACTTTCATATTTCCTCATTCATATTCAATAAAGAAGAGTGTCTTCCTTAACCATCTAACAAAAATCCTGGACCTTCCTTTAATTGGGCCATCTTTGTTCACCCGTTGGCAAGAGAAATGGGATCTGGGAATTAGAACAAACTGCAACAGGAGAGGGGCAGAATGGATACTAGGGAGGCAACCACAATCCTCAAATCCTTCATATCATCTCCCAGAGACAATCTGAGGACTGAATGTACATAAAGTGCTAATAAATACCTGGCGGATATGTCAAATACTTGTGTGTGTGACAGTGTGTGTGTCAAGAGATCTAGAGATAAAAAGCTTGAGACAGAGGTACAATTTCCAATTTAAGACCTATACAAGAGGGGGATTTTCAAGAAGATAGAGGATAGGAGAAAGGGCTAACATGTAGCTCCCATTTGGATGGACAGGACAGCATGAAGAGACTCACACCATGGACTTTTGCTCCAAAAGCCACCACAGGAACGTACCAGGAAAACTGAAAGAATTCACACATCCTTTGAAAGAAGCAGCACACCACTGCAAATTCCACAAGACAGATGAAAAACTGTGAGTTTCCAAAGTGTGAGAAGGGAAAAACCTGCCTCTTAACATACACCCCCACTGGGGAACCTGAAAATCCAGATTATGGGAGAAGGATTTAACCTTACCTGGAGCAGAAATGGATTTAGTGTGAAATATAAAAGTAGAAGCAGCAGTAGGAAGAGTCTTATAGGCACTCCAGTCTCCAGCTCAAGCCCAGGGAAGCCATCCCTGGCTCTATCTCACAGGGCCCTCAGGGAAGGCAGCCAGTGGAATTTGGGAGGGGTCACAGGGTGAAAGAAGCTTCCAACTGAACTTTGTAATAATTTCAACTGGGTACGAACTCTCTTGAGCAGAATCCAAGGAGCAAATGGGAACTGCTGCAGAGAGGAACAATAGAGCTGTGGCCAACAATGTGGGCTGACGAGGAAGAGCAAGGCCTGAAAGCTGTGCTTGCTTTGTCAGTGGAGAAGTTTGTGCCTGGGGCAAGGTCTGAGCCCAGAATGCAGGCTGCCTGGAGATAAACTGTTACTTGGGCACTGCAGGAGCCAGACTGGCCTCACTGACTGCATGGGAGTTGGAGGAGGCCTGTTGCTACCGGCTTTCCCCCACATCCCTGGCAAAAGAGACAGCCATGATCCCCTCTGGAACATAACCCCATTGGCCCCAGAGAACCACTCCCCAACCCCCACAGTGGCCATGGTAAGCCCTATCCAAGAAGAGTCTGAGCTCAGACTCACCTAACCCTACCCCCACCTGATGGTATTTCTCTATCCACCCTGGTAGCTGATCACAAAAAACATAAACTCTTGGGAACTTTATGGCCCTGCTCATAACCCAAATATTAATCCTGGCCAACTTAGGGTGAGCTTATGTCTCCCTTCTACTACTGCAGCTAGTGCTCTCTTGAAAGCGCCACCTCCTGGCTGAAGGCCAACCAACTCACGACATTACAGCCACCTCCACCAGAGCAGGTCCTGGTATCTATGGCTGGGAGACCTGAAGATGGATCACATCATAGGACTCTGCAGACATCGCCCAGCACCAGCCTGCAGCCTAGTAGTCCCACTGGGTGACTAGACCCAGAAGAGCAACAGCAATCACTGCAGTCTGGCTCTCAGGAAGCCCCATCCCTAGGGGAAGTAGGACACCACTACATCAAGGGATCACCCCTTGGAACAAAAAAATCTGAACAGCAGCCCTTGAGTCCCAGACCTTCCCTCTGACATAGTCTACCCAAATGAAAAGGAATCAGAAAAGTAATTCTAGTAATATGACAAAACAAGGTTGTACAACACCCCCCAAAGACCACATTACCTCCCCAGCAATGCATCCAAACCAAGAAGACATCTCTGAATTGCCAGATAAAGAATTCTGATGGTTGATTATCAAGCTGTTCAAGAAGATACCAGAGAAAGGTGAAAACTTGCTTAAAAAAATTAAAAAAAAAATAAAGGATATGGATGAAAAATTCTCCAGAAAAATAGATATCATAGAGAAAAAATAATCACAAATTCTGGAAATGAAAGACATACTCAGAAAAATACAAAAGTGCACTGAAAAGTGTCAATCATAGACTAGAACAAGTAGAAGAAAGAACTTCAGAACTCAAAGACAAGGCTTTTGAATTCATCCAATCAGACAAAGATAAAGAAAAAAGAATATTAAGAAATGAACAAATCCTCTATAAAATTTGGGATTATGTTAAATGGCTAAATCTAAGAATAACTGGTGTTCCTGAGGAAGAAAAGAAATCTAAGTCTGGAAAACTTATTTGAAGGAATAATCAAGGAAAAATTCCCTGGCCTCACTAGAGATCTAGACATCCAAATATAGGAAGCTCAAAGAAAACCTGGGAAATTCATCACAAAAAGATAATCACCTAGGCACATAGTCATCGGGTTATCTAAAGTCAAGACGAAGGAAAGAATCTTAACAGCTGTGAGGCAAAAGCATCAGATAACCTATAAATGAAAACGTATCAGAATAACAACAAATTTCTCAGCAGAACCCTGAAAGCCAGAAGGTATTGGGGTTCTATCTTTAGCCTCCTCAAAAAAAGTAATTGCCAGTCAATAATTTTGTATCCAGCAAAACTAAGCTTCATAAATGATGGAAAGATACAGTCTTTTTCAGATAAAAAAAAAAATGCAGAGAGAATTCGCCACTACCAAGCAACACTACAAGAAATGCCACAAGGAATTCTAAATCTTGAAACAAAACCTCTAAGTACACCAAAATAGAACCTCCTTAAAGCATAAATCTCACAGGGTCTATAAAACAACAGCACAACGAAAAAAAAAAAAAAACACAAAAGGTATTCGGGTAACAACTAGCATGGTGAGTAAAACGGTACCTCACATGTCAATACTAATGTTGAATGTAAATGGCCTAAATGCTCCACTTAAAAGATGCGGAATGGCAGAATGGATATAAATCTACTGACTGAGTATCTACTGTCTTCCAGAGACTCACCTGACACATAAGGACTCACATAAACTTAAGGTAAAGCAGTGGAAAAAGATATTCAATGCAAACACAAACCAAAAGTGAGCAGGAGTCCCTATTCTTAAATTAGACAAAACAGACTTTAAAGCAACAACAGTTAAAAAAGACAAAGAGGTAATTACATAATGATAAAATAATCAGTCCAATAGGAAAATATCACAATCCTAAATATATATGCGCCTAATGCTGGAGTCTCAAATTTATAAAACAATTATTACCACACCTAAGAAATGAGATAGACAGCAATATAGTAATAGTGGAGACTTCAATACTTCACTGACAGCACTAGACAGGGCATCAAGACAGAAAGTCAACAAAGAAACAATGGGCTTAAACTATACCCTAAAACAAATTCACTTAACAGATATTTAAAGAACATTATACCCAACAACTGCAGAATAAACATTCTTTTCATCCAGCACATGGTACATTCTTCAAGATAGACCACATGTTAGGCCACAAAACAAGACTCAATAAATTTAAGAAAGTTGAAATTATATCAAGTACCCTCTCAGACCAGGGTAGACTAAAACTGGAAATTAACTCCAAAAGGAACCCTCAGAACTATACAAATACATAGAAATTAAATAATATGCCAGGCACGGTGGCTCACGCCTGTAATCCCAGTGCTTTGGGAGGCTGAGGTGGGCGGATCATCTATAGTCAGGAGTTCAAGACCAGCCTGGCCAACATAGAGAAACCCTGTCACTACTAAAAATACAAAATTAGCCAGGTGTGTTGACGCATGCCTGTAATCCCAGCTAGTCGGGAGGCTGAGGTAGGAGAATCACTTGAACCTGGGAGGCAGAGGTTGCGGTGAGCCGAGATCACGCCATTGCATTCCAGCCTGGGCAACAAGAGCAAAACTCCGCCTCAAAAAAAAAAAAAAGGAAGAAAGAAAGAAATTTAAAAATCTGCTCCAGAATGATCCTTGGGTCAACAGTGAAATCAAGATGGAAATTTAAACATTCTTTGAACTGAACAGTAATAGTGACATAACCTATCAAAACCTCTGGGCTACAGCAAAGGTGGTGCTAAGAGGAAAGTTCATAGCATTAAATGCCTACATCAAAAAGTCTGAAACAGCAAAAATAGACAATCTAAGGTCACATCTCAAGGAGCTGAGAAACAAGAACAAACCAAGCCCAAACCCAGCAGAAGAAAAGCAATAACCAAGATCACAGCAGAACTAAATGAAATTGAAACAAAAAAAAAATACACAAGATAACTGGAACAAAAAGCTGGTTCTTTGAAAAGATAAACAAAATTGAAGATCATTAGCAACATTAACCAAAAAAAAGGGAGAAGATCCAAAAACAAACAGGAGATATAATCAATACCACAGAAATACAAAAGATCATTTGAGACTCCAATGAACATTTTTATGCACACAAACTAGAACACCTAGAGGATATGGATAAATTCCTGGAAATATACAACCCTCCTAGATTAATTGAGGAAGAAATAGAAATTCTGAACAGACCAATAACAACAGCAAGATTGAAACACTGATTTAAAAATTGCCAACAACAAAAAAAAAAGTCCAGGACCAGATAGATTCATAGCTGAATTGTATCAGACAATCAAAGAAGAATTGGTACCAATCTTTGGAAACTATTCCAAAAGACAGACAAAGAGGGAATACTCCCTAAATCATTCTGTGAGGCCAATATCACCTGATATGGTTTGTCTGTGTCCCCACCCAAATCTCATCTTGAATTCCCATGTGTTGTGGGAGGGAGCTGGTGGGAGGTAACTGAATCATGGGGACGGGTCTTTCCCATGCTGTTCTCATGATAGTGAAGAAGTCTCACGAGACTTGATGGTTTTATAAGTGTGTGTGTGTGGGGGGGGGGGGGGCGGTTCCCTACACAAGCTTATTCTCTTTGCCTGCTGCCATTTATGTAAGACATGACTTGCTTCTCCTTGCCTTCCTCCATGATTGGAGGGCCTCCTCAGCCATGTGGAACTGTAAGTCCATCAGACCTGTTTCTTTTGTAAATTGCCCAGTCTCAGGTATGTCTTTATCAGCAGCTTGAAAACGGACTAATACAGTAAATTGGTACCAGTAGAGTAGGGCTCTGCTGAAAAGATACCCAAAAATGTGGAAGTGACTTTGGGACTGCGTAACAGGCAGGGGTTGGAACAGTTTGGAGGGCTCAGAAGGAGACAGGAAAATGTGGGAAAGTTTGAAACTTCCTAGAGACTTATTGAATAGCTTCACCCAAAATGTTGATAGTGATATGGACAATGAAATCCAGGTTGAGGTGGTCTCAGATGGAGATGAGGAACTTGTTGGGAACTGAAGCAAAAGTGACTCTTGTTATCTTTTAGCAGAGACACTGGCGGCATTTTGCCCCTGCCCTAGGGATTTGTGGAACTTTGAACTTGAGAGAGATGATTTAGGGTATCTGGCAGAAGAAATTTCTAAGCAGCAAAGCATTCAAGAGGTGACTTAGGTGCTGTTAAAGGCATTCAGTTTTAAAAGGGAAACAGCATAAAAGTTCAGAAAATGTGTAGCCTGACAATGTAATAAAAAAGAAAATTCCATTTTCTCATGAGAAATTCAAGCCGCCTGCAGAAATTTGCATAAGTAATGAGGAGCCAAATGTTAATCCCCAAGACAGTGGGGAAAACATCTCCAGGGCATGTCAGAGATCTTCACGGCAGCCCCTTCAATCACATGACCAGAAGCCTAGGAGGAAAAGATGGTTTCGTGTACTGTTATTTTTTTATTTTTAAAATTATGGCCATTATTGCAGGAGTAAGGTGGTATCTCATTGTGGTTTTGATTTGCATTTCTCTGATCATTAGTGATGGTGAGCATTTTTCCATATGCTTGTTGGTCATTTGCATATCTTCTTTTGAGAATTGTCTACTCATGCCCTTTGCTCACTTTTTGATGGGATTATTTGTTTTTTTCTTGCTGATTTGTTTGAGTTCCTTGTAGACTCTGGATATTAGTCCTTTGTCAGATGTACAGTTTGCAAGTATTTTCTCCTGCTCTGTGGGTTCTCTGTTTACTGTGCTGATCATTGCTTTTGCTATGCAGAAGACTTTTAGTTTAATTAGGTCCCATCTATTTATCTTTGTTTTTGTTGTGTTTGCTTTTGGGTTCTTGGTCATGAACTCTTTGCCTAAGCCAATGTCTAGAAGAGTTTTTCTGATGTTATCTTCTAGAATTTTTATGGTATCAGGTCTTAGATTTAACTCTTTGATCATCTTGAGTTGATTTTTGTATAAGGTGAGAGGAGAAGATCTAGTTTCATTCTTCTACACGTGGCTTGCCAATGATCCCAGCATCATTTGTTGAATACAGGGTACTTTCCCCAATTTATGTTTTTGTTTGTTTTGTTGAAGATCAGTTGGCTATAAATATTTGGCTTTATTTCTGGGTTTTCTATTCTGTTCCATTGGTCTACATACCTACTTTTATACCAGTACCATGCTGTTTTGGTAACTATATCCTTGTAGTTTAGTTTGAATTTGGCTAATGTGATGCCTCCATATTTGTTCTTTTTGCTTAGTCTTGCTTTGGCCATGTGGGCTCTTTTTTTTTTTTTTTTTTTTTTGGTTCCATATGAATTTTAGGATTGTTTTTCCTAGTTCTGTGAAGAATGATGATGGCATTTTGATGTAAATTGCATTGAATCTGTAGATTGCTTTTGGCAGTATGGCCATTTTCACAATATTGATTCTACCCATCCATGAGAGAATGTGTTTCCATTTGTTTGTGTCATCTATGATTTCTTTCAGCAGTGTTTTGTAGGTTTCCTTGTAGACATCTTTTGCCTCTTTGGTTAGGTATATTCCTAAGTATTTTTCTTCACAGCTGTTGTAAAGGGGGTTGAGTTCTTGATTTGATTCTCAGCTTGGTCATTGTTGGTGTATAGCAGTGCTACTGATTTGTGTACATTGACTCTGTATCCTGAAACTTTACTGAATTCATATATCAGACCTAGGAGCTTTTTGTGTGAGTCTTTGGGGTTTTCTAGGTATATAATTATGTCATCAATGAACAGTGACAGTTTCACTTCCTCTTTACCTATTTGGATGTCCTTTATTTGTTTCTCCTGTCTAATTGCTCTGGCTAGGACTTCCAGTACAATGTTGAATAGCAGTGGTGAAAGTGGGCATCCTTGTCTTATTCCAGTTCTCAAGAAAAATACTTCCAACTTTTCCCCGTTCAGTATAATGTTGGCCGTGTGTTTGTCCTAGATGGCTTTTATTACCTTAAGGTATGTTTCTTATATGCCAATTTTGCTGATTTTAATCACAAAGGGATACTGGATTTTGCAAAATGCTTTTACTGCATCTGTTGACATGATCATATAATTTTTGTTTTTAATTCTGTTTATGTGATGTATCACATTTATTGACTTGCGTATGTTAAACCATCCCTGGTATGAAACCCACTTGATCATGGTGTATTATCTTTTTGATATGCTGTTGAATTTGGTTAGCTAGTATCTTGTGGAGGATTTTTGCATCTGTTTTCATCAGGGATATTAGTCTGTAGTTTTCCTTTTTTTGTTATGTCCTTTCCTGGTTTTGGTATTAGGGTGAAGTATTGGTCTGTTTCCATGCTGCTGATAGAGACATACCTAAGACTGAGCAATTTACAAAATAAACAGGTTTAATGGACTACAGTTCCACATGGCTGGGTAGGCCTCACAATCATGGTGGAAGGCAAGGAGGAGCAAGTCATGTCTTACATGGATGGCAGCAGGGAAAGAGAGCTTGTGCAGGGAAACCTCTTTCCCATGTGAAAGACCTACCCCCATGATTCAATTACTTCCCACCAGGTCCCTCCCACAACACATGGGAATTCAAGATGAGATGTGGGTGGCAACACAACCAAACCATATCATTTAACCCCTGGCCCCTCCCAAATCTCATGTCCTCACATTTCAAGACCAATCATGGCTTCCCAACAGTCCCCCAAAGTCTTAACTCATTTCAGCATTAACTCAAAAGTCCACAATCCAAAGTATCATCTGAGACAAGGCAAGTCCCTTCCACCTATGAGCCTGTAAAATCAAAAGCATGTTAATTACTTCCTAGATACAATAGGGGTATAGGCATTGGGCAAATACAGCCATTCCAAGTGGTAAAGATTGACCAAAACAATGTTAACAGATGTTGGCATGGATGTGGTGAAAACGCAACACTTTCATACTTCTGGTGGGAATGTAAACTAGTACAACCACTATGGAAAATAGTATGGGGATTCCTTAAAGAACTAAAAGCAGAACTACAATGTGATCCAGCAGTCCCACTACTGGGTATCTACCCAGAGGAAAATAAGTTATTATATGAAAAAAAAACACTTGCATGCACACATTTATAGCAGCACAATTCTCAATTGCAAAAACATGAAAGCAACCAACAAGTGGATAAAGAATATGTGATATATATATATATAGTATACACACACACACACACACACCATGGAATATTACTAAGCCATAAAAAGGAATGAAATAATGGCATTTGTAGCAACCTGGATGGAGCTGGAGACCATTATTCTAAATGAAGTAACTTGGAAACGGAAAACCAAAAGTCACATGTTTTCATTTATAAGTGGAAGCTAAGCTATGAGGGCCCAAACACCTAAGAATAAAATAATGGACTTTGGGGACCCAGGGGGAAGGGTGGTAAGGGGGTAAGAGATAAAAGACTGCAAATAGGATGCAGTGTACACTGCTCAGGTGTACCAAAATCTCAAAATCACCACTGAAGAACTTTTCCATGCAACCAAACACCACCTGTTCCCCAAAATACTATTGAAATTAAATAAATAAATAAATACCTAAGAAGCCCTAAAAACTAAAAGGTTACAAGACTCCTACTTCCCATATATACAATGTTAACCCATAAAATCAGTATAAAGAAATTAATAAAGGTAATTTTTCTCAGAATGACCATTTTGATAAGTTCTTTCATATATCAAATTATTTCCAAAATATTTTTGGTACCACTGCTTGTGTACAGCCTTAATCTGCCTACTTGATAACCCAATATTATATATATAGGTAGGTAGATTAATGAAAAGAATGAAAAAAGAGGTAGATGAGAGACAGATATATAGATGAATAGGGGCTATATTTTAACTGCTCACATAATATTTCAAAGTCTATTTAAATGAAGATACAAGATTAATTAGAATGTTATCTATATACCTCAAAAATGACTCTTCTTCTTGCAAAGGTAGATTATAGTATTCTAAAACTTAAAAGGACTACAGAAATCATTATGCCAACCATAATGATTCTTATCCAGATAAGAAAACTTAGGCTAAAAAGATAAAAGCCAGGATCACACAGTTGGTGAGTGCCAGAATGAAACCAGATCCTAAATGTCCTGGTATCTAGCAAAGCAGTTCTCTACAATACAATCCCACCTTCCTTGATAATACTAAGTTGCTCAGCAAACAAGATCCTCATAAATGTTGCAAGGATAAATTTCCTTTCAGTCTGCCCAAAGCAAATAACCACAATTTCAGTATTAGTAAAACTCAGATCATCTAGGCATTGTCACCCCTTCAAGTTGCCCTCAGAGTGGGACAGTCAACTTGGAAGAAATTTTGACTTAACACAAGTTTCCCAGGTCTGAGAAATATGGCAAGAGGTGGGATTTACTGTTGTTATTGCTTATCAAAACAGTGAGAAATAGCAAGTTAATCCACAAAGGACAAATTGTGGCTGTCATTTCCTTTTTCTCTAAAAGGTAAATATGTATAGACTGCAAATCATGTCCAGGAGAACTTATTTCTCACATCCCCATCCATCAGTTTGCTCTCAACTGCTCTCAACAAAGTGGGGAACCAGCTTTAAAACAGCTCTGAAACAGAAGGCTACTCTAGGTATGAAATATCCCATGGATCAAACCCAATATCTCACTTCTCTTGAGTGCTCTCTTATTCTGACATCCAGCATGGTCACAAATAGCTTTTAAAACTGGACCAGGTACAGAAACCAGTCAAAGAAAACAAGAGGATAAAATTTGGAGAAGCCCATCATAGATTTTAGCTTCCAAGCATATCACCAAAACCGTAATGTTCAACAACTTAAGCAGACCTTCTCAGTGACTTCAGTTGACTTCAACGGATTCTGTTTCAGTCCATTTACCACAAAACAGTATGCCAAGGGAGGGACCCCACAGAGAGGAACCTCTCCTATCTAGCCACACCCTACCAACTCAGGTCTGGGGTCCTGATGCTAAAAAGCTAAGTAACAAAGAAAATAATTTTTGTGCCTCTGAAGCCATTTTTCGAGGTGAGATGTTTCGCTCCTAGCCAAGCAAAGCTGCAGAATCTGTTGAATGTTGCCTTGCTCCCTCCTTGTCACCAGCCTGCCCTTTAACCCACCACTGAATGCCCTTTTTCTGCTCCAAGACAGCTATTGAATCACCACATTATACTCCCTGACCCTGCGGGGCCATGGTACAATATCAGAATGTCAAACTGGGTCTGAAAAGGGCTTTGTGTGGGATGAGACAAGACTCTAAGGATAGTAGAGCTGCTGAATCACTCAGGATCTGACCACAGATAGTGCTATGCTAAGCTTGCTCGGTAAAGCTGGTGCCAGAAGCCCCTGTTAAATCTCTGGGCTAATTATGGAGGGTGGGAGGGTGACCTTGGAGGCAAGTTGTACTTAACACAGAGACCAGGAAGCCTAAGGGAAGAAACCTAAGTTGTACATCCTCATAAATACAATTTAAAATTCTCTAATTTAATAAAAGCATGCGATCCTACGACAAGGTAGTTTTCCTTAGGAACAGGTGCATTGCAATTTTTTTTATTTTTATATTAAATCTTCAGAGAGTTACACGGTAGATGGCAGCCTGGAAATACGCTGATGTATCCTGGCAGAATCTCAGACATAATGATTTTTTTTCCTCTGTAAATCTTCCATCAGTGGGAAGGAAAGCCCTGCCAAAACTGAGGAACCCAAGCTGGAGGCAGCGAGGCTCCCACTCAGAGCACGGCGGCATGCCAAGGCTTTCAAGGCCAAATCGGAAACAACCACGTTGAGTTCATTAAAACGACTGAATGATCAAAGGCATGCAAGCCTTCACAAAGGCAAAAATTAATCTGTTTAATACTTGGCTAAATTCTCAAGTGCTGAAGTAAATTTGAAACGAAATTCATCAAACTCCCCCTCTTCCTGTGGAAAAATCCTTTGAGTTCCTCAGAGTGTCCAGCAGATGGCAGAAGCGGTCTTTGTTTCAATCCACGCGCCTCAGCTACCGCGCCATGCCCAAAATTAACGGGAATAGGTACACCTGGGTATAGCTGTATATCTGAATGTGAAAATACACTTTCAGGATATCAGGAATTATATTCCAGTATGGCTAGGGTTATTCTCAATTATCAATCTCTTTTCGAGGGAGGAAACGTCCCCAGGATGTGGTACCAAAAGATGACTCTTGGACATCAATGAAAAGGCCTGTGGAAGGACGACAGTCCAACTACTGGAGCCCTGTTTTTATATCTCTCAGGAGCCTCCCACCATGTCCACCCCTCATCTCCCTCCCCTTTCCTGTTCCATAAAGACTTGCACATATTCCTGAGTCTTCAGAAACCTGTGTCCTCGCCACCTAGGTGAAGAAGCTGGGTATGTACCAGGATATTCCCTACTGCAACAATGCCTCCTCAGCCTGCCTCCTCTGCCCAGGTCAGCTTCCACAACCAGAGGTTCTGGGAATTAGGTTCCACTGTCCTGAGCATTATGAATATTGATTCCCGTTGGACAAACTGCAGCTAGTCTAGGATCTCAGATTCCTCCACTTCCCGGGAGGACAACATATAAAATATTAATACATTTCATCATGAGAAACAAAACTCATTAAAACTACATACATATTCATGAAAATTATTTCACTGTTTATTCATGAAATGGAAACATTTATTCCAACCAGATCAAGGGAAGGAAGAAAATGTTTTCTATAGGTCCAATTTTATACACTCTGGTATGAAATCAATCAATAGTAGCTAGGAGGAGAAAAATCAAAGATTTCCTTTTCAACAGCAATAAATCCAGTCAAATCCTATTTGGTATGGCACTTGCCATAGCTTGTAAAATCTGAAGTTGCTAAATTATGTATTTCAATAGTAATCCCTTACAAATTAATAGGAAGTACTAAATTAGGACAAACGGCCTCCAATTGGATCCAGATGCTCAATCCTAGACTAGGTAGAAAGTGTGAAAAATTAGGAACTGTACTGATTCTTTCCCTGAGTTTCTTGAAGGAGCCAAGTTCTCCCAGCATGGAATGTAAACACTTGGGAAGGTAGCCTAAGAGAAGCATGTGTTACGTGGCAGCCTGAGTCCCAGCTGTGTTTACACTGAGATTCCAAAATATCTGAGCCTGGAAAGAGAGCTGTGGTGTAAGGAGGAACAGAGGAGCCTCCTAGGACAGACTGACCCCAAGGGGAAAGAGAGAAGCTGGTTCAAAACCAATGGGCCAGGGTTCAAGGGGAGGTGTGGTCATTAACAAAGCAGGGTGACCATTGCTCAGCTTATCCGGGATACTCACATCCAAGTCCCGAGGGTGATGATGGAGAAAATGCTGAAACCCATTGACATTATTGGCCCCCCTCATGGTGGTGGCTGTATTGATGGTGGTGGCAACAATAAAAACAGCAGTGGCCTTGGGCGGCCTTAGGGCTGACGTCACCATCCTCAATCTTGGAGACTGGCAGCATCCACAGAGAGACGGTGCCTTTGGGAGGGGGAGGCATCTGTGACACTGCTGCTGTATCTGCCATTGATGAGGAAGAGGCCCCAGCTGCAAATGAGGCCAGCATTTAATGACCCAGTATCAGAAGAAGAAAATCACAGACCTCCTGCTGTGACCACACCAACTAGTTCTCAGAGAACTGGCTGCAGTAGGTGGAATAAAGACCCCCCAAAGATGCCCATATCCTAAACCCCAGAAGCTGTGAGTGTATTACCTTACAGGGCAAAAGGGACGTTGCAGATGTGATTAAGGACGTTGAGATGGGGACATTATCCTGGATTATTTGGTGGGCCCAAGACAATCAGTCACAGGGTCCTTAGAAAAGGGAGGAAGGAGAGTCAGAATCAGAGAAGAAGATACAACAACAGAAGCAGTGGTTAGAGAGAGACTCAAAGATGCTGCACTGCTGGCTTCAAAGATATAGAAAGAGGCCTCAAGCTAAGAAATGTGGGAAGTCTTCATAAGCTGGAAAAGGCAAGGAAATGGGTTCTCCCATGGAGCTTCCCAAGGCAGCATGGCTGTGCCGACCCATTTTAGACTTACAGCCCCCAGAACTATATAAGTGTGTGGTTTTAAGCCACTAAGACTGTGGTAATTTGTTACAGCAGAAATTGGAAAATAATACACTGGTGATACACTCTTTTGAGGGCTTTCAGAACCATTTGTGAGGATAAGGAGGCTCAAATTCCCACCAAGGGGAAACAGAGCCAAAATGTGTGGGGGCATTCTCCTCCACAGTTTGTGCACATGGGGGATGCAGGTCAGCATAGGGTAGACTAGGTCCATGGGTCTGCTTTATGTGCCAAGCTCTCACCTTGAACCTTCATTCACATCAGTGGCATCTGTTTTCTACAATACACATCACTTTGCTCTCCTTCCATATCTTCAATAACTTCTAAGAGGCAAGTTGTGCCATAAGTACTTCAAAGGATACCACATGTCCCATGTCTTTTTTTTTTCTTTGAGTCGGAGTATTGCTCTGTTGCTCAGGCTGGAATGCAATGACCCAATATCCGCTCACTACAACCTCCAACTCCCAAGTTCAAGCAATTCTCCTGCCTCAGCCTCCCGAGTAGCATGCACCACCATACCCAGCTAATTTTCGTATTTTTAGTAGAGACGGGGTTTCGCCATGTTGGCCAGGCTTGTCTTGAACTCCTGATCCCAGGTGATCTGACCATCTCAGCCTCCCAAAGTGCTGGGATTATAGGCATTAGCCACTGCTCCTCGTCCCAAGTCATTTAATATCCTAAGGCCAAAGCTCATCCTTATTTTTTGGAGACTAATTACTCAACATTTCTCAATCATTTTCTCTAGATTTTAGTTCAGTCCTTAAAATCATTCTGCTGATGAGATATTCTGGAAATGTCTTCAGAGCTTTGCCCTATGACTACAAAAGAAATCCAGCCCACCCACCTGAGGTTCAAGGCTTTCTTTTCAGCCAGGTCATCATTAAAGATGGGGCCCAAAAAAGTATTTGTACTGGCAGTACTCAACCAGTACTTCCTGCCAAATGAATAATCTATTTCTTCTCAAAAATCAAATGTGTCCCAGATCTGAAAAACATATAGTCCCCCTGTTAGCCATCACAGTACATTTTATTTATGTCCAACTATATTATCTCTGTTAACAATAGGGTTCAGGAAACACTCAAATGATTTCAATTAACAAACGATTTTCAAACTTCATTTGAAAGCTTTGATATCATTTTTTTCTTAATCCTCATATAAGCACTATCAACAAGAAGAAAAAAAGTGATGAGTTTGCTCAAATTCCTTTTATTATTTTTCCTGACCACCTTTTGGCAGGGAAGTTAATGAGCAGTCAAGTGATATAAAAGGACATAATAGTAGAGCAAAAGCAAAGTACACACTTGACCACGATATTCAAGACTGAGAACAACCTGCCCAATGCTCCCTTCCAGCTAGACTTGTCCTCTGAACAAGTTACACAACCTTGAACACGTCACAAACTTTCTGGGCTTCCATCTCATCAACTCTCTGTTATAATACATCTACATTTGTTTTAATATTAAACATTTAATTTATCTGCCAGTTAAATTGTTTAATATTCCTTCTTCATATTTTCCAGTGGAAACTGGCATTGGAGGGAGTGCTCCCCATTTATACTGTGGGGACAACTCTTCCACCAGGGAGGTGAGTGCACTAGTTTGAAAAGCCTGGGCCTGTATACTTTCTCATACTCCACATGTACTAATATGCTGTACATTCCCATCTTCCTTGCTTTGGTTCGCTCCATTTTTTTCATCCTACTTCCTTCACCATTTGAAAGTGCCCTCTGCTTCCACCAATTTTCTCACATTTTAAGCCCAGCTTATCTCTCACCTCCTCCATAAGGCCCACCCTGACCATAGTTTCTTCTTCAAATTCATGGCGCTCATTCTTTGTAGCATTCAGTTGGAATTTAACTATATCTTTCTTGTGATGCCTTTTACTGTTACTTAACTCTTGTGTTATTTCACTTGTTTTTACATGCACCTGATCTTCCAGCCATGTCATAAACTTCTTAGAGATCAGAAACCATATAAGCTTTGTTTTACACTACCCACAGCACCTAGACCTGTGCCTTGCATATGAGAAGTAGTCATTCACTTATTTATTTATCCATTCAGTGTGTATTTATTAAACTGTGTGCCAATTCATAATTGCCGAGTGAATGAGGAGCAAGATAACTCATGTGATCTAAAAACTGAATAATCGGATCCTTAATAAATAAGAATTTATCCTTCTCATTTCATATTTACTCTTAAAATTGTAGGATGATTTCTCCACTGGCAAATTTAAACTGCAGATATTCTGAGCAGGTTTCAAATACAGGAATGGCTGTGCATGTCCTTGTAATTACAATTGACACAAAGTGCTACAGGTTAAGTGCCTAGAAGAACAGATTTTGTACACTTATAAACTACAGAAATTCCCAAGACTGACAGAGCGAAAATAATACACCCTACACGTGCTCAATTGGTAAAGCGCATGTTAAATGATGACATAATTGCCTTTATTTAATCAAACTGTCTTTACAAAACATAGGTCAGTTCCTTTAGGGGCAATGAAGTAGATGCCCTTGCTTACTGTGTAGCCAGAATGAATGGCTACTTGCCACTTCTACCATAAACCTCAAATTTCAAGTATTTAACTAAATACCTTCAAATAATTAACTAATGAAAATCTAATTAAGCTGAAAGTTACCATCAAATTATTAAATCAGATGCTATTTTAATACAAATCAAAATGGATTACATTCATTAAATAAATTGTGTGCCAAAGGACGGATGTCTGAAAATAGTCCAAAAGGGGATTCCCGTATTCCCGGATTCCCATAGTCTGACTACCTCAGACAACTCTATTTCAAAAATAAACACATTTACTTCATTGTATGGACTGCTGCCTTTTGCTGTTTTACCTACACGAAGCCTGGCAAATTATTTCGCTGTAGAATGTAACGATGTGAGAGGTTCTGAGTGGTGAGTGTAATTACAGAACTTTGGTCAAGCGCCCTCTGGTGGTCAGATAAATATTTTTTTCTACCATAAAGTGCTGAAAAGCTAGTCAAAGTTTATTATCAGTAATTACCAAAAATAAATCACTATATAAATAGCACATCATCAAACCTTAATTATGTGGAATATTGAGCCACCTGAGTAAAAATCTGAATCACATTAATATAGGTCCAAATCTCAGCTGTAGCTTTTTTTTTTTCACCACTTTCTTTACCTTAGGCAGGTTAACTCAAACTCTGTGGGGCTCAAGTTTTCTCATTCATATCCAAAGTTGATTTAAGGAATAAGTGAAAGAAAGACATAAGGGAAATAAAAATAATTCCCTGGATATAATAGATACCAATAAATGATACCAACAATTCCTATCGTTATCCTTAATAGCAATACGCACTTGTCTGCATCGAATGCTTATCACATGCCAAAAGCATTATGTTCCTTACTGATGTTACCTCGATCCTCTCAAGAACCATATCAAGTTGGCATTATTATCTACCAGTTTAAAAATTAAGAAGCTGACAATAAGAAAGTTAAATGATTGGTTGAGAGTCACAGGGTGAGTAACAGAGCCAGGATTCAAACTTGCCTGTGGAATGCCAAGGTCAAGGCCTTCCTCGCCATGATATACTGCTATTATCACAAATGATGACAACAGTGATGGAGATCACAATGAGAAAAAGTATTTCATAGGATTCCCCTAATAAAAATAACTTTTCCTTGGCACAAAGGTCCTTTGAGATTCCATGTGAACATTTCTCTGTTTTGTTTTTTCTTACCCCTGTGTACATACAGGGTAATGAAAAGCTACCCATTCTCTGTTATATAAAGGATGCCAGGCCAGGCGCAGTGGTTCACACCTGTAATCTCAGCACTTTGGGAGGCCGAGGCAGATGGATCACCTGAGGTCAGGAGTTTGAGACCAGCCTGGTCAACACGGGGAAACGCATCTCTACTAAAAATACAAAAAATTAGCCAGGTGTGGAGGCGGGCACCTGTAATCCCAGCTACTTAGGAGGCTGAGGCAGGAGAATTGCTTGAACCCAGGAGGCAGAGGTTGCAGTGAGCCGAGATTGTACCACTGCATCCCAGCCTGGCGACAGAGCAAGACTCTGTCTCAAACAAATAAAAAAAAAAAAAAAAGGATGCCAACACTCTATTCCTTTGACAAGTGTTATTACCTCCGGATATTCTCCTCCTGGTGGAATACCTGAGATGGCTCATATACTTTTCCATTAGAATTTCTTAGGAATATAATTCATTTAGGCATGCATTTGTTTTCAAGTCAATCTGTTACCAGGAGTAACTCAGAGGGCTCCATATCGTGCATTCTGTTTGCTTCCTTTAATTAAAATCACATACAAGTATAATAAAATAAAATTGTAAGACATTATATTTAATATTGTGTTACAAAAATATGTTCATTGTCATAGCTTTAAGAAAGTAGAAATCGGCCGGGCACGGTGGCTCATGCCTGTAATTCTAGAACTTTGGGAGGCCAAGGCGGGCGGATCACAAGGTCAGGAGATCAAGACCATCCTGGCTAACACAGTGAAACCCCATCTCTACTAAAAATACAAAAAATTAGCCAGGCGTGGTGACAGGCGCCTGTAGTCCCAGATATTTGGGAGGCTGAGGGGAGAGAGTTGTGAACCCGGGAGGCGGAGATTGGTATGAGCCAAGATCACACCACTACACTGTAGCCTGGGCAACAGAGCGAGACTCCATCAGAAGGAAGGAAGGAAGGAAGGAAGGAAGGAAGGAAGGAAGGAAGGAAGGGAGGGAGGGAAGGAAGGGAGAAAGAAAGGAAAGAAAGAAGAAAGAAGAAAGAGAGAGAGAAAGAAAGAAAGAGAAATCAAAAAGAAAAGATAAAAGTTAACCATAGTATTATTGCTCACAGGAATGTTATTAATAGTCATGCCATATGTCCTTCAGTCTTTTCTCTATGCAATTACTTTTTAAAATAGGATTATAATAACAAACTGTTTTTAAGCCTCATTTTTATTTCATATCAGGTGATATGCACTTGTTGTGACATCTTTGGGTGCCGGTCTCCATCTTTACAGTCCAGAAAACATTGTTATCCAGATGCCTTAAAGCCCCTCAAGCATTTCCAATTGGAAAATGAATAGTTCCGAAAGTAAAGGTGCAGACTGAAAATTTGTGCAGTCCAACCTCAACTTTGCTGTAAACAACTTTTTTCTTTGTCTTTAAACATCTTTATCCCATCAAATATTTAATCATTCAATTAAAACATAACCGAACACCAATTATGCACAAAGTCCTGTGCCAGGCACTTAGGGGGCACCGATGCAAATCAGATACATCATTACAGTATGTTTGAGGGAGCCAGGTGCTATACTTCATAAAGGCATTCTGTCTGGGGTTGAGATTAAAATGTAAATACATTTCAGGACTATGGAGGTAAGGCTAGACAACCCCCCTCCTTCACCATATCTATTGCATTCTCCAGTTTTCGAGGAAGCTGAGAGGCTTCCTGGGGAGAAAGTTGAAAACAATAAGTGGGGTTCAGAAATACATAAACTTGTGGGAACTCTGAAGTGGAGCAGGGAGATCCAACGGATTCAAATTGTAAAGTGTCCCATTTCAGGACCTCTGAAAAAAAATCATCCTAAAGAATCCTAAAGAACCCTCCTCCACAGAGTTAATACACAGAAGGGAGCACTGGTTTCAAGATGCAGAAATGGCTACTGTTGCTTAATCCTGGCCTAACCCAGCCTCATGGAGGAGTCCAGGTACCCCTAGGTGTGTGAAACTGTAGAGTTCTCATTAAACTACGCAAGGCCCAGCAATTTTACTTGGAGATCCCTCTAACAGATCATGGTACCGAAGAAAGAAAGAATGTGTCCCTGTACTTTCAAGAAACTTAGAACCATTACAGCACCGAGCAAATTGACAGTGTCCAGGGTCATTGGTAAAGATCCGTACCCAAGAGAGCACCAATAACAGCAGCTGTGGTGGCAGCACCTAGCTCAGAATGCCAAAAACAAGGCCACAAAACAACTTTCACAAATATAAGATATAGTCCAGGGAACTCAGGAAAATACAAGCGGGCAGAGAGCCTGCAAGCATGCAGGTATGAGGCTAAAAAGCCTGTTCAAGGGTTGCAAACTCAAACACCTGTGGACCAAACTTGTATCCTAAATAAGCAATATGGACTGGGTGATGCCTGAAGTAAATTGGCAAGTACTCCTCAGCTGTAGCTGACCAAGGCTATGCCAGCCCAGGAAAAACACTGGCCATATCAGCAACAGCATCAGGGTAGGAAGAATTTGGGGCCAGGCTGAAACGAGAGAGGTGTTTACTTAGAAGCAACGTAGCCAGGCTAGAATACCATAATCACCACCATAATAAGGCAAAGCAGCAGCTGAGAAAATGGAGTGAAGCACCAATTGTCAACAAAGAGGCAAGAAACAGTAAATCAACACTGGCAGTTACGTGATGGGATATTCACCAGTGTCTCTTTCATACCTCATTTTTGCCTTGTCACCATTGCCCATAGGAGCGTCAGGCCAGGAGACCTCCAAGGACCCAATGAGAAGTGGAACTAGAAAGATAAAATATCCAACTCTTGGGTTTTGAGTACAAAAGACAGAGCAAGTAGCCAATGGAGAAGTTAAGAGCAGGTGATCTGCACCTGAACAGCTGTGAGCAACAACTGAAGCCACAGTCACTGGCAGGCAGAACAGGTGAGCTCAGGCAATGTATGAGGCAACATGTGACATCAACCTTCACAGTGTAAAATGAGGGAAGAAACAAACAGCCACACTCAAAATGTCTCATTGAGAAATCTGATATTGGGTCTGATCTCATTGCTTAATATCTTAAGTTTGGTATCTCTAAAAATATCAATATGTAATAAAATATTGGCTTCAGTCTCCATCAAGAATTTAGTGATACATGCTTTCCCTAATAAGGAAGAGTTGCCTATCAAGGTTCTGGGGCAAAGGGATGAGTGATGAGATCCAGGGTGCCTCAACAGAGGCCATGACCACAGCACCAAGAGAGTGGCTTGCTTGGGGCACTACACTAGGGTTCAAGGCCTGCTGGCTAAGCTGAAGAAGTGCAAGAGCAAAAAAAGGGTAGGTAGGACCATCCAATTGAAACTGAAGGAGGTTTGTCTAATTCGGCACATGCATATATAGCTAGTCACTTGTACATCATCCAAACTCCCAGAAATCAGTTCAGCAAGTCATGAACACCTGGCTCGTGCTCCCCTGTGAAGCCCTAATGGATTAGTGTGATGTTCAGCATAGCAGGGTGGGCACAATTGGACAAAGATCATAAGCATGTCATGATACTTCCCTTTGTCCACATCTCTATGTTCTATTTTCCCTTCATTAAATTCTATTTTGTCCTCTGAGGTTTTAAAAATGCTAACAAATAATTGTTTTCCAGAGGAATGAAAAAACCTATAATTATTTCAATGATTAAAATGTATACTGAACATTACTGCAATTCAAGGAGTATAAATCTCAGACACATGTGGGGTCATGCACCAGACCTAACCACATCAACCATTAGAACAACCATAGAGAACGCCAAGAAGTTAAGACATTCGGCAAGTAAACCTCTAATTAACATCAATCGTTGGCAATATATTGATATGTCATGAAAATATCTCTATACAGACAGTGCTGCAATGACCTCATTTGGCTCTGATTCAGTCAGCACTCCCAATTCTAACCATGTGTCTGATATTAAACAGTATAAGAAACCATAGAAATGATCAGCCCAGTGGCCTAGTAATATCCCCCCACAAGAAATTTATCTTGGGAAAATAACTCAAATGAAAGAAAAAGTAATATGCATGAAAATGTTCTTTGAAAGTGATTTGTGCAAGTGTTATGTCTAACAGTAGGAGAATGGGTAAGTAAATTATAACACATCTACTCAAATGATCATTATAAAGATTATATAGTATGGAAACATGCTTATAATGCTAATCTTAAAAAAAGTTAAATTATATGTACACTAAAACTGCAACAAGTAAAAGCAAAAGACATCCATAAGAATAAAGATAGGAATATGCAAAAATAATGTTACATTATGGCATGTTTCCACTCTTTTAAGAATGTTTACATATTAATAATTTTTGAAGGTGGGAGGAAAAATAACTAATGGATAAGCACACTATCTTGAGCCCAAGTCAGTGACTGAGGATTTTAAATCACACACAATATAGAGATTTTTATCGAAAATGCTCCTGATTTTTCTTTGATGCTATATAAATGACATTCTTATAATTAGACTTCTATCTCTTCCTTTTGCAAATTAAAAAATAATCATAAAGTAATAAAGAAATGCAATGCAGCACAGTGGTTAAGAGCTTGAAAGCTGGGCTGTGATTTCCTGAGTGTGAATCCTGGTTAGTTGCTCTGAGCGAGCATTTAATTTGTTTTAGGCTTTGGTTTCCTTGAGTATAAAATGGAGATAAATTATAGTGTCTACTTTATAAGGTTGTTATGAGAAACAAGTAAAATAATGCATGTAAAGTAATTTACATGGTGCCTGGAAAATAGTAAGGTTTAGTAAATATTAGCTACTGTGATGGTGATGATGATAGATGATGACAAATGCATTGAAATGGTGGACCCAGGTGGAAGAAGTCACTCATGCAAGGTGCAGCTGCCCAGAGAACCACAGCTAGGAAAGGTATTTCCAAGTCTTTGTATGAATGGCTTGTCTCTGATGACATTTAAATCTTACAACGCTAGAGTAGGTGATGGCCATCATCCCTAAATGCATGTTGATATAGTTTGGGTATTTGTCCCCCTAAATGTCATGTTGAAATATACTTCTATTAAAATTTCAAAGACAGTTTTTGCAGAATTTTTTTTAAATTCTAAAATTCATATGGGATTTCAAGGGAACTTGAATAGTCAAAACAATCTTGAAAATGAAGAACAAAGCTGGAGGATTCACACTTTCTAATATCAAAACTTACTACAAAGCTACAGTAATCAAAACAGTGTGGCACTGGCATAAAGGCAGGCATATAAACCCTCACATACTTGGTCAAATGATTTTTTTAACAAGGGTGCTCTGAGAGGAAAAACACTTGATTTTTTACTTACAACACAGATCACTTCTGTGACCTCTAGTCACCAAAATGTGGGTGCGGATTTCTCCCCACAAGCAACCAAGTCTTTGGCAGATTCTTTATGGAACACCAGCTCGGTGTCCCCTAACTCAATTCAATTCTGACACTATCTAGCTGGAGATAGCATCAGACACCACAAGTTGAGGGCTCAGTTCCACAAGGGTGCCCTCATTTCAGACACAAGTAATAAATTGTCATCTATACTTCTGACCAATAGACTATAAATTGGGGTTCCCATGACCCACGTCCCAATTCTGATTAATTTGACAGGATGGCTCACAGAACTCAGGAAAACATGTTTACTAGTTTATTATAAAGGATATTGCAAAGGATATGATGGACACCTGATAAAGAGATACATAAGGAAAGGTGGAGGGAAGGGGTACAGAACTTCCATGCCCTTTCTGGGGCACCGCCCTCCAGGAACCTCCTCATGTTCAGTTATCAGCAAGCTCCCCCGATTCAGTTTCTTTTGGAATTTTATAGAGGCTTCATTTAATAGACTTGATTGACTAAATTATTGGTCACTGGTGATCACCTTAACCTGCAGCCCCTTTCCTCTCCCTGAGGATTGGGAGATGAGGTGAACGTTCCAATCCTCTAATCATGCCTTGGTCCTTCTGGTGACCAGCCCCCATCCTAAAACTACCTAGGGACTTCCAGTCATCAGTCAATGCACGGGCATACAAAAAGACACATCACTTTGGAGATTCCAAGGATTTTAGGAGTTGTATGTCAGGAAATAAGGATGAAAACCTAATACTGTGTTTATTTCTTGTTATAAATCACAATATCACAGGTGCCAAGGCCATTCAATAGGGAAAGGACAGTCTTTTCAGCACATGGTAGTAGGAAAACTGGATATCCTCATGCAAAATAATGAAGTTGAACCCTTACCAAACACCATATAGAAAAACTTAACTCAAAATGAATCAAATACCTAAATGTGAGACCTAAAACTATGATGTTCTTAGAAGAAGACATAAGGAAAAGCTTCACATTAGATTTGACAATAATTTATTGGATATGGCACCAAAGGCACAAGCAACAGAAAAAAAATAGATAAATTTAACTTCATGAAAATTTAAAAATGTTTAAGCATCAAAAACATTGTCAGAGTAAAAAGGCAACTCACAGAAAGGGAGAAAATATTTGCAAATTCTATATCTGACAAGAGCTTAATATCCAGTATATAGAGAACTCCTAAAACTCAACAACAAAAACAATTCAAAAATGGATGAGGGATTTGAACAGACATTTATTCAAAGAAGTTACACAAATGGCCAATAAGCATGTAAGATGCTCAATACCACTTATCTTTAGGGAAATGCAAATTAAAACTAAAGTGAGATGCCACCTCACACCCATTAAAATGGCTACTATAAAAAAAAACAGAGAATAGCAAGTGTTGACAAGGGTGTGGAATAATCAGCACCTTGGTGCGCTATTGGTGGAAATGTAAAATAGTGCAGCCTCTGTGGAAAACAAATGGCAATTCCTCAAAAATTTAAAAAGAATTACCATATATTCAGCAGTTCCTTTTCTGGATACACATCCCCAAAAGATTTGAAAGCAGAACTCCAACATGTATTTGTGCACCCATGTTGATAGCAGCATTATTCACAATAGCTAAAACATGGCAATAACCCAAGTGTTCACTGATAAATGAATGGATAAGCAAAAACGTGGTATGTACATACAATGAAATACTATTCCGGCTTAAAAAGGGAGAAAATTCTGACATATGCTATAACATAGATGAAACCTGAGCTAAGGGAAATAAGCCAGTCACAAAAAGAAAAGTATTGCATGGTTCTATTTAGTGTTCTTAGAGTAGTTAAACTCATAGAGGCAGAAAGTAGAAGGGTGGTTACCAGAGGTAATGGGGATTTACTGGAAACACTTTAACGGATTGGATTAATGTTTAATGGATATAATTTCAGCTTTACACGCTGATAAGAGTTCCAAAGATAGCGGTGATAGTTGCACAACATTATAAATGTATTTAATACCACTGAATTGTATACTTCAAAATAGTTAAGATGGTAAATTTAATGTTATGTGTATTTCACCACTTTTTTTTAAATAAGGGGAAACAACTAAACATGCAACTACCACTTGACCCAGCATTAACTGCTGGGCATTTATCCCAGAAAATTGAAAATCTGTTCACATAAAAACCTGTACACAAATGTTTATAGCTTTATTCTTCACAGTCTCAAACTGAAAACAAAACAATCGTGGTATAGCCATACCATGGAATACTACCCATCACTAGAAAGGAACAACTTTTGATATGTGAAACAACCCGGATGAATCTGCAGAGAAATACACTGAGTGAAAAAGGGCCAATATCAAAAGGTTACACATACCATATGATTCCATTTACATAACATTCCTGAAATGACAAAATTCTAGAAATGGAGGACAGATTTGTGGTTGCCAGTGGTTAAAAAATGGATGGGGCAAGAGGAAGGTAGGTGTGGCTGTAAAAGAGCAACATGAGGAATCCTTTTAGTGATAGAAGTGTTCTATGTCTTCACTATATTAATGTCAACATCTTGGTTGTAATCATTGCTCTATAATTTTGCAATTGGAAACCGGGAGAACCACTGGGAGAAACCGGGTTAAGAGTACAAGGGATCTCTGTATTATTTCTTACAATTGCATGTGAACATACAATTACCTGAAAATTGAAAGGCTAATTAATAATAATACTGTATTGTTTATGGATATGCAGAATCCATACTGTTTTGCAGTACGTGCATATGTACACCAAGATAAAAGATAAAAATATGCATAGGAATGCAGAAAATTAAATTTAACATAGTGGCTACCTCTAGGAAGAGAACAGAGGAAAAAATTACACAGGAGTTTCAGTTATAAACATAATGTTTTATTTCATTATAATAAAAATCTAAAGTCACTATGATAAAATATTAAGATTTGACTAAGCCAGAAGATAAGTAGAAAGATATTCATTATATTATTCTCTCTAGTACTCTGTATTAGAGTGGTATACCAAGGATGGGGTCATGGGATTAGTCTGCCATGAGTATAGTCAACAAAGGGCTGTATTTTTTTGTACAGAAGTTTAAAACAATGGTAAAACAAACTAGAAGTTGGCCTGTTTTTTAATATCCCCTTGAGCTGGCAATTTTAATATCAGTGATAAAAGATTTTTCCCAGCTGTGCAAACAACTTCCACCAGTCCCAGTCCTTAACTGGTAAGCAAATTGCTATATCCTTAAAATATTTCCTAATTTGTACAGATTTAGCCCATTAATATAAATATTCTTTATGAATACTAGTAAACAATGATATCCATAAGGATCATTTTGAAATATGTTAATATCTCAAATTATCAAAGGAAGTATCTAGCATTATTACAATCTACCAAATAAATCGGGGGAAAGATATATTTTAGAAAAAATGTCTTAAAATTATGGTTGACATTAAAATCATCTGCAGTTTACCCCTCAGTTTAACTAGAAATACCGTGGTATACCACAAAGTTTTAATCACTCTAGTAAATCATGATGTTGTAATGACAGTGTGAGATTATATATTATGCAAGATTAGATTGCAAAGGCATCATAGATGGATGGCAGAAGTAAAAAGCCCTTGTAGAAAAACCCTTGAGTTACTCTGCCCTTATGAATGAATAAATAATGCTCCTATAAAAGGGCTTGGAGGGAGTTTGTCCTTTTTTGCCCTTCTACATTCCACCATGTGAGGACACAATGTTCCTTTTCTCCAGAGGATGAAGCATCAATGTGCCATCCTGGAAGCAGAGAGCAGCCCTCACCAGACATGGAACCTGCCAGCACCTTGATCTTGGACTTCCCAGCCTCCAGAACTATAAGAAAATAATTTTTGTACATTGATTTTGTATCCTGAGACTTTGCTGAAGTTGCTAATCAGCTTAAGGAGATTTTGGGCTGAGACAGTGGGGTTTTCTAGATATACAATCATGTCATCTCCTTTGTACACCAATCACAGACAAACAGAGAGTCAAATCATGAGTGAACTCCCATTCACAATTGCTTCAAAGAGAATAAAATACCTAGGAATCCAACTTACAAGGGATGTGAAGGACCTCTTCAAGGAGAACTACAAACCACTGCTCAATGAAATAAAAGAGGATACAAACAAATGGAAGAACATTCCATGCTCATGGGTTGGAAGAATCAATATCGTGAAAATGGCCATACTGCCCAAGGTAATTTATAGATTCAATGCCATCCCCATCAAGCTACCAATGACTTTCTTCACAGAATTGGAAAAAACTACTTTAAAGTTCATATGGAACCAAAAAAGAGCCCGCATCACCAAGTCAATCCTAAGCCAAAAGAACAAAGCTGGAGGCATCACGCTACCTGACTTCAAACTATACCACAAGGTTACAGTAACCAAAACAGCATGGTACTGGTGCCACAACAGAGACATAGATCAATGGAACAGAACAGAGCCCTCAGAAATAATGCCGCATATCTACAACTATCTGATCTTTGACAAACCTGACAAAAACAAGAAATGGGGAAAGGATTCCCTATTTAATAAACGGTGCTGGGAAAACTGGCTAGCCATATGCAGAAAGCTGAAACTGGATCCCTTCCTTACACCTTATACAAAAATTAATTCAAGATGGATTAAAGACTTAAATGTTAGACCTAAAACCATTAAAATCCTACAAGAAAACCTAGGCAATACCATTCAGGACATAGACATGGGCAAGGACTTCATGTCTAAAACACCAAAAGCAATGGCAACAAAAGCCAAAATTGACAAATGGGATCTCATTAAACTAAAGAGCTTCTGCACAGCAAAAGAAACTACCATCAGAGTGAACAGACAACCTACAGAATGGGAGAAAATTTTTGCAACCTACTCATCTGACAAAGGGCTAATATCCAGAATCTACAATGAACTCAAACAAATTTACAAGAAAAAAACAAACAACCCCATCAAAAAGTGGGCGAAGGACATGAACAGACACTTCTCAAAAGAAGACATTTATGCAGCCAAAAAACATATGAAAAAATGCTCATCATCACTGGCCATCAGAGAAATGCAAATCAAAACCACAGTAAGATACCATCTCACACCAGTTAGAATGGCCAACATTAAAAAGTCAGGAAACAACAGGTGCTGGAGAGGATGTGGAGAAAAAGGAACACTTTACACTGTTGGTGGGACTGTAAACTAGTTCAACCATTGTGGAAGTCAGTGTGGTGATTCCTCAGGGATCTAGAACTAGAAATATCATTTGACCCAGCCATCCCGTTACTGGGTATATACCCAAAGGATTATAAATCATGCTGCTATAAAGACACATGCACACGTATGTTTGTTGAGGCACTATTCACAATAGCAAAGACTTGGAACCAACCCAAATGTCCAACAATGATAGACTGGATTAAGAAAATGTGGCACATATACACCATGGAATACTATGCAGCCATAAAAAATGATGAGTTCATGCCCTTTGTAGGGACATGGATGAAACTGGAAATCATCATTCTCAGTAAACTATCACAAGGACAAAAAACCAAATATCGCATGTTCTCACTCATAGGTGGGAACTGAACAATGAGAACTCATGGACACAGGAAGGGGAACATCATGCTCCGGGGACTGTTGTGGGGTGGGTGGAGCGGGGAGGGACAGCATTAGGAGATATACCTAACGCTAAATGACAAGTTAATGGGTGCAGCAAAACAACATGGCACATGGATACATATGTAACAAACCTGCACATTGTGCACATGTACCCTAAAACCTAAATATAATTTAAAAAAAAAACTAAAAAAAAAAAAAGAAAAAAGAAATGAAAAACCAAAAAAAAAAAAAAAAAGAAAATAATTTTTTTTCTTTATAAAGTACCCAGTCTCTGGTATTTTGTTATAGCAACACAAAACAGACTAAGACAAGTCCTCTATTTACATAATTCCATGGTCACTCAAGTTTGAGATTCTGAAACAATAGGAACATCTGGATATCTGGGCCTACAAACCAATTTTCCATAAACATAACCATCAAACTCTCTGCTAGAATAAGGGGTGGGGAATGCTGCAAAGATTCTCAAACTTAAGCATACATCAAAATCACCCAAAGATCTTTGTTAAAAAAACAAACAAACAAAAACAAAACAAAACAAACAAAAAAAAAAACCTTTATCCAAATTAAATTTAAAAGAGTTACTTGAGCAAAGAACCAATTGTGAATCGGGCAGTCTCCCGAGCCAGAGTAGGCTCAGAGACTTCAGCGCAGCCACATAGTGGAAGACAGAAAAAGGAAAGTTAAATACAGAAAATAGAAGTGAGGTACAGAAACAGTCAGATTGGTTACAGCTTCGTGTTTGCCTTATTTGAACATGGTTTGAGCAGTTGGCCACATTTGATTGGCCAAAACCCAGTGGTTGGCACAAGAGTAGGGTACGGCGGGTTTATAATTCCATTTAGGTTACAGTTCGCGATGTCTAGAGAAGACCTTTAAGCCGAATTTAAACTATGTAAGGAGGCAGCTTTAGGCTAAACTTGATTTAACAGCTTGTTAAAACCAGATTCTTAAGAATCCACCACCATAGACCCTGATTCAATAAGCCTAAAAATTTGCATTTTGAATAACCTCTCAGATGATACTAATAATTTTTTTTTGTTTGTTTGAGACAGAGTCTTGCTCTGTCACCCAGGCTGGAATGCAGTGGTGCAATCTCGGCTCACCACAAGCTCCACCTCCTGGGTTCAAGCCGATTCCCTTGCCTCAGCCTCCCGAGTAGCTGGGATTACAGGCACGTCCCGCCACACCTGGCTGATTTTTGTATTTTTAGTAAAGACAGGGTTTTGCCATGTTGGCCAGGCTGGTCTCGAACTCCTGACCTCAGGTGATCCACCCACCTTGGCCTGCCAAAGTGCTGGGATTACAGGCATGAGCCAGTACACCCGGCCACCCTCATTACTTTTGTCCTTATGTTACCTTTGGAATCTAACCCTGGAATAGTATTAGGTTCTAAAGTTGAAGTAAGTGCCCAGAAGATGCCAGACCACAACAGGACCATTACCATATATTGAGTAAAAAAATTAAATTATATAGTATAAAATAACATAGAGCCATGTAGTTTATCACCCTGAATAGTTTAAGGTTCCTGCCTTTCAGAAAATTCAGGGGGCTTCCTGCATCTTCTCTGTACTAGATACATGTGAACTTAAGGAATTATTTGGTAAAGAAGGAATTTACAGAAACAATTGATTGCCAATTCAACTGCCTGGGACTGTTCTTACAATAAGACTAAGAATTGGGCTTTTTATTAGCTGCTTGAGTACTTGAGTGACTTAAGGGAAAAATTCAATGGTGGCATTACATTTGATAGGATGCAAACAATTAAGCATTATACTTGATACACCAAAGACACTTTGCTATCAACATATCAAAATAATTGGATCATGCCATTAAAAATGAAACAGGAAACTTACATCAGGAAAGCAGGAACATTTTGATCTTGAACACAAAGACAGTGTTTTGTCCACTATCTAGTGAAAGACAATTATTGCTATAGAATTTTCTTGCCAAATCAATGACTTTCCTCCAAAATCAAGCACCATAATTGCAGCATTAGAAACATACATTTTCTTTTCCATTAATAGTGATACTTAAGCTTATGTGTAAGGAAGAAGGTATTATTTGGCAACAAGAGGTGACTCTTGAAATTTGAGCTTAAAATGTTAGATTTCAGAAAACTAATTTATATTAAATGTAAAGAGCTGAAGAAAACAAAGATTGCTTTAAATGGAGGATTTCATAACTAGAATTTAACTTTTGAATAATTCTAAATGTGGCTTACCCTCCCTAAATGCAAAGACAGCATTTTCCAAAATATTTTTCAAAAATTCCATTTAAAGATCTGTAATATTCAAATCTAAAGAGTTTTCTATTTTATACAACTGAAATGTATAAACATAATAGAAGATATTAAGAAATATAAATTATGTGATCTTGAATAGAAATTATACTCCATCTTTTGTGTTTCCTTTTCTATAAACCTAAGCAATTTTACAAGGTAAACCTAAATTATCAACATTAAACTACTTACTGGCAGATCGAACATTTTCTGACTTTATATTAGTGAAAAACATTCATTCAATGAATATTTATTGGGCATATACTATACATAAGTGAGGCGTTTAAAAAATGATATAGCTGGGCACAGGGGCTCAGGTCTGTAATCCCAGCACTTTTGGAGGTCAAGGCGGGCGGATCACCTGAGGTCAGGAGTTCAAGACCACCCTGGCCAACGTGGTGAAACCCCGATTCTACTAAAAATACAAAAATTGGTTGGGCATGGTGGCAGGCACCTGTAATCCCAACAACATGGGAGGTTGAGGCAGGAGAATCACTTGAACCCGGGAGGTGGGGATTGCAGTGAGCCCAATCATGGCACTGCACTCCAGCCCGGGCAACAGAGCAAACCTCCGTCTCAAACAAACAAAAACAAAACAAAACAAAAAAGTGATACAAACTGTGCCCTAAAGGAAAAAGCAAATTGCTTTAAATACAAGTTTTCATAACTGGAATTTAATATATGAACTATTATAAGATACCCTCCCTACATGTAAAAGAAAGGGTCTAGTAGGCATTTCCCAAAGTACTTGGGAAATTTCATGGCCAGTAGGTTTTGTAAATACTCTCATTCAAAGAGTCATAAGTAATTCTAATATATGATCACAAGTGTCAAGGACCATAAAAAACACAAAATATGACCTGTGTAGTGTTGACCTCCTTATTTGCCTCACCCTCATCCCAATAATCCATCACTAATTCTTATGCCTTCTACTCATAAGATATATCTCCAATTAGTTTTTTAAAAAATATCATGCAAAATAAGCAAAGGATTGATGTCATATTGTCAATATAGTCAATATACATATATTAATACATCTTATAGTATATACTATCCATGTTGTGAAATTAAATCAGAATTCAATAACAAAAAAAACTAAAATCTCCAATGTTCAGAAATTAAGTAACATATTTTTAAATAACCCATAAACAAGTAATCATGGGGAAAATTAGAAAATATTTTGATCAGAATGATAATGAAAACATGAAATATAAAAACATGGAATGCAGCCAAAGCAGTACTTAGGGAAAATTATATAGTTCTAAACACATTTATGAGAAAAAAGGAAGGTTGTAAATCTGTAACAGAACTCTATAATCAAGCAAAAGAGCAACAAATTAAACCCAAGGAGAAAGAAGGAAATAATAAAATAAAATAGCAAAGTTAATGAAAGAGAAAACATACATATAATAGAAATAACAAAGACAAAAATTGATTCTTTGAAAAGCTTAATCAAATTGATAAACTTCTAGTAACACTGATCAATAAAGAGAAAAATATTAATTAAATAAATTTTAAAAAAACAGATTATTATTAAATCTACAGACATTAAAAAGATCCAACCTGGCCAACATGGTGAAACCCCATCTCTACTAAAAATACAAAACTTAGCCGGGTGTAGTGGCACATTCTTGTAGTAAATACTGACTCTCATTCAAAGAGTCATAAATAATTCTAATATATGATTAGAATTACTAGAATTACACTAGAATTTAACTTTTGAACAATTCTAAATGTGAGGTACCCTCCCTAAATGCAAGGACAGCATTTTCCAAAATATTTTTCAAAAATTCCATTTAACGATCTGTAATATTCAAATCTAAAGAGTTTTCTGTTTATTTTATACAACTGAAATGTATAAACATAATAGATGATATTAAGAAATAAAAATTATGTGATCTTGAATAGAAATTACATTCCATTCCATCTTTTGTGTTTCCTTTTCTATAAACCTAAGCAATTTTACAAAGTAAACCTAAATTATCAACACTAAACTACTTACTGGGAGATCGAAGATTTTTCTGACTTTATATTAGTGAACAACATTCATTCAATAAATATTTACTGGGCATATACTATATATAAGTAAGGGGTTTAAAAAATGATATAGCTAGGCATGATGGCTCACGTCTGTAATCCCAGCACTTTGGGAGGTCAAGGCAGGTGGATCACCTGGGGTCAGGAGTTCGAGACCACCCTGGCCAACGTGGTGAAACCCTGGTTCTACTAAAAATACAAAAATACAAAAACTCCCTAGCTACTCGGGAGGCTGAGTCAGGAGAATTGCTTGAACCTGGGAGGCGGAGGTTGCAATGCACCAAGATCGTGCCACTGCACTCCAGCCTGGGTGAGACAGTGAGACCCTATCACAAAAAAAAAAAAAAAAAAAGCTATTATTAACAACTTAATGCCAACAAATTTGAAAAATGAGATAAAATGGACAAATTCTTTGAAAAATACAACTTACCAAAACTGACAAAAGAAGAAATTGAAAATCTGAAGAGTCCTAGATCTAGCAAAGAAATTGAATCCATAATTGAAAACTTTCCAACAAAAAAACTCTAAGCCTTGATGGCTTTACTAATGAATTTTCCAAATGTGCCCCAGAGCTCCACACAACCTTGTCATATCCTGACCTTTCCACCTCAATGCTCAGATCCTCACCGTCGTGCTTCACTTTGAGACCACAATGACCAATGCCATCATTTCCAATATCTCCATTTATGTAAGTCATCTTCTGGAGCCCAAGATCATCTCCCCCCACTTTCATCTCCTTATAGAGCTGTACATCTCTTAATTGGATTCCATTTCTTCCTTTCCCTAATTTTCAAAACCTTTCAACTATTCCCTCTGGAATTGACAGGCCACTATCAGCTGAACCACCTGTAAACACAATCTCTTCTCTGAATAACCCTTTTACCTTGTTGCTCTAATTGAAAACTGTCTCTAGGCCAGGCATGGTGGCTCATGCCTATAATCCTAGCACTTTGGGAGGCTGAGGTGGGAAGATCACTTGAGCCCAGGAGTTCAAGACCAGCCTGAGTAACATAGTGAGATCCTGTCTCTACAAAAGTTTAAAAAAAAAAAAAACCTGGGAGTGGTGGCATGTACCTATAGTCCCAGCTACTTGGTAGCTGAGGTGGAAGGATCACCTGACCCTGGGAGTCTGAGGCTGCAGTGAGCTATGATCATGACGCTGCTCTCCAGCATGGGCAATAGAGTGAGACCCTGTCTCTAAAAAAATAAATAAGAAAACTATCTTTTTCCTGAGGCTACTGCTTTCCCTTCAGCCCTCTCAGGTGACAGCTGATTTCTTTCCCACAGTCCTTGCACCTGTGTCTAGAATGTGGATAAATGTTCAGCTTTCTCTTCAGTACCACTTCTCTAACATGGTCCCTACTTTCTTTAAAACTTCTTGTCTTGAAAATCATGTCTCAGACTCCACTACTTTCTACCCTTCCTTTTTGTAGCCATCTACAGACCCCTGAATCATCCCTAACATGTCTTGAAGAATATTAGCACCTGGCCACTATCACTTTTTCATAATATTTCTGACACATTACTTGGCAATTTCAATGTCCATGGTGATAATAATTCTAACCTCTAGCTTTTCAGTTCATTAGCCTCTACTTCCCAATCTTGTTCTCCACTCTACTTCAGCTGAACACTCTGTTTTTGTTTTGTTTTTTTGAGATGGAATCTCACTCTGTCTCCCAGGCTGGAATGCCGTGACATGATCTCAGCTCACTCCAACCTCCACCTCCTGGGTTCAAGCAATTTTCCTGCCTCAGCCACCCTAGTAGCTGGGATTACAGACATGCACCACCACACCCTGTTAATTTTTGTATTTTTAGTGGAGACAGGGTTTCACCATGTTGGCCAGACTGGTCTCAAACTCCCGGCCTCAAGTGATCCACCCGCCTCGGCCTCCCAGAGTGCTGGGATTACAGGCATGAACCACTGCTCCTGGCCTCAGTTAAACACTCTTGTGGACCTACCCGAGACCATGTTTTTATCCATTACCATAGATCATGTTTTTATTCATTGCTTCCCTTCCCCCATACCTATCTTAGCTGCCATAAACTATTATTATAATCAATTCCTACCATATACCCTCAACCTCCTTGTCCTCTAATCCTAAATCCATTTGTGATGTAAACTGTGAGTTACTCTGCACCTGTAGCTAAATGAAGGTGGAGAAAAGCACATAAACCCACTGATTGGTCTTGATTTAAATTATTGATGCCTGACCTCAAGTAGGGAACCCTACTGCATTTCTCTACTCCAGTGATCACTCTTTCCCTTCTCACCTTAAACTTCTTTCCTTCTCTACATAAATCAGTTCATGACCTTGTGTAAGGAACATGGCTGCACTGCAGCCAAGCAGGCATAGGCAAGGTAAACACCCTGCATGACTCAGCGGGATTGTAGCACAGGCGCACACTATGTAGCCATAACATGGGAAGGCTCATCATTTGGCTGTAAGCCACTATTGTTTGTAAAAGGTATAATTTCCCTGCTGACACTGTACAGGCACACTCACACCCAGAGAAAGAGAGAGTCAGAGCTGTCGGTCTTGCAGATGGACAGGGGGGTGCCAAGACACAGCTCAGCTTGCTTGTGCCCAGAGGGAAAGAGTTGAGCTGCTGACCCTGAAGGGAGAGCTAGCCGTGCAGCTGTACATGGGAGTGGCCGGAGGAAGCAGCCGAGACAGTAAAAACAGTGTAAAAGAGCTGCTGAATAAAGCCATATTTCATCTACATACATTCTTTCAGCTATTTGCCACCCATCCACCTACTCCCTTTGGACCTCAGCATGGGCTGAAACCTGACCCTAGACCTGAAAATTGGCATAATCGGCAGGATGAGATGAGTGGGTCTTCAGCCACTGAGGGCTCCCAGGTCAGCTGTGTGGCGCAGCACTGGCTGTGGTACCCAGTGGAAGTGGTACTGCTAGGATAGGCCCCAGTGGAAACGTGGGAGGCAGTGGACAGGTCTACCAAGAGTATAGAGAAAGTACTGAAGCAGCTGGAAGCACGCAGCACTGAGAAGGAATGCACCTTCGCTGGCACAGTTGGATGGTTGTTTTTGATGGCACTGTCAATCTCTACCGGAGGCTTCCCAGGTAAGGGACCTCCAGGCACAAGCTACATGTCTGGGGGCCCAAATTCACAGCTTGGAGCAAAACCTGGGGGTGAAGGACCTCTAGGTGTAAGCAGGGTACTTAGAGGCCCAGATAAACAGTCCAGAACAGGAGTTAGCAACAGCTGTGAGTGCGACCTTGAGCCCATCCTCCCGGCTGGAAACTCCTGTTAGGTCTGATGCCGAGGAGGAGGAGGAGGCTCCCCAGCTGCGGGCTCACCCCGTGATCTGTCAGAAGGTAGAATATGAGCATCTGATGGGATCCCAGGGGAGAGCCCAGGGACCCCCCACAGTGGTGGAACACACCTCTTATTTTGCTTATACCCCCACTGAGTTGTGGAAGTTAGGTAAGCAATGCCAGCAACATCCAGGGGAGCCCCTCTCTGCCTGAATGCTCCATCTCTGCGATGAAGGAGCTGACACATTTCCTGCACTGCCTCCAAGATGAAAAAGCTGGCTTCTTTAATTACAGTCTAAACTGATGCAGGTGAAATAGCAGAAACTGTCAGTAGATAGCAGTCGTATACTGATTTGGTGCAAGTACCCCGTGAGCTGGGTATGCCGCAGGCTATGTTTGATCCAAATACCTGGGGCCAGATGATGAACACTTTATCTCCCACATAAGGGACCTTATGCTGGGCTTAGCCCCCCTGAGTGCTTTTGCCTCTCTAGCCACTGTTCTCACCCTGTATGTGGGGCGCCGCATACATGAAGTGACTATTACTAAGGCAACTCTCAGGGAGACAGAAGGCCGTTGGGGAGTTTGTACCATAAAGAAGGTGAAGACTCCTCATCCACAGGTAACCACCCCATGAGATAAAAAGGGGCCCCAGCAGGTGACCCACATGCAGATGTGGATTGATTTAATTGCAGCTAGGGTTGCTCAGGAGAAAACTGACAGGCAACCCAGTGGAATGCTATTGGCTCTGTGGAGGCAACTGTCGCCGGAGCAGCAATTCTGGAAAATGCCCAAGAGGGGGCAAAACAGTGTTGCTCAAACCAGCCCCACCTGGACACTTCAACTCAAGGACTATTTGCAGACAGACAAAGATGCAGGGCCATTCCTGTTTGATTAGGGAACTGGTCGAGATGCCTGGCTTGTGGGGGAACCAGATGACCAGAGGCCATATGTGGAGCTGGCAATCCTCTGGTCCCCAACTAATGTACAGTGGGTCCTAGCACTGGTAGGTACTGGTGCAGACTGCAGTCTTGTTTATGGAAACCTGGGTAGGTTTCCGGGCAAAGCTGCATTTATTGATGGTTATGAGGGCCAGTCAGTGAAAGTGAAACCTGTGTCTCTGCATCTTGGCATTGGCCACTTGGCTGCCCGCCTATGTGCTGTGTATGTCTCTCCCATACCTGACTATATTCTAGGGGCAGACATTTTGCATGGGCTTACACACCACAGCCAGAGAATTCAGACTCTGAGTTCGTGTAGTAAAACAGGTACTGCATGGGCCTACACATCACCAGCCCCAAGTTCTGCCACAACCCCAATGAGTTACCTCCACTTGTCAATACCATTTGCCAGGGGGCATATGGAGATAACTGAGACTATTAAGAAGTTAGAGGAGGTGCAAATCATGTGTAGCACCCATACCCCTATAATTCCCCAGTATGGCCAGTCAGAAAGCCTAATGGGATTTGGCAGATGACAGTGGATTATCAGGAAATGAATAAAGTACCACCCCCTCTGCATGTAGCTGTATCCTCCATCATTTATCTGATGGACCACTTGACAATGAAACTGGAACAGGACCACTTTGTGGTAGACTTAGCTAATGCATTATTCTCCATTAACATTGCTCCACAGAGCCAAGAACAGTTTGCCTTTATGGGAGGGCGACAATGGACTTTCACAGTGTTCCTGCAGGGCTATATGCATAGCCCCATCATATGTCATGGTCTTGTTAATGATGTTATGCTAACCTCTGATTCTCTTGCAGGTTTAGAAATGGCAATTCCCCCTGCCTGGCATTGAGATGATGCAGCTGAGACAGTCTTTCTGGTACCCAACCGGGATATTTAGCAGGCACAAAGCCTTACGGGTAGTTAGCCAGGAGTGCCCATTTGAACTTGATGTACATGTGACCACAGATAGTTTCAGTTAGGGCCTATAGCAGCACACAGGGCACCTGAATACGCCAGTAGGTTTTTGGTCCCAACTATGGAAGGGAGCTGAGCTCTGGTACTCCTTGACAGAAAAGCAGTTAGTAATAGCAAAATGGGTGCATTCATGGATAACGAACCCCCGGACTGGGAAAACAGTTAGTAACTGCATATGCTGCCCTTCAGGCTCATAAGAACATGGCAGGACAGGCTACAGTCATCATGTAGATGACTTACCCAACAGCAGGGTAGGTACGTTCATGGGTAACAACCCTGCAGACTGGGACGGCACAGACATCCACTTGAGCAAAGTGGGGTGCCTACTTGGAGCAGCAAAGTACACTGAGTGCAAGTCCCTTAGTAGCAGAGTTACAAGAGATCTTGAAGCCTATAGTCCTAATGCAAGATAAGGCCGTGGGACCTGAGGTACCTCCCCATTCCTGATGGAGCATAGTATACAGACAGGTCTAGCCGTAGTACTGCTGCTACCTAGGTTGCTGCTGCAGTCCAGCCTAGTACTGACACTACATGGTTTGATACCAAGTGTTGGACAAAGTAGCCAATGAGCTAAACTTAGAGCAGTGTGGATGGTAATCACCAAGGAGGTGACACCTATGGTAATCTATGTCAATAGCTGGGCAGTTTATCGAGGCTTAATCTTGTGGTTAATTACCTGAAAGTTACAGAATTAGCTAGTTAGTCACAGACCATGTAGGGCCAGGCCATGAGGCCAGATCTATGAGAGCAAGAATGACATTCTCCAACCAGGTGTATGGGGATGAACAGTAATCTGTTATTGCCTGCCCCAATACCCCTAAAGGTAGGGAAACAAAGAAAAAAAAAATTGGTGTTGCCCATGGACCTTCCAAGCCCCTCACTGAAGATGGCTGGCTATCAAAGCCCCCTGGAGGGAGGGTCAGTAGTATGACTTACATGTTACTCCTTGGGTATTTAATGTGTAGTCTACACAATTAACTGTTTGTACAGGAACAGCCAGGGAAGGGACCTTCTTCTGGGGGACATATGTACTTTCTGTGTGGCCTATCGTGAGCTCTCCTGTGACTTTGCCATGCGTACAGAACCCAAAAGAACCATGGGAAGCTGATAAGCTGTGGTACCATCACACAGGGCAGAAGCCCTTGGCAGCTGCATTGTTATCCAGAGATGAAAAGTTAGGCTGTATTTTGCCTGAGGGACATAATTTATCCTTGTTAGTACCTGTGCCTGCTTTGTCATTTCGGCTATAGGTTGACATGCCCCAACAGCATCATGGACTGGGCCCACACTTACGCCGAAGTGACCAATGTCTCCAGCTGTTGGATCTGCACCACCCTTCCAGCAGCAGCTGCGGACAGCTTGCCCTGGTACATGAATTCAGCTTCTGTGAAGAATTGGACATGGCTGGAAACTTGGGGTCCCATGGACAATGGTTGGGATGCAACACGGTGAACTTTGGATAGGGAGTGTCACAAAACCCACGGCAAGCCTATCCCCTGGCTGACTAGTAGTGTCCATGATGAATGGTGCTGGCTGGAGAACACGTGATGCCTCCATTGCAGGTACCACAATGTATAAAGCAACACCGGGGGTAAAGTCACTGTGGGATGATTGCCTGCTGAGGTTTGTGTAAACATAACACATGTTACCACACTGAGATGTGGTAGAACAAGCGGCCTTATCAAGGCCGGGCCCCAGGCTTTGTGCCCCATGGGAGTTTATGGGTCTGTGGGGACAAAGGATGGCCATATCTGCTAGCCAATTGGACTGGACATTGTACCTGGGGGTGGCCTTATGTGCCTGCCACTGTGATTCCCACATTGCCTAGTCACCCACATAACGAAGGTGCTGCATTCCTGGTTTCTGTGAGTACAGCGGGCCCCCTGGTGGCTCTACCCCTTAGCAATAACTATCCCTGGAGCAGGTGTCATTACTATAGAAATGCAAGTTACAGCCCTTGCAGAGCACACAGCTTGGGTCCTGAATTATACCCAAGTTGCTTTCCATTTGCTAACTGATAAGGTTGATCAGATCAGGAAGGTGGTGCTGCAAAACTGGATGGCCTTAGACATACTAACAGCTGCCAAAGGTGGCACCTGTGCTCTTATAGGGACACAATGTTGTACATTTATTCCTGATAACCACCAGAACATAACGGCAGCTTTACAAGGGGTGTCAGAGGGGGCTAAGGTGATTAAACACTTTACTGATGACCCCCTGCAGAGATGGTGGGCATCTCTGGACTCTAATCTATGTTGGACTCTCATAATCATAAGTAGCACAGCAGGAATACTATTAGTAGGTTGTTGCTCCCTGTATTGTTGCTGTGGTCTATGGGTCCAGGGTGCTGCCCTATGTGCACGGGTTCCCACTAAAAGGACTCCCTCAGTAGCAGGTGGAGTGTAAGAAACATGGCTGTGCTACAGCCGAGCAGGCATAGGGAAGGTGAACATCCTGCATGACTCAGCAGGATTGCAGCACAGGCGCACACTATGTAGCCATAACATGGGAAGGCTCATCATTTGGCTCTAAGCCACTATTGTCTGTAAAAGGTATAATTGCCCTGCTCACATTGTACTGGCATGCTCATGGTCAGAGAAAGAGAGAGAGAGAGCCAGAGCTGTTGGTCTTGCAGACAGACAGGGGAGAGTCAGGACACAGCTCCACTTGCCTGCACCCAAAGGGAAAGAGCTAAGCTGCTGACCCTGAAGGGAGAGCCAGCCATGCAGCTGTCCGTGGGAGCGGCTGGAGCAAGCAGCCGAGACAGAGACGGACAGTGTAAGACAGCTGCCGAATAAAGCCACATCTCACCTACCTATGGTCCTCCAAGTGTTCTTTAAGCTATTTTCCACCTATCCACCCCCTCTCTTCAGACCTCAGCATGGGCTGGAACCTGACCTTGGACCTGAAAATATGCTATGTATTTCAGAGAGAAACTTCACGGTGAGAACTTCCACATCATTCCACCACATCTCCCCTTTGCTGTACTCTGACCTTCCTCCTGTTACTGTAAAAGAATCAGACATACTCCTAGCTAACCAACCCCTAGCTCCTTCCTAACCCTAACTTGTATACCAGGACACATCCCCTTTCACCAACTCAAGGACATCACACTAGGAAATGTCCCCTCCTACTCCTAAGTCATTAAATGTTTCCTCATTACTAGATCATTCTGTAATTGTACTATACTATCTCCCATTATAAAAAGAAAAAATAATTACCCTACTTCCCCTTCTAGTTACCATCCCACCTCTATGCTTCCCTTTTTATAAACACTTCTTGAAGAAGCTATCTATATGCACTGGCTGTCTCCACCTTCTCTCCTATTATTCTCTCTTCCACTCCACAGAGTGTTAGAATTCCACAGACTTAACCTCTTTCCTGCTCTATTTATACCCATCCCTTTATGATCTCATACAGTCCTGTAACTTTACATTTCATGTATATATTGACAGTTCCCACATTTTCCCTCAATCCCTGGCATTTCCCTTGAATTTTCAGCTTGCAGAGACATCTCCTCTTTGGATATCCAGTACCCAGACCTATTCTTCCCATTGTCTCCCCCATCTCAGTAAATGGCAAATCTGTTAAGTCAATCTCATTACAAACCTTAGAGTAATCTTTGCGGCGTCTCTTCTCACATCTCACAAGGAACCTTTCTATTCTTCTTAAGTATTTCAAAAATTTCACCATTTCCACCCCACCCAGGCCAACCATCTCCTTCCTGAAGTTTAACAATGACCTCTTAGAGGATTTCTCTGCTTCTTCCCTTGCACTCCACAGTTGATCTTCAACATAGCAACCAGAATGACCCTGTTAAAACATACATTGGATTATGACATTCTCCTGCTCAAAGCCCTCCAAATGTCCTCCGAATGCAATGACCCTGTTAAAACATACATTGGCTTATGATATTCCCCTGCTCAAACCCCTCCAAATCCATCTCCTCTTCCTTATAGTAAAATCCTTACAATGACCTCAAGGCCCTACATGACATGTTTTCTGTATCTCTCTCACTTCCTGTATTTATCCCCCTCACTTTATAGGAGTAAGTTCTCCTTGACATTCCTCAAACAGACACACATGCTCCTGCCTCACAGGCTTTGCACTTACTGATCTCTTTAGCTAATACAGTCTTCCTTGGGTGTCCACATGGCTTGCTGCTTCACTTCCTTCAGCTACCTGTGCAAAGGTCACATTATCAACAAAGCCTTTCCTGACAACCCCATACAGAATAGCAACCTTGCCCCAACCCAAGGATAATGTTTCTCTTATCATGATATTTTTTCCTATAGCACTCATTATTACCTAAAATTTGATATATATATTTTAAATTGTTTGTCATCTATCTTCCCTCTCTAGGATGTAAGCTATGTAAGAGAAGCAGCTTTCACGGTTTTGTTCACTGTGGTATCCCCAGGACCCAGAGCTTAGTAGTAAGTACTCAATGAAGAATTGTTATATGAATAAATCAATTTCTTTAGCACTATCTTTGTATGCTTTATCTGTGACTTCATATTCCTTTAGAGATATTTATTTCTATTATAACTTATTTTTTCTGAGTAAATTATGCAATTTATCGCTTCCAATGACATTTTTATTCCCCTATTATGCTTTCAAGATCTAAATAGTCTTTGAGCATCATAGTAGATACCTTTCTCTAATAACTACTTCATAATTAATTATTTTCTTTTAAAGTTCTTTTAAAGTACTACTGTTGTTGAAATCTTGAGATGGTTGTGGACTTTCTGAAGTTATAGATATATTGTCAATCTTGCTGCCAGTTCTTTGTTCCCCTTTGATGTTTTAATACACATGGTTTGGATTTGTCTTTATTTAAGATCCTCCCACTGTTTTTGCAACTTACTTGGCAAGGCAGGGTGGGGGAGGATGTGAGATGAGGGTAGTGGTAGCAGAACAGAAAAACAAAGTTCTATTTTAAAAAACAGACTTGCAATATAGCATAAATATTAAGGCTCTGGATTTTAAAATACCTGGGCTTTATTCTTTCTTCCACCATTTTCCAATTATGATCTTTTATCTTGCTTAAACAAGATATATCTCTAAATCTGTTTCCTTATTTTTAAAATGAAGTAAATAGCACTGTAATTAGAATGAAATAGGATAATGTATGTAAAGCATTTAACACAATGATAAGTTTAAATGTATTCAACATAAACTTAGAAAAACAAAAAGTCATTGATGATCCGAACACATTCAAGACATAACCTTATTTGAAGCATTATCATTAGGCCAAAGGAGTAATTAGAACCTACACACAGAATATCATTGCAGGTCCTTGAGGATGCCTTCAACCCACAGGGAATGAGTTGAGACCAGAGACATAACCCACAACAGCATTTGAGTAAGAGGAGAAACAGGGCAGGTAATAAATAAATTTAGTTGTTATTGTTTCTATTGAGATAAAGATTTGGGGGCAGGGGGATGATGTGCTGAAGACTTCATTTTCTTTTAAGGGAATGTGTGACAACATAAATTGTTTAACATTTAACAACTGTTAGTTCTGTAACTTTGAAATCTGAAATTATTTGTGTGGAAAAAAAAGGCAGACCAGCTACAGATAACAAGATCTGATGGAGAAAATGCAAATGCAGAAAAGGTCAGACTTAACTGGCTAATTACATTATCCTACTTAATTTTGTACAATCTTGCCAATAATATGAAAAGATAAGCTTTCTGAGCAATTGAAATTGGATTTGTTTTTCTGGACAAGTACCATTCCAACAGCAAAGCAGCAGGAGGAAAAAAAATGTTATTTTTCCAAGCAATCAGTTTCCAGTAGAAATTAAAAAGTAATAAATGGAACCAAGTCATAAAATAGATCTTCTTATGATCAACTTAATAACTTCCAAAATAATTTATTAATCATATATTAAACATCACCACAAGAACTGCTCCACATTTAAGAGTAAACCAGATTTGAAAACAATGATTAAATTCAAGGAGTATTTAAAACCCAAATATATTAAGCATCCAGACCTTTGTAAACACAAAAGATCAACAAAGGAATGAGAGGAAAGCAGAGACATAAGTGGAGTAAAGGTTGTTTTGCCAGAGGATGGAGAGAGGCATGTGATAACCTTCTGCATTGCAGTGCATGACTGGCTCGATCAGCTGCAGCAAGTATAACAAAGTGGTTTCACAGGTTCCATTCCTTGTCCTGTAACCTTACAGTGGGAGGTTAACTAGAGTAGAAGATTCAGGTTAGTTCCCACATGAAACTGAGGATGTCTTTATACTACTTCCAGTTGACCGAGCCTGGGACTACATCTAGTCAGAACTCAAGCAACATATTTAACCATCAGGTTGTAGACTTTTGAGGAATTTAACCATTGGGTTGTAGACTTTTTGAGAGTTGTAGACTTTTTAGGGATTCCTCTACAAGTGGAAGTAGAAAAAAGGCATAGCTGGACTGAGACCTATTTGTGTTTCTATTTTTGAGTCTTTCAAATGATACATAGAATGTTTTGCTTCTTGCAAAGGCAGAGTAGGCCATTTGTAAACTTACTTTTCTGCAGAGAATAACTAGAAAAGCTAGATGAAAAAAATTTTAATCTGTTGAAAAGCATTAGAGGGCTCTCTAGCCTGAGGATTATAAAATCAAAATCCAAGAATTTCTTCCTGTGAGACAAATGAGTTGAGCAAAGCATTTGAGACTGTTTTGCTAAATTTTCTGATTCCAAAATCAACATCTGAAGAAGCTGAGTAGTGGAACAAAGACTAGGTGGGGAACCATTCAGGACATCAGGGTTAATATAAAGGTTATTTTTCAGATCCTGAAAGGAGCACTAAATATAGAAAATAAAAACCACTACCAGCTAATACAAAAACACACTTAAACACATAGATCAGTGTCACTATAAAGCAATCACACAAACAAGCCAACATAATAACCAGGTAACATCACAATGACAGGATCAAATCCATACATATCAATACTAATCTTAAATGTAAACAGGCTGAATGCCCCACTTAAAAGGCAGAGTGGCAAGCTGAATAAAAAAGCAAGACCCAATGGTATGCGGTCTTTGAGAGACCCATCTCACACAAAATGACACCCATAGGCTCAAAATAAAGGGATGGAGGAAAATCTATCAAGCAAATGGAAAATAGACAAAGCAGGGGTTGTGATCCTAATTTCAGACCAAACAGACTTCAAGCCAACATAGATCAAAAAAGACAAAGAAGGGCATTACATAATGGTAAAGGGTTCAATTCAACAAGAAGACCTAACTATCCTAAATATATATGCACCCAACACAGGAGCACACCGATTCATAAAGTAAGTTCCTAGAGACCTACAAAGAAACATAAACTCCCATGCAATAGTAGTGGGAGACTCCAACACTCCACTGACAGTATTAGACAGATCACTGAGGCAGAAAATTAACAAAAATATTCAGGACCTGAACTCAACATTGGACCAAATGTGTCTGATAGACTTCTGCAGAACTCTTCACTCCAAAACAACAGAATATACATTCTTCTCATCACCACATGGCACATTCTCTAAAAGTGACCACATAATTGGAAATAAAACAATCACCTGCAAATGCAAAAGAACTGAAATCACACCAAACGTACTCTCAGACCACAGAACCATAAAAATAGAAGTCAAGACTAAGAAAATCACTCAAAACCATGCAATTACATGAAAACAACATCCTCCTGAATGACTTTGTGTAAATAATGAAATTAAGGCAGAAATCAAGAAGTTATTTGAAACTAAAGAGTACTAAGATACAACATACCAGAATATCTGAGACACAGCTAAGGCAGTGTTAAGAGGGAAATTCATAGCACCAAATGCCTACATCGAAAAGTTAGAAAGATATCAAATTAACAGCCTAACATCACAACTGAAAGAATTCATTCAAGAATCAACCCCAAAGCTAGCAGAACACAAGAAACAACCAAAATCAGAACTAAACTGAGAGAAATAGAGACACAAAAAAATTCAAAAGATTAATGAATCCAGGAATTGATTCTTTGAAAAAATTAATAAAATCGATAGGCCAGTAGCTAGACTATAAAAGAAAAAAAGAGAGAAGATCCAAATAAACACTCTTAGAAGTGACCAAGGAAAGTTACCACTGACCCCAAAGACATAAAAATAACCATCAGAAACTACTAAGAACACTTCTATGTACACAAACTAAAAAACCACATACATCCTCCTGAGACTAAACCAGGAAGAAACTGATTTCCTAAACACATCAATAATGAGCTTCAAAGTTGAATCAGTAATAAATAGCCCACCAACCAAAAAAAGCTCAGGACCTGATGGATTCACAGCTGAATTCTACCAGATATACAAACAGGAGTTGGTACCATACCCACAGAAACTATTCCAAAAAAACTGAGGAGAAAGGACTCTTCCCCAACTCATTCTATGAGGCCAGCATCATGCTGATATCAAAACCCGGCAGAAACACACAAAAAAAGAAAACTTCAGGCCAATAACCTTGATGAATATTGATACAAAACTCCTCAACAAAGTATTTGCAAACAGAATCCAGCAGCACATCAAAAAGATAATCCACCACGATCAAGAAGGCTTCATCCCTGGGATTTAAGGTTGTTTCAAGATAGGCAAATCAATAAATGTGATTTATCACATAAACAAAACTAAAGACATTTTCCACATCATTATCTCAAAAGATGCAGAAAAGGCTTTCAATAAAATTTAGTATGCCCTCATGTTGAAAGCTCTCAATAAACTAGATATTGAAGCAACATTCCTCAAAATAATAAGAGCCATCTATGACAAACCCACAGCCAACATTATACTAAATGAGCAAAAGCTACAAGCATTCCCCTTGAAAACCAGCACACGGATGTTCTCTCTCATATTCAACGTAGTATTGAAAGTTTTCGCCAGAGCAGTCATGCAAGAGAAATAAAGGCCATCCAAATAGGAAGAAAGGAAGTCAAACTGTTTGTAGACAACATGATTATATATCTAGAAAACCCCATAGTTACAGTCTAAAAGCTCCTTCAGCTGATAAACAACTTCAATAAAGTTTCAGGATACAAAATCAATGTACAAAATTTACTAACATTCCTACACACCAACAATAGCCAAGCCAACAGCCAAATTATAAAAGCAATCCCGTTCACAATTGCCACAAAAAGAATAAAATATCTAGGAATCCAGGTGACCAGGGAGGTGAAAGATCTCTACAACGAGAATTGCAAATCACTGCTCAAAGAAATCAGAGAAGACACAAACAAATGGAAACACATTCCGTGCTCATGGCTAAATAGTGTGAAAGTAAAATATCTTGGGTCCCCAAAATCACTAAGCTAAAGGGAAAAGTCAAGCTGAGAACTGATTAGAGCAAAACTGACTCCCATTCTATTCAAAGTCACCCCTATGCTCACTGAGATAAATGCATATCTGATTGTCTCCTTTGGAGAGGCTAATCAGAAACTCAAACGAATGCAACCATTTGTCTCTTATCTACCTAAGACCTGGAAGCCCTCTCCCCACTTCGTGTTGTCTCACTTTTCTAGACTGAACCAATGTTTGTCTTACATATGTTGCTTGATGTCTCAGGTCTCCCTACAATGTATAAAACAAAACTGTGCTCTGACCACCTTGGGCCCATGTTGTCAGGCCCTCCTGAGGCTGTGTCATGGGCGCGCATCTTCAACCTTGGCAAAATAAGCTTTCTAAATTAACTAAGACTGGTCTCAAATTTTGGGGATTCTCATTTTGGTAACCACGGAGAAAATCTGAGTGGAGGTGCCCCTCCTGACCTTTGACAAATCTTCTATTGGTTCTTGGTACCAGCATGAGCTATCTTTATGGCTCAAACCAATATTACAATTTGCTGAGGTCTGGGAGCACCCCCCCAGAGAATCCTGGTCTCCCAAATTTGGTCATGATCTAAAGTTTATTTTGCTGTACAATTCCCTTTTTTGGGGGGTTTTACTTGCTTCCAACAAGGAAGGCAAGTTTTCCTGCCTTCCATAATGATGGAAGGCAGGAAACTCCTTTATGGAGTTTGAGCTCACTTTCAACAGGGAAGATGAGTTTTGTTTCCTGCTTCTACGATGATAGAGAGCCGTCTCCAGCATGAGACACAACCCTAGGTAAGTACCTGAATTGGGGTTTTGTCTTTGCTAAAGTTAACAACCAGCTGGTCTTAAGTTCTCCTTAGCATTACAGCACTCAGTAATCATCTAAGTTGTGCAATCATTTGTTTTGCTTAACTGGTTTTGTTATTGTTGTCATTTGTTTCTGTTTTTGTTGTTGTTTCAGTCTTTTTTCCCATTGGGTTTGATCAACTCTATCCACTTCATCAAATCTGAAGGAAGTTCTAAATTATGGGGAACAAGACCTCTAAAGTGGCTAAATTCCCCCCAACCCCGCCCCTCTGCCAACACACACACACAAAAGGTGGTAGGGAGGGGGAAGAAAAATGGCCAGCAAAAGAAAAAAAAAAAAAAAAAACAAGAAAAAAGATGTGGAACACCCAATTCTGTCTCTGTTCGGGGCGCCACTAGTAGCCTGCCACTAGTGGACTGAACAAAGTGGTGAACTGAACAAAGGGGGCGAATGCGGGAATAAAAGACAAAGACAGAAGAGCATATTTAGAAGAAAGGGTCAGGGGGCACCTTGCCTCTAGTGGACAAGGGCCCTAAGCTTTATACAGCCCTCCATATTTATTAGACAAAAGAGATAGCAAGAAGGCGGGTGGTGATTGTCGGATAATTGTCAGTCAGCCTTTTGGTTCACAGCAGGCTTGTGAGACTGCATCCTTCGAACAATAATCGCTAGATTTCTCAGTAGATAACTTCAAGGAGCCCGGGGCCAGGGAGTGATGGCCCTCAGCAAACCTTTGGTGGCAGGTAGGGTGTGAGTTTGCTCACATCCTGCATTCATGATAAACAGTTTGCTATTTGATCATATAGCCTCCAGTGGAATGCTGAGTTGGTCATGATCCCTTTGGCCTTTTTGGCTCCCAACAAAAAGATTTTTGATTTTGACTACTAAGGGGTTTTATTTACATAACAAGACCACCTTTTTGCTAGTCAGGCCAAACTGAAAGAACAACGGCTATACTTCCGAAATAACAGCAATTTGTCCTAGCTGAAATATGGTAAAGAGATTTAAAAAGATTTTTTAAAGGAGCTCAATGGTTAAAAGTCAGCTTAATTAAAAGCTGACATCCAAGATGTGTGTGTGTGTGTGCATATGTGTGTGGTTTGTATTTAAAAGGCTTTCATGTTTTTGTTTTTGCTTTTCTCCTAGGACTTTGTCTCTTTTTTTGAGCAAAAGTTTATTTCTTCTTAGTTGACTAAATTATGTCTCTCCTTTCTCTTGTACCCTCTGCTGCATGTGGGACCTAAAATAGTTTATAATAGCCTTGGGTTCCTTAAAGAAAATGAAGAAGATGATAGACTCCCTTTGGGGGAGAAACCTGTTTTTCCTTATGGCACCCCAAGAATGTAAACAGTCAAGTGTGTCTCAGCTCTTAAACTGCTTACTTTTGTATTGTGTTACCTGTTTGTTTGTGTACATACATTTTTTGACTAAAATAGTTATTGCAACAGAGGTTATCCTTGGCTTTTTAAGGAAGAGTGTGGTTTAGACACTTAGAAATGTCTTTGTTTTTAAACAAATTTTTTAAGTGCACTGTAAAAGCATCACGTGGTCTACTCTTATAATAATTCTCCCTTTTTGGAGACCCAGGATTCAGTGTGGGCTCTGCCCAGAGCTCAGATACCTAATTAAAAGATAGATAGTTTCTATCTAAATAAAATTGGGCTCCTTATACAATCCTATCAGAGATTTCTATAATTTTATGTTTGATTTTGCATCCATCTTTAGTCTCCTTCTAGCACCACCAGACTTTTTCTCTCTGTACCTTATGATGTAAATTTTGCTATTTGATTTTCAACTGAGTTGTTTCCTTTAACATGCAAATTTAAGGCTGTTTAGCTGACAACTGCCTAGGATTGTGAAATAGGTTATCAAGAATCTGAAAGTCTAAGACAGGGAAAAAAAAAGGTTTTTATAAATCTGGCCGGGAGTGGTGGCTCATGCCTGTAATCCCAGCACTTTGGGAGGTCAAAGCAGGCAGATTACCTGAGGTCAGGAGTTTGAGACCAGCCTGGCCAACATGATGAAACCCAGTCTCTACTAAAAATACAAAAATTAGCCGGGCATGGTGGCATGTGCCTGTAATCCCAGCTACTCGGGAGGCTGAGGCAAGAGAATCACTTGAACCAGGAAGTAGAGGTTGCAGTGAGCACAGATCATGCTACTGCACTCCAGCCTGGGCAACAGAGTGAGATTCCATCTCAAAAAAATAGTAAATACATAAATAAATCTATAAGATGTACTTCTATCAGCAAGCCTAATACATCTATGTATTTATGTGTTGCGTACACAATGTTTCACTACTGAAAATATATAAAGGAGTTCTGATTAATTGGTTTAAGAAAATAAAGTATTTGAATCAAACACTTTATCTGGAAAAAAGATTAGTCAAATGCTTTTTCAAGTTTACATAACTTAAGTAAAATCTTAATAAATAATGTAGCTTTAAAATTATTGGTAAAGTAATATTAGAAATATCTTAAAAATTGCCAGCATACATTTTCATGTACAATTATTAATCAAGCAATTTCATATTTATCCCTGCCAAATACCATAAGGTGTCAAAATTTGGCAGAGAGGTTACAAAACTCTAAACGCAGCCCAAGACAGAATGACCTTTGCTTGTATAATTTGTAATAAATAAGATATTGATATTGGTTTAATAAAAATAGCTACATCTTGAATTCAGTAAAATTACCATAACTTCTAATCTTATGGCTTTAGGCAGCCTAGTCCACAGGCAGTAAGATTTGTTCTGGGAAAGGACTGTTTATCATCTTCGCTTCAAAGCTAAACTATAAATAAGTTCCTCCCAAAGTTAGCTCGGCCTATACCCAGGAATGAACAAGGACAGCCTAGAGATTAGAAGCAACATGAAGTCAGTTAGGCCAAATCTTTTTCACTGTCTCAGTTATAATTTTGCAATGGCGGTTCCATAACTTTAAATAATGGCATTCATAGTTTTTATAAATAATCTAAGTAAACAATTAAAATAATTAGGTAATGTAACAGGATAAATACTTGTAGACAATTCATCATAATTTAGAATCTAAAGTTAAATTAAATAATAGATATTTCATTATGTGGATATTTTCAAATAAGAATATATTTGTAGGAAAACATTCTTTCTAAAAATAAAAAAGGTGTGTCCTTTTAAAAAAAAAAGGTGGACAATTTTTGTCTAGTTCAAAGCTTATTTAAAGGTCATGTATGAAACAAGGTAAAAGGAGCCAGAAAATAAAAGATATGTAAAGAAACTTATAAAAATAAAGAGGTTTGGTGTTTTTTTGGTAAGAAAGCTTAAAGAGAAATCATTTCATATGAGAAAGAATCTTGTATGGTAAATTGAGTCCTAGAGTAACATGACTGGTTGTTTAAGAAGGAGGGATGTTCAGCACAAACCAGAAACTGCAAGCATGTCATGAACAGTCTGTGTAAGTCACAATAAGAGGATTTATTTTTTAAAAAACTTTTATATGATAAAGTTGTCATACTATTATTAAGTTTTGGTTTGCTTAGGAAAAAAACAGATTACAAATTTTTTTTATTTAAGGTTACTACATCCATGTATCTTTCTGTACGCACTTTTAAAGTATTTGTGACATTTAGTTACAGGGCTTTGACTGCAGGTCTAAAAAGGGGACACCACGTCCTTCTAAGTTTTAAACACTGATAGCAATTAAAGCCCCATCTTCAGGCCTGGCAGAAGATGCCAATCAAAATAAACTGCCTTCCTCAAACACAGGGCCAGAAATTAAGGCTATTCAACCCCTCAAGGTCCAGGGACTATCACAGAAGAGATGGACATGTAAGACTCTAAGGGCCAATTTTGAAAGATAAAATAAGTTGTTTCTCTATAAATTAATCATTAATGTCAAGACCATTGATGCAAGACCTACATATAGGCCCCTGTGTCAGATTAACAAGGTTTTCTTGAAGCATTAACTGACTCCTAAATAAAGATTATAAAGGTTATGAAAAGCTCTTACAGAAATTATATCTTATAGTTAAGATTAAAATTTTACAGATTGTTTATAAAATTTTGAAAAACAAATTTAATTGGCTTCATGCTGTTTTTATTAGGACTTATTGTTTGGAAAATTAAGACTCCTCTATTAAAGAAGGAAGGTTTTCACCTTTTTTTTTAAGTCTTTGAGTTATCACTTTGGTCAAATGAATGACTTATTTTGCAATGGCCTGTGATATCAAGTGTTTTAAACCTTTTATATTTGACAGACTTTCCAAAATCAAATTATAAATTATGTCTTTTTCTGATCTAATTAATCCTTTAAGATATTAGGTTTCTGGCCAGGTGCAGTGGCTCATACCTGTAATCACAGCACTCTGGGAGGCTGAGGGTGCCAGATCACCTGAGGTTGGGAGTTTGAGATCGGCCTGGCCAACATGGTGAAACCCCATCTCTACTAAAAATACAAAAATTAGTCTGGTATGGTGGTGTGTGCCTGTAATCCCAGCTACTCAGGAGGCTGAGGCAGGAGAATCACTTGAACCCAGGAGGCAGAGGTTGCGGTGAGCTGAGATCATGCCAATGCACTCCAGCCTGGGTGACAAAGTAAAACTCCATCTCAAAAAAAAAAAGATATTAGGGTCCCTAAAGTCAAAAAATGACATAATTTGGCTTACTTGGTATAAAAATTATACAGGAAACATTGTCAAATATGAAATGGTATTTGGTTTTCTTTAGTCTCTGTTTGTATAAATATGTTATTGGTATGTGTTCCAAAATCATGGGAAACTCCTAAAGTTCTGATAAGACTTAGTGGACAGTAATCAGTAATAATTATAATTGTTATGTTAAGTTATTGTGTGCCACAGAGGTAACAAATTTCCTTGTCAATTGTATCTTTGACTATGGCTTCCCTAAAACCTTTTGTCATCCATGGACAATTGTCTTGTTTTGATCCTCCTTAGAAGGTGGTTTTATAATCAGCTATAGAACTCTAACACGTGTTTTTAAATGCAGGGTTCTGATAACTTTGAAGATTGTGACATTAGAATAGAAGAAGAAACTTTCAGGACTCTCATCAAGAGCTGAAATGTTCATGAATATCAAGCAGAACAGCAGTTAACTGTGTGAACTGAACTAATAGAAGACTAAACCAATCTTTTTAACATTTTGCTTAAAACATTGCTGATCCTGCTGATCCTTTGTTTTGTTTTTCAGTCAAGAAAACCTTTAAGCTATTTACAGCTTTTAACAATTGAGTAAAGAATACTCCTATGAACAAAATTTGGAGCATATTTGTTTCTCTCTACCTGATTTCTCCAGAATTTGGAAACTATTTGTGAGTATTCTTAACTTATGACAATATAGCTATTTGCATAAGTGCAATAAGAAGCCACTTTCATTTGTAACAGGACACAATTGGAGAAACTGGTTATTTTACTAAGGCTTTGACTGAAATGGTGTGCTTTCCTTTAAGGAATCAGACTTGACTTACGGAGCCAATAAAAGAACCTAGGAAAAACTGACCTCATACCTTTGTCTACACAGCCCCTGTACAGGGTTCCTAAGCTGTGGCAAGTAAAGAATGTCACTTTCTGACAGGCCCAAGAGCCCCAAGTTTACCTTGGAACCTCAAAAGAAGAGGACCACCCAACTCATAGGTATTTGATGGCACAAATCCATGGCTGGGCTTGGCTTTAAAAAATCTTATCTGAGATTCCTTCTATGGAACAAAGTTCCATCTAAACAAGTTTAAAAGCCTGTGTAAAAAATAATTATCCTTGCTGCACTATATACCAATAATTAGGCCAAGTATAATAAAGCAAACCAGTCCTACTATGATTTAGTAGGTAGTAAAAATGAGAAACTAGAAAGGGAAAACTATGTTTTAAAAACTATAGTACATCTGTTGTTAGAGTCTAGTCTTGCCTAATGTTTTTCAATTTTATTATTTTCTATGCTTTGGACCAAATCCTGATTTTTCTTGGCTATAAGTTTTTAAAACAACGTTTTCAATTTTTTTCCTCATTTTTCCTAATTTGGAGTCACTGAAAACTAAGCTGTGCTTTCATAAAGCCCTACTAACTGAAGCTGGACAACTTAAACTTTAGAAGAAAACAATAGCAACCTGTTTACATACATAAGAAACTTTCATACCTGCCTACTGATGTATAGACTTCAGAGTAATGTGGCCTATGTCAATTTTCCAGTATTGTTATTTTCTTTGTTGTTGTTTTTCTCCCTTCCTCCCTCTATTTTCTCATCATAGGACATGAGACTTCACAAATTTCTAAAAATGAGCTTTCCTAATAACTCAGGACCTACCTGTCTAGGAATAAATCATCCTAGCCATGAGAGATCAGATGAAACCTGGGACCAGAGACTCATTTTCTTCTAAAATGCTTTCTTCAAAAGATTTTTAAAAAGAAAAGGGAGGAAAGGTGAAAGGAAAATATCTTGGGCCCTGAAAATCCCTAAGCTAAAGGAAAAAGTCAAGCTGAGAACTGATTAGAGCAAACCTGATTCCCATTCTATTCAAAGTCACCCCTCTGCTCACTGAGATAAACGCAAATCTGATTGTTTCCTTTGGAGAGGTTAACCAGAAACTCAAAATAATACAACCATTTGTCTCTTATCTACCTGTGACATAGAAGCTTCCTCCCCGCTTCAAGTTGTCTTGCCTTTCCAGACTGAACCAATGTTCATCTTACATATGTTGATTGATGTCTCAGGTCTCCCTACAATGTATAAAACAAAACTGTGCGCTGACTACCTTGGGCACATGTCATCAGGACCTCCTGAGGCTGTGTTATGGGCACGCATCTTCAACCTTGGCAAAATTAACTAAAACCGGTCTCAAATTTTGGGGGTTCTCAATAGGAAGAATAAATATCATTAAAATGCCCATACTTCTCAAAGCAATTTACAGATTCAATGCTATTCCTATCAAACTACCATGACATCTTCACAAAACTAGAAAAAAACTGTTATAAAATGAACATGGAACCAAAAAAGAGCCCAAATAGCCAAGGAACTCCTAGGCAAAAAGAACAAAGCTGGGGGCATCATGTTACCCAACTTCAAACTATACTACAGGGTTACAGTAACCAAAACAGCATGGTACTGGTACAGAAACAGGCACATAGACCAATGGAACAGAATTGAGAGCTCAGAAATAAGGCTGCACACCTATAACCATCTGATCTTCAACAAAGCTGACAAAAACAAGCAATGGAGAAAAGATTCCCTATTCTTTAAATGGTGCTGGGATAACTGGCTAGCCATATGCAGAAAACTGAAGCTGGACCCCTTCCTTACACTATATGCAAAAATCAATTCAAGATGGATTAATGACTTAAATGTAAAACCTAAGACTATAAAAACCCTGGAATACAACCTAGGTATCCATCCTGGATGTAGTAACAGGCAAAGATTTCATGACAAGGACACCAAAAGCAATTGCAACAAAAGCAAAAATTGACAAATGGTTTATAATTAAACCTAAGAGCTTCTGCACAGCAAAAGAAACTATCAAGAGAGTAAAGAGACAACCTACAGAATGGGAGAAAATTTTTACAAACTATGCATCTGAAAAGGTCTAATATCCAGCATCTACAAGGAACTTAAAAAATTTACAAGACAGGGCCGGGCGTGGTGGCTCACGCCTGTAATTCCAGCACTTTGGGAGGCCGAGGCGGGCGGATTACAAGGTCAGGAGATCGAGACCATCCTGGCTAAAATGGTGAAACCCCGTCTCTACTAAAAATACAAAAAATTAGCCAGGCGTGGTGGCGGGCAGCTGTAGTCCCAGCTACTCGGGAGGCTGAGGCAGGAGAATGGCGTGAACCCGGCAGGCAGAGCTTGCAGTGAGCCGAGATTGCGCCACTGCACTCCAGCCTGGGTGACAGAGCGAGACTCTGTCTCAAAAAAAAAAAAAAAAACAAAACAAAAAAACAAAACAAAAAATTTACAAGACAAAAACAAACCCATTAAAAGGTGGGCAAAAAAACATGAACAGACACTTTTCAAAAGAAGGCATACATGTGGCCAAAAAGCATATCAAAAAAAGCTCAGTATCATTCATCACTCAAGAAATGCAAATCAAAACCACAATGAGATGTCATCTCACACCAGTCAGAATGGCTATTATTAAAAAGTTAAATAACAGATGCTGGCAAGGTTGTGGAGAAAAGGGAACACTTATATACTGTTGGTAAGAGTATAAATTAGTTCAACCATTGTGGAAAACAGTATGGCAATTCCTCAAAGAGCTAAAAGCAGAACTACCATTTCACCCAGCAATCCCATTACTGGCTATATACCCAGAGGAATATAAAATCATTCTACCATAAACACATACGCATGCAAATGTTCACTGCAGCACTATTCACAATAGCAAAGACATGGAATCAACATAAATGCCCATCAATGACAGACTGGATAAAGAAAATGTGGTACATATACACCATGGAACACTACGCAGCCATAAAAAAGAATGAGATCATGTATTTCGCAGAAACATGGATATAGCTGGAGGCTATTATCCTCAGCAAAGCAACGCAGTAATAAAACCAAATACCGCATATTCTCACTTATAAGTGGGAGCTAAATGATGAGAACTTGTAAACACATAGAAGGAAAAAAGACACTGGGTTTTTCTTGAGGGTGGAGGATGGCAGGAGGGAGAACAGCATAAAAGATAACTGTTGGGGCCAGGTGCGCTGGCTCACACCTGTAATCCCAGCACTTTGGCAGGCTAAGGCAAGAGGATGGCTTGAGCCTAGGAGTTCAAGACCAGCCTGAGAAACACAGCAAGACCCTGTCTTTATGTTTTTTAAATTTTTCTTAATAAAAAAAAGATAACTATTGGATAACTATTGGGTACTGGGCTTAATTCCTGGGTGATAAAATAAATAATATGTACAACAAACCCCTGTGACATGAGTTCACCTACGCAACAAACCTTCACATGTACCCCAGAACCTAAAGTAAACGTCTTCTTTAAAAAGGTTATTTTAAGCTGAAGATATTTGAGATTCAAAAAATGCAGAAAGAAGACTTATCAGAGCTTTTATAATCTGACTAAAAGCAGAATTTCCTGAGAAATAAGAACTGCTATAAATTTTCTCTTCAAGTGGTCTATTCCTAGGAGAGAGATCAAAAGTAAGCCCACTATAAATCGCTTCTCCAGGGATTTTCGTGGCCCTGAAGGAGACAGACCAGTCTGCATAAATAAGCATCAAAAGTTTTCTTATCTCTCATTTGTTCTAAAAACCCATTTGTCTTTCTTAAAGGAACCTATTTGTTCTTCCCATAGGAATCTTTTGTCCCTACTCCCTTTCCCCTCCTAAGTTAGATATATCAACATCAAATTCTAATCTCCCATCTGAGTTACTCATCATTGAGCACTCCTGTGTGCATCCACATTGCACACATAAATGAACTTTTTTCCTTGCAAACCTATCTTGTCAGTTTAATTCACATGCCCCCAGTTACTTAATGTAATAAGGTAGAGGGAATTCTTTCCCCCTCCACAACTTCAGTAAACTAATAAGCCAGAAGGATTCAAGGTCCACAGGCAGAAAGACCCTGGTAAGTATAACAGATTTACATGAGTGATACCAAAGAGCTATGTTCTAGAGTAACTGAACTATAACTAGACCAGTCCTCAAAGGAACTGAAAACCAAATTTGAATCACTCAGTCCTGATTAGAGTGTGGTGAACTACTTTGATTGCTAGTGCCATAGCTAGCTGCACACCACAAATCCTCTCTAGAGTAAGATGCCATCGTAAGGAATCTGAAATTACCTTTACTGAGTTTTCATATGCAACGTTTGACACTCCTATTTTTAAAAGTGTACAAAAAGACAACATGATTTAAAACCCAGAGGAAACAAAAGCAGATAAAAAGAAACAGACCGGGGTGGAGGGTAGGCAGGGAATGGGGAGGGACTGCTAATGAGCATAAGATTTCTTCTCTGAATGATGAAAATGCCCTAAATTAGATTGTGCTGATGGCTATACAACTCTAAATATACCGTAAGACACTGAATTGTACACTTTAAATGAGTAAATCTCATGGAATGTAAGTTATATCTCTATAAAGATTTTTTAAATTAACTAAAGAGAATAAAACAATAACTGTGAGGATTTTAGCCAAGACACTGGAATAGTGAAGATGTCATAAACTAAGATGGAGAAATCTGTTGATGGAGTTAGTCTTGTCAGGGAGAAGATGAGGAGCCCAGCTTTGGACATATTAAGTTTGAGATGCCTATTTTATAACCAAGCATAAACATCAAATGGAGAGTTGAATACATGAGTCTAGAATTTAGAAGAGATATCTGGACTGGAGATAAAAATTTGGAAGTTATAATGTATAGATGGCATTTAAAACTATGAGACATGTTGAGATCACCAAGGTAGTAAGTGCAGCTACAGAAGAGAGGAGGATCAAGAACTTAGAACTAGGTCAATCCAGGATAAGAAAAAGAAAGAAAGAGGGAGAGAGGAGGAGGAGCAGGAGGAGGAGGAGGAAGAGGGCGGGAGGGAGGAAGGGAGGGAGGAAGGAAGGAAGGAAGGACAGGCAATGAAAAAGCAGTAAAGGAGAAAGAAAGGGAGCAACCAGTGAGCAGTAAAGTTAAGACTTTCAGTGTTCTGGTAGCCAAGTAAAGAAAGTGAATTAAGGAGGAAGGAATCATCAACTGACAGGTCAAACAGGATGAGAACTGACAAATAACCATTGGATTTAGCAATGTGGAGGCCACTAATAACATATAAAAATAGTTTCTGTGAAGGCCCAGGAGAGAATGCCTACTCAGACTAAGTTTAATGAACAAATGAATAAAGATAATGGAAAAAATAAGAATAATTATTTCAGAGATATTGTGGCAAAGGGAAGCAAATAAATTGGGGTTACAGCTAGCAAGACGAGTAAAATCAAGAAATGGACTGTATTCCCTCTTCCATGTCTGGTCTTATCATTTTAATTGATGGTGAAATTGTAATTTTACTTTAAAAGAAAAACAAAACAAATCCATAATGTGTTCAATAAAGAATCAGATACAAAGTTTAAAATAATTATGATTAATATATTCAGGAAATTAAAATATGAAATTGAGAATTTTAGCAGTTAAATTCAACTATTTTGAAAGAACTGTGAAATTTTATAACTAAAAAAATGCAGTCAATGATATTAAGAACTCACTGAATGGATTCTTAATTTTAGGTCAAATACAGGGGTTTCATTTCTGTTACTGGCCAAGTAAATTTCTGTCACATCAAAGATTTCAGAGTTAACAGCTCTAAACTCTGAACAAATTATAAAAACTACTACCTGCAGCCTGCAAGCACTGGAGAGTTACTAAAAGGGGACTCAAGTCAACACTTGGAAGCACTGGCACCTAGCTCCCCAGTTTTTTTTGTTTTTTGGTTTTTTTTTTTTGTTTCTTTTTTAACATTTCTACCTAGGTGGTGGAAAAACACCAGTCAGATCCCTTTGGAGTGGCTAAAATTCCAATAGAAAGCCTGTGATCCTTCTGCTGTGAGAAGCCAGAGGACAGAATATAGAGCAACCATAGCTTTTGTGAAGTGAGGAGGAATCCCAGGCAAGGGAGAACAAGAGCGGAGCCCCACATTCTGCTTTAACTCCCTGCTTTTTCTGTACTATCAGCATGTTTTCTAAAGCTTAAAAATCCAAAAATGAATGTGTGTTTTCCTTAAAGGAATGGAGACAACCTGTAGACTATATTGTGTTCCATATTGGGCTAGGACAAGAATCCCTGATCAGAAATAATGAGTAGTACCGGAAGAAATAGAAGTAGGCAGCTCTGTCTCTGGTGCCACTGGAGAAAAGAAAGACGCATACCAAGAAATCAGCCTGGGAGCAAGCATCTCACAGGAGGTCCCCAGTGCCCTCTCCCAGCTTCCACATGCCAAGTACTCGGAGTCTCCAACCATTCCTCACCCTCTCTTTGACTGCAAATTTTGAAGGCTTGCCTTCATGGCATTAACAACCACAAGTGACTTGGAGTCTAAGGACTCCCATTCCAATTGCAGGGAGGAATGGATGATGCTGGCATCCACTAAAATGAAGCTTACATAGCTTAATATTACCAGCTGGGGCTTGGAAAATGTATTATATATCACCATCTTTCCTCCCATAAATATATTAATGCTCCCACATTTTTTAATTTATGTAGTGGGAATAAAAATTTCTAATGCCAAATCATGGGCTGATTAGGAATAACGACTCATGCTGACTCTATGCTGGACACAACTCTAAATGCTTCACACCCATTAACTCATTTGATGTTCACAACAACCGTATAATGTAGGTGTTATCCTTATGCTTGTTTTACACATGAGGGCAGAGAGGTTAAGTCAAGGTCAAATTACAACTTGCTGATGAGTAGGTTGTCTGAATTCACACCTGGGGTCCAGAATCCATGCTCTTAATCACCATACATGCAGGTTCTCATGAGCGCACAAGATCTTTCACCAAAAATGTAAAATGCAAGAGTGAATTTTCATACCAACAGGCATTGAAAGATTATAGACATTATTTTTAATTTTTCACAGTTTTGCAAATTAATCAATACCTGCATTTTGTATAATACTATGCATTCTACAAGGTGTATGAGTCTAGTTTTATTCAAATAAAGAAATATGGACTATTTACACTTTATAAGATCAAGAGTTATTTTTAACTGGCTGAATCTAAACACATTTAAAAAAATGTTTCCATAAGAAGATACATTAGGAGTGGCAAATTTTTAGATTGCCTACATTATTATATTGAACTTATTGGTAATTCAGGCACATCCATAAGACATAATTAGGTACATATTAGAACATAATTTTGTCTCATTTATTTGTGTAAATGTGTGGAATAAATCTTATATTCTCATGAATAATGTACATTTCATGGATTCATTTTGTACAGCCTTTGGCCCAAAGAACTCTAAGGAAAGAAGTGTTTACAAACTATGATCGAATATACAGGGACTTGAAAACAGTCTCTTTAAAGGTATTTAGTTGCGCATGTGGTAAAAAGTCAGGTTTGAGGCACAGAAGGTTTTTCATTAGTGAAGTGATTCTTCACTAAATTTGCAGAAAAATATAGCACACAACTTAAGAAAACAAAAAGAACAGAAAGAAGGTCAATCAAGGCATTTTGTGCCTTTTTACAATTTAGATCTGTATGAAAACTGGGGTAGTTTGGCCAAGATAAGCCACCATGTTGGAGACGAAAGATGATTCTGCTAGAGTGCCCTTTCTAAAACACAGCTCTGATTATGTCACTTCAGAGTAAAGTCTTTGTTGATCTCCACCTCCTGCAGGATCAAACCTTATTCCTGGTATCCAAGGTCATTTCCCAGTTGGCACAGCCTACCCTCCCTCACTCATTAGCTGTAAAACCTGGAGCTTGTCACTTGACCTTCCCAAGCCTCAGCTTCCTCACCCAAATAGATTATAAACAGTGTCTGCCTCCCTTAGAGGTTCTGTCAGTCAGAGTCTAGTCAGGAAAACCGAAACCACTCTAGTATTTCAAAGAGCAGAAATTTAATACAGCACATGGGTTAAACAGGTGACAGAAGGGCTGAGCAGTCAAACAGGGGACAGTAAGGCAACACAGAGGTTTGCAACAACAGAAAGCCACTACCATTCCTAGAACTAGAGGAACATAGCTCTAGAGCATGGGGTCCCTCTCCACCTAGCAGGACCATAGTGAGCCTGCCTGGCAGGAGCTGGGCCAGCAGCCAGAACAGGGGAGCAAGCTGCCAGGCAGGAGCTGGGACATGAGAGGGGATGCAGCTGCTGTCAAAGAGCTCCCCAGAGGCTGAAGAAAAGCAAGAAACATTCTTACTTCTCCCCTCTTCCTTTTTTCTAGTCTTCCACCAGTGTCTTCCTTTGACCAAGCCCACTGGAAACCAGTTTACAACAAAGCCTGGGAACTGTAATCTGCTGTGATACCAAGCAGGGCCAGGGGAAGGCAGGGGGGAAATTAACATCAGGACAAAAAGCAAGTCACCAGCAGTGTGGCTGGGAGGACAAAATGCAGTCAGCCTTAAAGCCTTTGGCCCAGTACCTACACCTAATAAATACTCAATAAACTGTAGTTATTATGAAAATTAATAGCGTGAATTTTCCAGCTTCATTCCCCACTCCTCATCCTGAATTCTCTTCTCCAGTCAAATAGAGCTATGGATCTTTTCCCAGTGGTAGTAGGCCTCCATGCTTTTGCACATACTGTTGACTCTGCCAGTGAGGCACTTCCTCCTCCTTTCTCTACCAGTTGACTCCCAGAGGATGTGAGGAGGGGTTGGAGCTATCCAGGACCCCAGCCTGCTCACAGGCAAAGGAGCACAGCATGAGCCTGCCAGTACTGCCTGTGAATGCTGTAGTTGAGGACCTTGGTTGAACACCACATGGACCAAATGCATTATCATCCCTGGGATTACTCAAAAAGGCCTCTCTCCAGGGGTTACCCATGATTCTCCCTAGACCAGGGGATATTTTGCCCTTCTGGAAGTAGCATCCTGCTGTGTGATTCTTCCTCCGTCATGGCTTCTGAATCTCGCTTTAGTTCTGTTTAATTCCTCTTAACATAGATATCAACAATACACCTGATTCTGCTAAACACCAGGGATGCGAAGATGAAGAAAATATAGATCTTCCTTGTCCTCAAGGATTTTATAGTCAGTAGGAAAGATATCCATCTAAAGATAACTTCAACTCAGTGTGGTAAGTGACCAAATAAAATGGTATTCACAGTGTGGGAGTCCAGAGGAGGGACCCGTAGCTCAATATGTGGTTTAGGAAATGGCTTCCAGAAGAAGCTAAGTATTCAAGGTTAAAGGGTTTTAAAGTGAAGAACATGAGTAAAGGTACCAATGGAAGAAACAGCAGAGTGTGCTCAGAAACTGGCACACAAAGGGACAAAAAGAGGGACAAAAGAGGAGAGAGAGAAAAGGGCAAGACATGGAGACAGCTTTGCCTTGGTGCAGACATTTAGGAACAACCAGAAAGTTTTGAGCAGAGTGAGGTCAGGGGAAGCATAATCAGATTTGTGTATAGAGGAAGATCTAGAAGTACTAAGGGGTTTGAGTGTGGCCTGTTTAAAGCACAGATAGAAGGCTACTCTCTAGCTGGAGTGAGTATCTTAGTCCATTTGGACTGCTATAAAAAAACACCATAAACTGGTATAAACAGAAATTTATTTCTCACAGTTCTGGAGGCTGAGAAGTCCCAGATCAATGCACAGCAGAGTCACTATCTGCCAAGAACCCCATATCCTGGTTCATAGATGGCACCTTCTTGCTATGTCCTCACCTGGTGGAAAGGATAAGGAGTCTCTCTCAGGCCTCTTTTATAAGGGAACTAATTTCATTTATAAAGGCTCTGCTCCCATGATCTACTCACCTCTCAAAAGGTCCCATGTCCTAATACTATCATCTTAAGGATTAAGATTTCAGTATGAATTTTAAGGATATACAAAGTTTTAGGCCATAGGAGTGAGGGGGAGGTTTGCTCAGATACTATTGGAGGGGGCTGGTGGGCCATGGTAAAAAGTCTGGGTTTGATTCTAAGTGACATGGCAATCTCTTTAAGGGTTATAGTGGTGGAGTGACATCATCTGACTTACATTTTAATTTATATTAAATCTTGCTCCCACATAGACATTGGAAGGGAACAGGGTATGCCTCGTGGTTTAGTTTGGGTTTCCCCAAAAGCAGATCATGAAACAAGGACTTGGAGGCAGATAATTTATTTGAGAGATGATCCCAAGATCTCAAGTTTGGGAATAAGGAAAACAGGGAAGGGTTACTGCTATCAATTGAAGAAAATGACTAGACAAATATCAATCATTTTAGGAGATTTATTTGCCAAAGTTAAAGACGCACTCAGGAGACAGGTCTACGCCTTTCTCCAAAGATGATTTTGAGGGCTCCAATTTAAAGGGGAAAGGGCGGGATATTGAGAAGCACACAGTTTTCACATAAACAAAAGGGGCAGAAGGAAAACGTGGGGTATCTGCATTTTACATAAGATGACACAGACAAAATGGGATAGGGGAACAATCAGATATGCATTTGTGTCTGGTGGGTCCAGGATGACTGCACCTGTAAAGATAAGCTACCAGTTTGCATTGTCATGGTGAAGTTTTAAGAGCTCACCAGGAATTTCCTTGTGGGCAAAATATGAGGGAGGTGGTAGCTTTTCATCTTGTAGCCATCTTATTTAGGAACCAAAGCAGGAGGCAGGTTTGCATGACACAGTTCCTAGCTTAACTTTCCCTTTGGCTAAATGAGTTTAGGGTCCCAAAATTTAATGTCCTTTCACACTGTGTATTAGTTCATTTTCATGCTGCTGATAAAGATATACGTGAGACCGGAAATAATAAGAGGTTTAGTTGGACTTACAGTTCCACATGGCTGGGAGGCCTCAGAATCATGGCGGGAGGCAAAAGGCAGTTCTTACATGGTGGTAGCAAGAGAAAAATGAGGAAGATGCATTGGAAACCCCTGATAAAACCATCAGATCTCATGAGACTTATTCACTACCACAAGAACAGTATGGGGGAAACTGCCCCCATGATTCAAATTATCTCCCACCAGGTCCTGCCCACAATATGTGGGAATTATGGGAGTACAATTCAAGATGAGATTTGGGTAGGGACAATGAGCCAAACCATATCATTCCACCCCTGGCCCCTCCAAATCTCATGTCCTCACATTTCAAAACCAATTATATCTTCCTGACAGTCCCCCAAAGTCTTAATTCATTTCAGCATTAACCCAAAAGTCCACAGTCCAAAGTCTTATCTGAAACAAGGCAAGTCCCTTCCGCCCATGAGCCTGTAAAATCAAAAACAAGCTAGTTACTTCCTACATACAATGGGGGTACAGGTATTGGGTAAATACAGCCATTCCAAATATAATACTTATAATACTTAATAAATACTTATATGATACTTTAAATAAACTCCCCTTTAGTTTATATATATATAAACTTTTATATATATAAAATATATAAACTATACATAAACATTTATATATAAAATATATATTATTTATATATGAGTATATAAATAATATATATTTATATATAATATATATTTTATATATATGCCCTATTAGCTCTGTCCCTCTAGAGAACACTGACTAATACACAGGCATTGGGTAAATATAGCCATTCCAAATGGGAGAAATTGGCCAAAACAAAGGAGGTACAGGCCCCATGCAAGTCTAAATCCAGCAGGAGAGTCAAATATTAAAGCTCCAAAATGATCTCCTTTGATGCCATATGTCACATCTGGGTCACGCTGATCCAAGAGGTGGTTTCCCATGGTCTTGGGCAGCTCTGCTCCTGTAGCTCTGCAGGGTAGAGCTTCCCTCCTGGCTGTTTTCATGGGCTGGCATTTAGTGCCTGCAGCTTTTCCAGGTGAACAGTGCAAGCTGTCAGTGGATATATCATTCTGGGGTCTGGAAGACAGTGGCCCTCTTCTCACAGCTCCACTAGGTGGTGCTCCAGTAGGGACTCTGTGTGGGGGCTCCAACCCCACATTTCCCTTTGGCACTGCCCTAGTAGAGGTTCTCCACGAGGGCCCTGCCCCTGCAGCAAACTTATGCCTGGATATCTGGGCATTTCCATACATCTTCTGAAATCTGGGCAGAGGTTCCCAAACCCCAATTCTTGACTTCTGTGTACTTGCAGGCTCAACACCACGTGGAAGCTGCCAAGGCTTGGGGCTTGCACCCTCTGAAGCCACAGCTCAAGCTCTATGTTGGCCCCTTTCAGCCATGGCTGGAGGGGCTGGAACACAGGGTACCAAGTCCCTAGACTGCACCCAGCAGAGGGACCCTGGGCCTGGGCCTGGCCCAGGAAACCATTTTTTTCTCCTAGGCCTCTAGGCCTGTGAGAGGAAGGGCTTCCACAAAGGTCTCTGACTTGCCCTGGAGACATTTTACCCATTGTCTTGGGAATTAACATTCAGCTCCTTGTTACTTATGCAAACTTCTGCAGCCAGCTTGAATTTCTCCTCAGAAAATGAGATGTTCTTTTCTATCACATTGCCAGGCTGCTAATTTTCCAAACTTTTACGCTCTGTTTCCCTTTTAAAACTGAATACTCTGGCCGGGCCCGGTGCCTCATGCCTATAATCCCAGCACTTTGGGAGGCCAAGGTTGGGGGATCATGAGGTCAGGAGATCAAGACCATCCTGGCCAACATGGTGAAATCCCATCTCTACTAAAAGTATAAAAATTAGCTCGGCATGGGAGTGTGTGCCTGTAATCTCAGCTATTTGGGAGGCTGATGCAGAAGAATTGCTTGAACTCAGGAGGTGGAGGTTGCAGTGAGCCTCGATCATGCCACTGCACTCCAGCCTGGCAACAGAGCTAGACTCTGTCTCAAAAATAAATAAATAAATAAATAAACCTGAATACTTCTAACAGCACCAAGTCACCTCTTGAATGCTTTGCTGCTTAGAAATTTCTTCCACCAGATACCCTAAATCATCTCTCCCAAGTTCAAAGTTCCACAAATCTGTAGGGCAGGGGCAAAATGCTGCTAGTCTCTTTGCTAAAACGTAACAAGAGTCACCTTTGCTCCAGTTCCCAACAAGTTCCTCATCTCCATCTGAGACCACCTCAGCCTGGACCTTATTGTCCATATCATTATCAGCATTTTGGTCAAAGCCATTCAACAAGTCTCTAGGGAGTTCCAAACCTTCCCACTTTTTCCTGTCCTCTTCTGAGCCCTCCAAACAGTTCCAACCTCTGCCTGTTACCCAGTTCCAAAGTCACCTCCACATTTTCAGGTATCTTTTCAGCAAAGCCCCACTCCCAATACCAATTTCCTGTATTAGTCCATTTTCATGCTGCTGATAAAGACATACCCAAGACTAAGAAAAAGAGGTTTCATGGACTTACAGTTCCACATGGCTGTGGAGGCCTCACAATCATGGCAGAGGTTAGGAGGAGCAAGTTGTGTCTTACATGGATGGCAGCAGGCAAAAAAAGAGCTTATGCAGGGAAACTCCCCCTTATAATACCATCAGATCTCGTGAGACTTACTTGCTATTACGAGAAAAGCATGGGAATGACCTGTCCTCATGATTCAATTACCTCCCACTGGGTCCCTTCCACAACATGGGAATTCAAGATGAGATCTGGGTGGGGACACAGTGAAATCATATCAATCCCCAACCCAATCAATTATTTATTGGCACCTTCAATAAGCATATTACTTTATTTCCTCTCTTTCCTTCCTTTTTTTTCTTCCTCCTTTCTTTCTTCTTTTCAACACATGTATACTAAATGCTGACTATAGACCAGGCACTATTCCAGGCAGAGCAATCCAATGGTGAATAAGACAGACCCTCATGGGGTTTTCTTTCTAGTAAGAAGATACACAGTTAAAACAGACATTTTAAAAATTACGCTATCTGCTGTGATAGGATAAGAACCTAACAGAAGACCTAACCAAATTCCTAGTAGTTTAGGTAAAGTTTTCTTGGGGACAGGACATTCAGGCTTAACCTTGAAGGAAGACAGAAGGTAAGAGTCGTCCAGGCACCTACCATATGAGATGTCCTTGGATTTCTTTTCTTTTTCAGTCTTTCTTCAAAGACATTAACTGCCAGGGCTTCTGTTGCCCACAAAGTCAGATAGGGTACCTTAGTCTGGCCTTTGCTGCCAGTGGCCACCATCAACAGCACCTCAAAACCCAATTCGTTATCTCCCTGCTTCTGAAATTTAATTGTCTTCTTCCAGGTTGAGTTTAATTGCAACTTAAATTATTTTCAAAAAGATGACACTAATATTGTGAATGGGTTTTTTAAAAATTCCATTTACAGAAAGGTACAGAAACAAAACAATAGAATATAAATTTGGTATAAGGGAAACAAACATTTATATTCAATAAATGATTGCAATTCCTATTATGTTGGAAATGCAAGAGTTTAAAGGGCTTTTCCCTGCTTCCTCAAACAGGACTCTCAATGGTTGCAACCTGGTTAAGCAAAAGAAAATTCTAAGTTCAGGCTCTCCTTCTGCTCACATGTGATATGAAAGCTACCTAACAGTTCAAAAGTTTCCATGTGCCCATGAAGAGTAAGTAGTGATGCAGGCTGGCAAGTCCATGGTAGCTGTCTCAACAGGGCCAGTGGTGACCCTGTGGCTTGGAACCACAAGGCAGATTTCCCTCACTGGGAACCAATTAAGATCACAACCAGACTTCTAGGGGGAACCTAGCACTCAATACACCATGGAAGACCATAGGTTCCTCACTAAGCAGGAAGAAGAAATCTAGAATTCATCAGAGGCCAAGTTCAGCCACAGATTCCACTAGAGTGAGCAGTGGCCAGAAATATAAGGGAATTATCTCGACATAGACCAGCAAAGACTAAAGGGGAGGCCCACAAGCACAGTAGGGACACAAGGCCCACTGCCCCTCCTCAGCAAAAGGACCTGGCAAATGCCCTATATACAGAATCACCACCTTGGGGAGTAGAAGAGAAATGGAGAAGAAATCTGAAAGATTGGTAATTATTTAAAAAAAAAAGAATAAAAAACTGTTTAAATAATTAGATTAGACTAAGTTGACTGAATTGGACAAATTTGGATGGTTTTCTCCTAGTATTCAATTCTTTTTCATAAATAATGATCTTATGTAGATTGCTTGAAATTTGCTTCTCGCTTAATTAAGACCATGTTCTAGAGATGTTCCTAAGTCAGTACACATAGATCTACCTCATTCTTTTAATCTATCATATGCTATTCCACTCACTATAACAACTTATTTAACTAGCACTGTAAGGGAAAGAGTTCAGTTGTATCAGTTGTTTATCCTAAAATAAACAGTGCTGTAATTCTCACCCTTGTGAACCACCACTCCTGCATCAAACTCAAGAGCTTAGTTGTCTTCCCAGCCACTATCTCAGATGATCATTGAGATTAAGGTGGTCTACCAGACCTGGCCTAGTAGGGGACACAATTTAAACTCAGGTTTTGACTCCCTGCTATTAGAAGTTGAAAGTCAACATCACCAGATAAGTCGAATAGCTTGATTATCATCATCATTATCATTGTGCTCACTCTAGGCCAGGCATGGAATTATACCTTGATCTATGTTTTATCATTTATCAGTTGGGAAATACCTGGCTAACTCAGAGCTATTGAGCATGGTTAATTAATCACATGCTAAGAGTTCAGGCAACCCTTGTCCCAAAATTACTTTCCTGACAACTTGAGTTACCCAGCTCTTTTTGGGCCATGCCTCCCATAGAGCACAAAAACAATCATTAGCCTGTACTGCTATTGCTCAACCAGTTGCCTGGGGTCCTCCAGATTACCCAAAGGTCTAGATTAAAGCAATCTCTTCTGCTGGAATAGGTCTGAACACAATTTCCGGATCTTAACTTTGGGGATACAAACCAGGCTTACTAAAATGCCTAGTATGTCCTGGATTGGCTGCTCACAGGGCTATATCATGCCACAAGCATGGGGTACTATAACGTTTTTTAAAAGAAACACTCAACAAGATTTAAAAATAATTAATTTTAATTAAAAATAATTTATTAATTACTTGATGGCCTTAAACCAAAATAATTAAATATGTGCATTGCTTAGAAATTATTGTGATAAATAATTTTTATTAATTGCTTTCTATTAACATAAATTATGAATCATTTCAGGCAATTTGCATTTGTAGGTTTGTTTGCTTCCTGTGTGCATATTTTCTATCTCAGCTATGTTAATGCTTTTAATTTATTTAAATAAATTCTTTTTTGTTCTTTTAGTTTAAAAGATTGTATATATAAAAGTAGTTTTACACCTTACTCATTGTAGTAGTTACCATTTCAAGGCACCAATTTCTATATTAGTTGTAGTAACAACAGCTGTAACAGATAACTCCCTAAATATCTGGCTTACCATAATAAAATGTGTTACTTGCTCATGTCAATTCCTAGCATGTGAGTAGAGTGGAGGTTCTACTCCAGGCAGTCATTCAGGGTCCAAGACTTTTGTAGGTTCTGCCATCTTTGTCTGAATGTCATCCGGGAATAGATGCCCAGTAGAAGGGAGAGAATGGAGGTTTCAGAGTCTTTCTGAATCAGGCCCGAAAGTGGAGTACATCAAATATGTCTCATTCCACTGGCAAGAATTCGGTCACTGGTCATACCTAGCTTGAGGGAGATTGAGAAATGTGGTTTACCTGCGGGCTCAGGCAGAAAAAGAAATTGTTTGGTAAAGAGCTAGCCAATTTGTGTCTTGCCTTTTCACCTAATAATGCCACTCCTGGACCTCTCCTCAATAACCAATCCAAAATCTAAAATGTTTTACGTATACAAAGATGTCTTATAATAGTGAAAAAAAAAAACTGGAAGCATCCTATATATGTAAAAATACTTAAATTAAATTAAATTCTAATGTAGCCATTTGATAGACTGAATTCAATGCAGTCATTTTAAAAGTTTTATTGAGCCTATGCAGAGACATTGGGAAACACTTAGACTATAAAGAGAAGTGAAATAAAAGGAGAGTCCATACACTGATTATGACTATGTTTAAATGTTCACAGTAAAATAAAAGATTGTAGAAAATGTACAAATAATTTTAAAAGTTATAATAATGATGGTCATTTAATGCATGCCTGAGATAAGCTAGGTGAAGTACTAACAACTTTAGATGTATTATCCCTAATGCTTACTACCTTGGTACCCTGCAAGATAAATATTACCTGCAGCAGCCATAGTTAGTTGCTAATAGATCTCGTGGAGAAGATAGGCCTCAACCTCATGCCCACACTAAATCAGTGGTTGATGGGGGTGGCCCAGTGGAGCAGATGTAATCTAGTTCTGACCAATGAGACATAATGAGAAGTCTGCCAGAGAACTTTAGGAAAAGGTTTCTTCCCACATAAAAGACAGAGCCTCCTTGTGAGGAGAGAATCCTATTGCCTCCACTCCTTGACTTTCTGCTTTGGCTATAACTATGTGAGGCATTATTTTGGACCTAAGGTGGTCATCTTGGGGCCATGACTTGACCAGCCTAACAATGAGAAGCCAATATTCTCAGAATAACAAAGGAACACACACACACACACACACACACACAAAGAGCCTGGATCCGGGATGACACTGTTGAGCTGCTCCATCAGTACCACCGTAACTTGCCCTCAGAATACTTTTTTTTTTTTTTTTCCAGACAGTCTCTCTCTGTCGCCCAGGCTGAAGTGCATTGACGCAATCTCAGCTCACCACAACCTCCGCTTTCTGGATTCAAGCGATTCTCCTGCCTCCCAAGTAGCTGGGACTACAGACGTATGCCACCACACCTAGCTAATATAAAATATATATATATATATTTTGTATTTTTAGGAGAGATGGAGTTTCACCATGTTGGTCAGACTGGTCTCAAACTCCTGGCCTCAAGCAATCCACCCGCCTCAGCCTCCCAAAGTGCTGGGATTATAGGCATAAGCCACCCTAGAATTTTTTTTAAGTGATATAATTTAATGTCTTTACAGTTTAAGCCACACTTAATTGGGTATTCTGTATTCTCAGCTGAAGATATTCCCAAATGATACATTATCTTTTTTTTATAGGCCTTACAGCCAGCAGTGTAAAAAAGAAAACTGGGATACAAACCCATGTTGCTCTGGCCCCAAGGCACAGAACTCCCTAAGACAATACAATGAAATAAGGCCTCCCCCTTCCCCCACCCTCTGCATATGCAGTATAATTCCTTCACTGAGGAAAAAGAATTTGTGCTTTTCCTGCAAGTCATTTCCTATACACCACACACAGTTTCAGCAGCCATTGTCAAGAATATCCACTTCCCTTTCATTTCTTGTTACTCTTGGATACTTAACAATTTCTTTCACTAATTTTACAGAAGATATTTTCTGTTGCAGGTATTTCCAAAATGTCTGTAAATATTATTTCTTCTTGGCATGTCCCTTGATACATCCCTTATAGGTAAATGTTTGAGGGTGGAATGGTATTCCCTAAAACATATCTTTTTCTGGCCTTGTTTCTGACTGGGGTAAAATTATTTGGTCTTGGCAGGCTCTAAAATTAGTACTTGAACCCTCACTTTGTTCAATGCATTATATCACTATGTTCTTTGGTTTTGAAACTACACTTTCTCCAATGCAGTTCTAAATTTTCCACTGGACATCCACTAGCTGTTTGCTGTTAGCTGTTTCCTTTAAAAAGGAAAAATTTGATACAAATTGAAAATGTCAACAAGAAGCGCATAGCTGAAACGCTAATTGTATTACTAAAGTCACCTGGAGACACATTCCTATCAAATGTGTCTTTGTAACATATGCTTCACTTTTTTCAATTTATAACTACATAAAATGAACCCCCTCCCGCTGGCGCAAGTCTCTTTTGTCCCCATTCAATTTCTACTCCCTCTTAACTAAAATAAGGAGTCAGAACACTCTGTAGAGAGGACACTATCTTACCCCTCTGGACAAAGGACGCTGTTGATTAAATGCAAGGTCTTGACCTAAGGAGATCCTTGGGAGGGTCCCATCTGAGACCATCTTTCTGATTAGGAATTGTGTCAGGCATTTTGGAGTTCTGCCATCAAATGCTGCATGGTGAGTTTCTACACATCTCCTGCCACCACCTACTGTAGCAGAGAAGCCACAGCAAAGGTCAATTTCCCAGATACAAAAATAGGTTCCACTCCTGTGAAGGGCAATCAAGCTCCTGCAAGGAAATGGTCTGCAAAAGGGAGCCCTTAGGAATTCGCTTTTTCTTTCCTCTGAAACTTGAGCTTGATACATCCCTCAAGTTCAAGTTTAAAATTGTAAAGAAGAAAAACACAATTTAAATTTTTACGCTTATTTACTCACGATGAGTAAAACCCAATCGTACAGAACGAGAGAGAAAAACAAGGCTCCTACAAATTAAAATAAAGAACTTTGAAAAGAGTCAAAGAGAAACAATCTAAACTAAGAATTTGGACACTCAGCTTTTAGTTTCTGCTCTATTACTAATAAAGCGTGTGTCTCTGGAGAAAATAATCTTTCTGACTAATTTGTTTTCTCATATAAAATTATGATGATAATGATGATATAGTTGTACCCCACTTCATGGTTACAAGGTCCTTTTATATACCTTGATACAACAACCCATGAGATTATTATTATTACTGCCAGTCTAGAAATGAGGAACTAAAACTTCGAATGGTTAAATGACTGACTGAAGTTCATACAACTGCAAACTGTAAGGTGATAATCACATGTAGGTCTTCTAAGTCTAAAATCAATTGCCTTTCTACTAATCCCTATTGAGAGGAAGATCTCCAACATGATTCAAAATCTGTGATACTACAATCAAAATTCCAGGAGAGTAAGATTGAATTATTTCCGTACCTCTACAGAGACTAGGGCGTCAGTTTTCATTTTCTTATTCTTACCTATTTCATTCTTAGGACAAAGCTCATAGAAGTTAACCAAGAATAAGCTGGCCTTCAGAAAGAGGGGATGTAACGAGAGAGCAAGAAATGACAGGTTGAGACACTATGGAATAATCTGTTGAATGATATACAAATAGAAATTTTTATGAGCCATATAATTATTTTTATTCCAGTAAATCATTCTCTTCTTGCTCCCATATGAAAGATGTCTTAAATACTTTGATTAGAGGATTTTTGTATAATTTATTTCATCTACTGTTTCATTACCCACATTTTTATCATCTCAAAAGAAAATCCTCCAGTGAATTGAACTGTGCAGCATAATCAACCACTATTACAAGTATGTTTTTCTCCCTCTGTCATTATCCTCTTGGGATATACAAAGATAATAAAATGAACTAAGCATGCTTTATAATTTCCCTGGTCTAATTTGTTACCCATTGTGAAAAAGAGAAAGAATCAGGATGTAAGATTTCCAAGAGTTGGGGAATGAAGGATTAGAAATCTCAGCGACATGGGGGGGAACTTACCTTACTTCCTCCATCAATTTATTTAATCTTTTTATATGTAATGTGTACATTTCCTAAAATGAATTTGAGGCAGCTTAAAGTAAAAAATACACGTAAGTTAGCCACTAAAATTGAGATTAAAAACAGCCTGTATTTTTCTCTCAGTCTTATTCATTTTGAAGGGAAGATTAGAGGATGGTCTTACATTCAAAAGCAAATAACAATAGGAACATATATCACATCCTAAATACAAATGTTAAGACCTCAGAAATCTATTACTAGCTTTAGAAAGCAAATAAGGACTTAGTTTCTCTGATACCATCATTGTTGTCATCAACTTTATAAAACAGTTTTAAGTGCCTACTTGCAGAAATCAACATACTTAAGCATTGTAGTTTTTCAGAAGTTAAATAAACATGTTCCCTATTATCATGGAACTTAAAATGTCACACTAGAAGCAGAACAGGAACATTAAACCAATCCTTAAATGGACAGCAAGATACTTAGGATAGGTCAAATGGGGTGAGGGCATCTCTTACAGGGTCATAAGTGAAGCATCCACAGATGGGCTTTGTTTTCAGGAGCTTCTTAAGTAAGGAGAAAGGAATAGCTGGGTATTTATAGAATAGAGAGTGTTTATTAAGTGGTACTGCTTAGGAAAAGATTCAAAGGCAGTGATTGAACTAGTCCAATGGTCAGTTTGGCATTGGTTAGCAGCCAGTGGAATAATCATCTTCTCTTTGCTGGTAGGGAGAAAAGATGAGGTTTAACTACAGGAAGTCTGCCCACCAAAAGACATCAGGGATCTTAGCCCAGATGACGTTATTGAAGAATGGTGGCCCTGTCCATATATCAAAAGCTTGAGGTAAGGCTGGGTGCGGTGGCTCACTCCTGTAATCCCAGCTCTTTGGGAGGCCGAGGCAGGAGGATCACAAGGTCAGGAGTTCGAGACCAGCCTGGCCAACATGGTGAAACCCCATCTCTATTAAAGATACAAAAAATTAGCCGGGCATGGTGGTGTGCACCTGTAATCCCAGCCACTCGTGAAGCTGAGGCAGGAGAATCATGAAAACCCAGGAGGCAGAGGTTGCAGTGAGCCAAGATTGTGCCATTGCACTCCAGCCTGGGCGACAGAGCAAGACTCCATCTCAAAAAAAAGAAAAAAAAAACAAAAAAACCTTGAGGTGAAAGGGAAGAAAAAGCAATCTGAGTTTGATAAAGATAGACAATAAAGGGGATCAGAAAATGCCACCCCAAAATATGCCACTTTGGCATAATTATTTTGAGCTGAAGGCAATAGAGAAAGAGCAGATACAAAACACACAAACCAGAAAACTCTCCACCTATGTTTGCCTAAAAGCTGGGCATACATTCTCATTTCTAAAAATGCCCTCCCTTGCCAGGTGCGGTGGCTCAGGCCTGTAATCCCAGCACTTTGGGAGGCCGAGGTGGGTGGATCACCTGAGGTTGGGACTTCGAGACCAGCCTGACCAACACGGAGAAACCCTGTCTCTACTAAAAATACAAAATTAGCTGGGCATGGGGGTACATGGCTGTAATCCCAGCTACTCAGGAGGCTGAGGCAGGAGAGTCACTTGAACCTGGGAGGCAGAGGTTGTGGTGAGCCAAGATTGTGCCATTGCACTCCAGCCTGGGCAACAAGAGCAAAACTGTCTCAAAAAAAAAAAAGTCCTCCCTCCTCTCTCTTGTTCCAGGAAGAGACAAATGAGTTAATCACCAGACATAACTCTAGACCCTCATCAGCCCAGAGGTGGCACCAAGAGGAAGCTACATAACAAACCTTACTAAACAACACTTATCTTCCATTAGTTTCCCCATATATTTACCTCTCCAAAGTTTGCTGTCTCCGAAAACCTAAATCTCCTTTTCCTTTGTCTTGTCATTCTTCCACAAATTTATCGTTCCTTGTTAAAATAGTATCTAATCCCTGGGGTCTGTCTAACCACCCCTTTGAGTTATTCATTAGTGAGTTCCTCCCACATGTTTGCACACTACACACATAAATAAACTCTGTTTTCTTTTCTCCTGCTAATCTGTCTTTTGTCAGTTTATTTTGCAGGGCCCCAGTTACTGGACCTGGTAGGTCAGAGGAGAAAGGTTTTGTCCTCCCTTCCAACAAACAAATTCAGATAATTTAGTGACAACCAAATATTTGCCCAAATTTTCCTCTATACATGTATATTACCCCATTTAATTCAGTTTGTGAAAATAGATGGTATAAGTTACTCTGATTATCACAATACTGATCATAAGATGGTATAAGTCACTCTTTTTTTTGTTTGTTTGGAGATGGAGTCTCACTCTGTAGTCCAGGCTGGAGTGCAGTGGCATGATCTCAGCTCACAGCAACCTCTACCTCCCAGGTTCAAGCAATTCTCCTGCCTCAGCCTCCTGAGTAGCTGGGACTACAGGCATACGCCACCACGCCTGGCTAATTTTTTGTATTTTAGTAGAGACGGGGTTTCACTGTGTTGCCCAGGCTGGTCTTGAACTCCTGAGCTAAGGCAATCTGCCCACCTTGGCCTCCCAAGGTGCTAGGATAATGTGTAAGTCATTCTTATTACCAGAATGCCATAAATAAGAAAAGGAATAAAGTATTAATAATGTCAAATAGAATATTTGCTATAATCAGGCTTAGCAATTTAAGGTGAAAATCTATTTCACTTTTTATTTTTATTTTCTTGAGATGGAATCTCGCTCTGTCACCCAGGCTGGAGTGCAGTGGTGTGAACTCAGCTCACTGCAACCTGCGCCTCCTGGGTTCAACCAATTCTCCTGCCTCACCCTCCCCAGTAGCTGGGATTATAGGCATGTGCCACCACGCCCAGCTCAATTTTTGTATTGTTAGTAGAGATAGGGTTTCACCATGTTGGCCAGGCTGGTCTTGAACTTCTGACCCAAGTGTTCCACCTGCCTCGGCCCCCCAAAGTGTTGGGATTACAGACATGAGCCACCATGCCTGGCCCTATTTCACATTTTCAATTCAGTAATGTACAATTTAGTTTTTTTTCAAATTTTCATTACCAGACTTAATAAATAGCAACTTCTTGATTTTGTCCATTCATAATGCAAACATTTCTCTGGGAAAAATGACCTAACATGTTTTCTACAGAAGCAGAAATGAGAAAAAAAATTATTCTTGACCCTCCCTTTCTCCTCTCCCTGCCAGAAAGAAGGAAGGAAGGAAGGAAGGAAGGAAGGAAGGAAGGAAGGAAGGAAGGAAGGAAGGAAGGAAGGAAGGAAGGAAGGAAAGGAAGAAAGGAAAGAAAGAAAGAAAAGAAAGGAAAGAAAGAAGAAAAGGAAATGGAAAAAAGAAAGTAATTCTTACATAAAATGTAATGAGGCTGGGCACATTGACTCATACTGGTAATCCCATCATTTTGGGAGGCTGAGGTGGATGGGTTACTTGAGCTCAGGAGTTTGGGACCAGCCTGGGCAACATGGTAAAACCCCATCTATACAAAAAAATACAAAAATTAGCTAGGCATGGTGGCATGCACCTGCAGTCCCAGCTACTTTGGAGGCTGAGTGTGGAGGATCACTGGAGCCTGGGAAGTGGAGGCTCCAGTGAGCCATGTTCATGTAACTGCACTCCATGCTGGGTGACAAAGTGGCGTGTGACCCTGTCTCAAAAATAAAATCAAATTGAATCTAATGAGACTCAAACATTTCTGAGTATTACTTTGAAAAAATCTGAAATTTAAGAATTCTTAGCCAAGTCTGATAAAAATCCTTCAAAATTTCTGTCTGACCATAGCTTCCTATTTTCCAGTTTTTTACTCCTTTATTCAGACCTTGTCACTTTCTACTTCACACAGAGAGCTCCAATCTCACAGTCCTTCTGTCTTAATCTAATTTATCAGCAGTTTCCTTCCATATTCAGCCAAGATAGACCCAATGGATCTTCAAATCCTATGCTCTTGACAGAATTTTCAGATACCTTTTTTTCACCCACAGATCAATCCAATTATACATTGTATATTCTTCTACATGTAGCAGCCAGTTGATTGCTGACAGAATAAATGAATTATTTCCTACTGCAGCCACTTAAATGTCACTCAGAAATGCCTTTTGCCTGCTCCAGTCAGCTCACTCTCCTAATCACAGTGCAAATGTCAAAATGACCTCCCTGCTTCTACTTGCCCTCCCAGACACTCTCTGAAAAGAGACACTTCTACTGCTTAGAGAAAACAGTCCATCTCAGCTTCAAGGGCTTCGAGCCTACAGATTTACTTACACACTCTCCTAGATTTATGCTATTTTTCCTCTTGATGGGGGCCAATTTCCTTGTGAGTGCTCTGGATTCTTATCTTCTGTCCCCTAAAGGACCTGGCTCCAGCTATCAGTCACCACTGTCTTATCCCTCTCACTTCTTCAGCTTTTTTCTCTGTTAACTCCTTCCTCTATATGTACACACTTGTTCAATAATCTCTCATCTAACAAACAATAATAAGCTAAAACAAAACATAAAACAAACACCACCAATAAAATACTTGCTTAACCCAGGAAATTAATTTTAGCTTTTGTCCTGTCTCTCTCATTTTTTCTTCATACAAAACCTGCTTGTTTTAAATAATGTTTTAAATAAATATGATGATTTATATCATCATAATAGAAATTGATTATCATTATTATTTAAATGAAAATAGAAGTGAATAGGAAAAAAATCACCCATAGGTAAATTACCAAGAAAAATAGCGGTTAATACTTTCCTACATTCACGTACAGTTTTTCTCTTGCTGTTATCATTAAAATAATTGTAATCATAAAACAAGCAAATTCATATATTTTGATTTTTAAAAATAAAATCCACTTTTTAAAAATTAAAAGGTAGTAAGGACTCTGGCCACAACGATGCAGTGAACTTCTCCTTCAATATACTTTCCTCTGCTCTAAACACAAAACAACTAAAAATCCAATATTAAAAAAGAGAAAATTAAAAAGTGTTATCCAGTCAATCACACTGAATAAGGGATTCATGTCAGAATATATAAGGATCACCTAAAATTCAACAACAACAACAAAAACTTGATTTTAAAATGGGCCATTGACTTCAATAGGCATTTATCCTAAGAAGACATACAAATAGCCAAAAGCACATGGAAAATTGCTCGACATCACTGAACATTAGGGAAATGAAAATCAAAATCACAATAAGATGTCATGTCATGTCCATTAAGATGGCTACTATTTATTTTTATTTTATTATTACTATTTATTGAGACAGGGTCTCACTCTGTTGCTCAGGCTGGAGTGCAGTAGTGTGATCTTGGCTCATTGCAACCTCTGCCTCCTGGGCTCAGGCAATCCTCCCACCTCAGCCTCCCAAGTAGCTGGGACTACAGGTGTGCACCACCACAACTGGCTAATTTTTGTATTATTTTGTAGAGATAGGGTTTCACCATGTTGCCCAGGCTGGCCTTGAACTTCTGAGCTCAAGCAATCTGCCCGCCCCAGCCTCCCAAATTGCTGGGATTATAGGCGTGAGCCTCCACACCTAGCCAGATGGCACTATTTAAAAAAAAGAAAAAGAAAAAAAAAGGTAGGATGCAGTGGCTCATGCTTGTAATCCCAGTACTTTGGGAGGCCGAGGCAGGCAGATCACTTGAGGCCAGGAGTTCGAGGCCAGCCTGGCCAACATAGTGAAACCCCAACTCCACTAAAAATACAAAATATTAGCCAGGCGTGGTGGTGGGCACCTGTAATCCCAGCTATTCAGGAGGCTGAGGCAGGAGAATCGCTTGAACCCAGGAGGTGGTGGTTGCAGTGAGCTGAGATTGCACCATTGCACTCCAGCCTGGGCAACAAGAGCAAAACTCCATCTGAAAATATTTATATATTTATATATATATATATATGAATATAGAAAAATTGGAGCCCAGAACCCTTGTGCACTGTGGTGGCAAAGTAAAATGGTGCAACCACTGTGGAAAATAGTATGGAGGTTCCTCAAAAAATTAAACATAGAATTACCACAAGATCCAGAAATTTTACTTTTGGCTATATACTCAAAAGAATTTAAAGCAAGGACTCCAAAAGATATTTGTACACACAGATTCATATCAGCATGATTCACAATAGCCAAAAAAGTGACACAACCCAAATATCTATGAATGAATACACAAACAACATGTGTTATGTTCATATAGCGGGATATTATTCAGCTTTAAAACGAAAGGAAATTATCACGTTACAATGTGGATCAACCTTGAAGATATTATGCTAAGTGAAATAAAGCAGTCACAAAAGGACAAACACTATATGATTCCATTATACAAAGTACTTAGAGTAGTCAAATTCATGGAGACAAAGTAGAATGATGTTGACGGAGCTAGAGAGGTGCAGGGAATGGGGAGTTATTGATTAATGGGTACAGAGTTTCAGTTTTGCAAGATTAAAACAGTTCAGAAGATGAATGGTGGTAATGGTTGTATAACAATGTGAATGTACTTAATGCCACTGAACTGAACACTTTAAAATGGCTAAAATGGTAAATTTCATGCTATATGTATTTTATCATAATTTTTAAAGAAAACTAAAATTTAAAGAGGTTTAGCCAGGTTTCAGAAATGATAAATACCTCTGTGACCACACATGAAGAATAAAACAAAGCAATGAACACAATCAAACCAGCTTTGTGGGGGAGATGGGGGGTGAGGGGTGGGTGGGGGGAACCAAAAGTGATCCTGGAAGAAAAACAAACAAACAAAAAAAAAACCCTGACATTCAAAAAAATATATATCCTGTCAAATGTACATTAATACCAATATTTATAACACCTTGCAAAGTACTTAATAATAAATATTATCCTCACTTTACGCATGAGAAAACAAATTAAAAGGTCTTAAGCAACTTGTCTAAAATCACACACTTAGAACCAGGATTCAGACAAAGATATGGCTTACTCCATTGCCTTTTTTTTTTTAACCCTATATGCAAATGTTTCTAGGGTAGGGAAGATCACCATTAGCTCATTAACTGACCCTAAATTAATAATTATTTTATTAGAAGGTGGAAAGGCCCTAGAAAAATAGCCTACATTACTCAATAAATATTTATTCAACACTTAGATTATCCCAGGCAACATTCTAGATTCTAAGACCATAGCTGTGAACTGAGATGGGGATGGGATAAAGGGAAGAAGTAAAAGAAGAGAGGAAAGAGGGAATGGAGAAAGATAGACGGTCATGGTGTACCAAAGCTGGAAGCCTTGATAAAAAGTCTATTGTGTTGACTTCTAAGAAGTTCCTATGCCAGCAACTACTTATTACCTTGACTGTGGCACCTTTCCCATATGATAAACTGTTCCTATCCTGTTTCTAGACCCACTCATCACCAATTTCCATGCCTTAGAACAAAAATCAAAGCTTCAGTGTAGTCTCCTATTAGTTGTAATTCAAGTATTAACTCATCTTCTTTCATATATCACCATCTTAAAAAGGCTCTATCAAAATGGAAAAGCCATTAAGACCCTAAGTAATGAAGTTATTAAAATAAAAAGAATGACAGATGTCAGCAAGATGGCTGACTAGAGATGCCTGACATTTTCCCCCACTACAAGAAAAGGACAAAGGCAATGAATGAACAGCTAAGATTTGACTGGAGTGTTGAAGGGAGAGCACCAGAGTGTAGCAGGAAACTGGAGATACACCTGTGGTGACTGGAAGTCCAGGAGGACAGCAAGGATGCAACTGGTCTCTGCAGCCTCACCTCCCACCACGCCTCCTCCCTGATTGGATCGGCCTAGAGTCAGGAGGGAATTCCTGTTGTAGGGAAAAGGTTAGCAGAAGATTCCCACCAGCCCCCATCGCCACTACAAATACAAAGAGTCCTTATATAACACGAGAATCCCACAAGCCCTGAGCCCAGTTTGGACAGCTACCAGGAATTCACACAGCCACATTGCCCTGAATAAGGACCACAAGGTGTGCCTACCCGCTTTGAGCCAATCTGCTGCAGCAGAGCACCATCTTGAGGCCAGAGACACCTCTGAAGAGTGTCTTGCCCTGGGGGCCAGTAGCCACTGCACCTCTCCAGCAGTGGGGCTCCATCTTCACTATTCCAAGTCCACACAGGTGGCTGAATGCCACAACCCCAGCTGCAGGGAAACCAACCACCATCACTGCACTTCTAGCCAGAGTAACAGTTTGCCAGTCTTCCCTGGGGCAAACCCACCCTCAGCCAGCCAAACCACTGTGCACCCTCCCCCAAGAGGAAAAGATTCCCAAATCTCTGAGCAGCCGATATGCCCCCAGGCCAGTGGAGTGACTATGTGCCCATGCCAGGACCTGAGAAACAGCCCCACAGTGCCCCCACCTCCCACAGACATGTTCTTGGCTTACCCAATGGCCTGTGCCCCCAATAAGAGTCTGACAAACAGCCCTGTAAGCTGCCCCTGGTAAGCACAACCACTTAGCTAGCTGAGCAGCCTTGCACTAGCATCCCAGACCTGAGAAACCACCCCATGGGCTTCTCCAGCACACATGCCCCCAGGTCAGCTGAGCAGGTGTGTATTCGCTTCCCAGGCCTGAGGAATGACTCTCTGGCCCATCCCCAGGAAACATGCCCCCAGGACAACTGAGCAGCTGTGAACCCATGTCCCTAGCCAGAGAAACAGCCTCATGGGCCACCTTGGTAGGATGCCCCCTCTGGCCAATTGAGCCCTGCTGTGTTTCACAGGCCCATGTCTCATGCCTATGAAACAAGCTTCCGGGCTACCTCCCACAGAATTGGCCCCAGACCAGCCAAGCAGCTGTGCAGCTGTTCCTAGGGCTGAGAAACAGCTCCGTGAGTTGCCCCCAGCAGACATGTCACCAGACCTGCCAAGCAGCTGTGTGACTACATCCCAGGTCCAAGAAACAGCCGTGTGAGCTGCTCTTAGCAAGAACATCCTCAGGCCAGCCAAGCAATTGTATGCTCATGTTCCTGGCTAGAGTAACAGCCCTGTGGCCCCAACACCACCAAGCAAAATCCCAATCTGGCTGGTCCATTGTGTGCATACATGCACCCCTAACCTGAGAAACACCCTGGCAAGCCACACCAGCAAAGTTGCACCACCATCACCACAAATTCTCTCAGTCTAGGCCACGGAGAAACTCACAAGTGTCATTAGTATAGATTATAGCTGAAGAAACTATATGGAGACTGCACTACTATGTCCCTCTAGAACCAAGGCCAACACACCCCATTGAACTGATACACCAAGACCCATTCATACAACTAAGTCTTTCCCTCTGAAACCTTCCATAAAATTGGAAGACGTGACTTTTCTGCCAGATGCATAGAAAATCAACATAGGGACATATCAACCATGAAAAAGTAAAAAAACGTGACCTCTAAGGGAAAGCAGTAATTCTCCAGTAACAGACTCTAATCATAAGGAAATATAGGAAATTCCAGAAAAAGAATTCAAGCCCTAATAATCTTAAGGAAGCTCAGTGAGATAAAAGACAATACAAATAGACAAAACAATGAAATCAGAAAAATGATTTGAATGAGAAATTCAACAAAGAAATAAATATCATAAAAAAGAACAAAAAAGAAATTCTAGAGCCAAATAATTCAATGAATGAAATTTAAAAAACCAATTGAGAGCTTCAACAACAGACTAGACCAAGAAGAAAGAATTTCAGAACTTGAAGGCAGGTCTTTTGAAATAACACAGGCATACAGAATAAAAAAAGAATGAAGAAAACCTACAAGATTTATGGAACACCATTAAGCAAACAAATATTTGGCATTCCAGAAGGAGAAGAGAAGGAAAAACATAAGAACAACATATTTAATGAAATAATAACAAAAACCTTTGCAAGATTTGGGAAAGAGATGGATATCCACTTCCAGGAAGCCCAAAGAAACCCAAATAGATTCAACATAAACAGTTCCTTTCTGAGCCAAATTTGAGTCAAATTCTCGAAAGTCAAAGACAAAGAAACAATTTTAAAAGCACCAGGAAAAAAGTGTCAAGTCACATACTAAAAAATTCCCATTAGACTAACAGTGGATTTCTCAGCAAAAAACTTACAGGCCAGGAGAGAATGAGATGATGTTAATATATTCAAAATACTGAAAGAAAAAAAAAAGCTGCCAGTCAAGAATATTTTACCCAGCAAAGGTATCCTTCAGAAATGATGGAAAAATAAAATTTTTCACAAACAAGGCATAACTAAGGGAATTCACCATCACTAGACTGGCCTTGCAATAAATGCTCAAGAGAGCCTTACATCTGAAAGTGAAAAGATGATAACTACCATAATGAAAACCTGCGAAACTATAAAACTCACTTGTAGAGCTGATAAACAAAGGACAAGGAGAAAGGAATCAAACCTCATTGTTACAGAAAACCACCCAACCAAAAAACATAAATAATCAGAGAGGAAGTAAGGAACAAAGGATATACAAAATAAACAGAAAATAACCAATAAAATGACAGAAATAAGTCCTATCAACAATAATCTTGAAGGTAAGTGGATTAAATTCCCCACTTAAAAGTTATAGACTGGCTGAATAGATTAAAAAAAAAAACAGACCCAAATATATGCTGCCTACAAGAAATTCACCTCACCTATAAAAACACACATAGTCTGAAAGGGAAGAGATGGAAAAAGATATTTCATGCAAATGGAAACCAAAAGCAAGCAGGAGTAGCTATACTTATATCAAACAAAACAGACTTCAAATTAAAAGCTGTAAAAAGAGACAAAGAAGGATATTATATAATAACTAAAGGATCACTTCAGGAAGAAAATACAATAATTGTAGATATATATGCACTCAACACCAGAACACTTAGATTTATAAAGCAAATATCATTAGATCTAAAGGGAAAGATAGACCCCAATTCAATAATAGTTAGGATGTCAACTCTCTAATTTTCTCTCAGAAAATCAACAAAGAAACATCAAATTTAAACTGTAACATTGACCAAATGGACCTAACAAATGTTTACAGAACATTTCACCCAACAGCTGAATAATACACTTTTTTTTCATTAGAACATGGAACATTCTTCAGGATTGATCCTTCAGGACAGGCAGACGCATTCTGAGACAAGTCTCAAAAAATTTTTAAAAATCCAAATCATATCAAGTATCTTATCTGGCTACAATGAAATAAAACTAGACATCAATAACAAGAGGAACATTTGAAACTATACAAATACATGGAAACTAAACAACATGCTCCTGAACAACCAATGAGTGAGTAAGAAATTAAGAATAAACATTTAAAATTTCTTGAAACAAATGAAAATAGAAACACAACATACCAAAAGCTATGGGGCTCACAGCAAAAGCAGTATTAAGGGGGAAGTGTACAGTAATGAAGGCCTACATCAAAAAACTAGAAAGATTTCAAATAAATAACCTAATAATGCACATCAAGGAACCAGAAAGGGACAAACCAAATCCAAAATTAATAGAAAGAAAGAATAAGGATCAAAGCAGAAATAAAATTGAGAACAACAAAAATAAAAAAATAAAAAAGTTAAATGAAACAAAAAGTTGGCTTTTTGGAAAAATAAACAAAATTGACAAACCATTAGGTAGACTAAGAAAAAAAGAGAGAAGACTCAAATAAATAAAATTAGAAATGAAGAAGGAGACATGACAATGGATATTACAGAAAAAGAAAAGATCGTCAGAGGCTGGGCATGGTGGCTCATGCCTGCAATCCCAGCAATTTGGGAGGCTGAGGTGGGTGGATCACGAGGTCAGGAGTTCAAGACCAGCCTGGCCAACATAGTGAAGCCCCATCTCTACTAAAAATACAGAAAATTAGTTGGGCATGTTGGCAGATGCCTGTAATCCCAGCTATTCAGGAGGCTGAGGCAGGAGAATCACTTGAACCCAGGAGGTGGAGGCTGCAGTGAGCTGAGATCTTGCCATTGCACTCCAGCCCAGGCGACAGTGCGAGACTCCATCTCAAAAAAAAAAAAAAAGAAAAAAGTAAAATAGATCATCAGAGACTACAGTAAACAACTATACAATAATAAATAAATTTGAAAACCCAGAGAAAAATGGATAAATTACTGGATACATACAATCTACCAAGATTGAACCAAGAAGAAATAGAAAACCTGAACAGAAGACCAATAACAAGTAATAAGAATGAATCAGTAATAAAAATCTTCCAAAAAAAAAAAGTTCAGGCCGGGCACGGTGGCTCATGCCTGTAATCCCAACACTTTGGGAGGCTGAGGCAGGTGGATCACAAGGTCAGGAGATCGAGACCAGCCTGACCAACATGGTGAAACCCTGTCTCTACTAAAAATACAGAAATTAGCAGGGTGTGGTGGCATACGCCTGTAATCCCAGCTACTCAGGAGGCTGAGGCAGAAGAATCACTTGAACCTGGGAGGCAGAAGTTACAGTGAGCCGAGATCATACCACTGCCTGGGCGACAGAGGGAGGCTCTGTCAAAAAAAAAAAAAAAAAAAAAATCAGGACCAGATGCCCTCACCACTATATTCTGCCAAACCTTTAAAGAATAATAGCAGTTATTCTCAAACCATTTCCAAAAACTGAAGCAGAGGGAATTCTTTCTAACTCATTCTACGAAGCCAGCATAACCTTGGTACCAAAACCAGACAAGGACACAACAAAAATAGAAAACTATAAGCCAATATCCCTGATGAATATAAACATAAAAATCCTCAACAAAATACTAGCAAACTGAATCCAACAACACATCAAAAAGATAAATACATTATGAGCAAGTGAGATTTAGCCTAAGAATATAAGGATGGTTTAATATATATAAATCAATAAATATTATACATCATACCTATAGAATGAAGAAGAAAAAACATATCATCTCCATAGATGCTGAAAAAATTGATAAAATTCAATATCCCTTCATGACAAAACTGCTTAATGAATTAAGTATAGAAGAAAAGCATCTCAACATAATAAAGGTTATATATGACAAACCCACAGCTAATACCTTACAGAGTGGAAAAAAGTTGAAAACTTTTCCTCTGAGAACTGGAACAAAACAAGGTTGTCCATGCACACCACTCTTATTCAACATAGTACTGGAAATCTTAGCCAGAGCAATTAGGCAATAGAAAGAAATACAGGGCATCCAAATTGAAAAGAAAGAAGTCAAATTGTCCCTGTTTATATATGATATGACCTTATATGTAGAAAAACCAACATATTGATTCTACAAAAAAACTCTCAGAACCGGTAAACTAATTCAGTAAAGTTGTGGGATACAGAATAAACAAAAATCATTTATTTTCAGAAACAACAAACTATCTGGAAAAAAAAAAACAAAACAGGAGGGCAATTCCATTTACAATAGCTACCAAAAATAATAAAATAAAATAAAATACCTAGGAATAAATCTAACCAAGGAGGTGAAAGATCTCTACAAGAGAAACCACAAAACACTGATGAAAGAAACTGAAGAAGATATAAACAAATGAAAAAGACAAGCCATGCTCACGGACCAGAAAAATTAATATTGTTAAAATGACAATACTTCCCCCAAAAAGATCAAAATAATCAAAACAACATGATATAAAAACAAATACATAGACCAATTGAATAAAATTAAGACCCCAGAAATTGATCCACGTATCTATAGTCAACTGATTTTTGACAAAGGTGCCAATAACACTCATTGGGGAAAGCACAGTCTCTTCAATAAATGATCCGGGAAAAACTGTATTATCTGTATGAAGAAGCATAAAACTAGACCTCCACCTCTTATCCTATACAAAAATCAATTGAAAACGAATCAAAGACCTAAATGTAAGACCCAGGACAATAAAACAACTAGAAGAAAATATAGGGGAAACACTTCAGGACATTAGTCTGATAAAATATTTTATAAATAAGACCTCAAAGCACAGATGACAAAAGCAAAAATAAACAAATGAGATTATATCAAACTAAATAGCTTCTGCACAGCAAAGGAAACAATCAGCAGAGTGAAAAGACAACCCCCAGAATGGGAGAAAATATTTGCAAACCATTCATCAGACGATTCATATTCAGAATATAAGAGGAACTAAAAAATAACAAATACTGGCAAGAATGTGGAGAAAAGGGAACTCATACACTATTGGTGGGAATATAAACTAGTACAACTGCTATGGAGAACAGTATAGAGTTTCCTCAGAAAAACTACAAACGTAACTGACATATGATCCAGCAATCCCACTGCTGGGAATGTACCCAAAGAAAAGGAAGTCATTATATCAAAGAGACACCTGAACCCCCATGTTTATTACAACACTATTCATAATAGCCAAGATAAGGAATTGACCTAGGTGTCCAACGACAGATAAATTGATAAAGAAAATGTGGTATATGGCTGGGCCCGGTGGCTCATGCCTGTAATCCCAGCACTTTGGGAGGCTGAGGCAGGTGAATCACGTGAGGTCAGGAGTTCAAGACCAGCCTGGCCAACATGGCAAAACTCTGTCTGTACTAAAAATACAAAAATTAGTCAGGCGTGATGGCAGGTGCCTATAATCCCAGCTACTCGGGAGGCTGAGGCAAGAGAATCGCTTGAACCCCAGAGGCGGAGGTTGCAGCGAGCCAAGACCAAGCCACTGCACTCCAGCCTGGGTGACAGAGCGAGACTCTTGTCTCAAGAAAAAAAAAAAAAAGAAGAAAGAAAGAAAGAAAATGTGATATATATACACAATGGAGTACTAGTTAGCCACAAAAAGAAATCCTGTCATTCATGGCAACATGGATGCAACTGGAAAACATTATGTTAAGTGAAATACGCCAGAAACAGAAAGGTGTTTAACTTTCATATGTGGAAGCTTAAAAAAGTTGATCTCATAGAGGTAAAAAGTAGAACAGAGGATACTGGAGACTGGGAAGCGTAGGAGGAAGAGATGGAGAGGGGGGACTTGTCAGAGGATACAAAATTGCAGCTAGATAGGAGGAATAAATTCTATTGTTCTATATCATTGCAGGATGACTAAAGTTAACAATAATATATCACAGTTTCAAATAGCTAAAAGGAGGATGTTAAATGTTCCAACACAAAAATATGATAAATGTTTGGGATGATGGATGCTAATTACCTTGATCTGATCACTGTATATTATATGTATCAAAAATCACTGTGTACCCCCATGAATATTAACGATTGTTACTTGTCAATTTGAAAAATGTGTAAAGAATGCAATAATGTTAAAAAACAGGCCGGGCACAGTGGCTCACGCCTGTAATCCCAGCAATTTGGGAGGCTGAGGCAGGCGGACCACCTGAGGTCAGGAGTTTGAGAACAGCCCGACCAACACGGAGAAACCCCATCTCTACTAAAAATACAAAAATTAGCTGGGTGCGGTGGTGCATGCCTGTAATCCCAGCTACTCAGGAGGCTGAGGCAGGAGAATCGCTTGAACCCAGGAGGCGGAGGTTGTGGTGAGCCGAGATTGTGCCATTGCACTCCATCCTGGGCAACAAGAGTAAAACTCCATCTCAAAAAATAGTAATAATAAAATTAAATAAAACTAAAAATTAAAAATAAATAAAAAGAGGAGGAATGGAACAAATATTTAGGGAAAGAGATGCTTTGAGCCCCAAATCACTCCAGGTGGATAGCACCCTAATCTTAATTTAAATGTTACTGCTTATAACAGAAGAGCTCATTCTAGCTAGGCATGGTGGCTCATGCCTGTAATTCCAGCACTTTGGGAGAATGAGGTGGGGGGATTCCTTGGAATCAGAAGTTCAATACCAGCCTGGGCAACATAGCGAGACCACGTCTTTGAAAAAAAAAAAAATTTTAATTAGCCAGGCATGGTGGCACTTGCCTGTAGTCCCAGCTACTCAGGAGGCTGAGGTGGGACGATTACTTGAGCCCAGGAGGTCAAAGCTGCAGTAAGCCATGATTGTACCACTGCACCCCAACCTTGGTGACATAGTGAGACCCAGTCTCAAAAACAAAACAAAACAATACAAAAAAAACTTCACTCTGCGTTTTGATTAAAGGGATAAAGTGAGGAAAGAAGTGGGTTTTTTTATTTGCTACGTACAGGAGGATTCAATTCAGATCAGTTCAATTTAACAAATATTTGTTGAGCCCTACTCTATATCAGACATTATTAGGTACAGAAGATATGAATAAGATGTCTGTCTTCAGGAAGTTCAAAGTCTGCAGAGAAAGACTAGTAAACCAAAGTTTTATGAGACCATAATGAAACACCATTACACATCCACTAGAATGTCTACAATTTAACACTCACACAATACCAAATATTGATGAAGATATGAAGCAATACATTTTTGGTGGGAGTGTAAATGGTATAATCATTCTGGGGAAAAGTCCAGCAGTTTTTTTAAAAACAAAAACTAAATGTAAATATTCTATGACCCAAAAATATCAGTCCTAGAATTGAGTGTGTGTGTGTGTGTATCAACAAAAAGACCTTCACAGGAATATTCACAGTAGCTTTATTCACAATAGCCAGAAACTGGAAACAGCCCAGGTGTGCTTCAACTGAAGAATGGATTTTTAGAATTTAGTATATCTATATAATGGGGTATTACTCGGTAATTTAAAGACTTAAAAAATAATGACCCTGCCAGGCGCGGTGGCTCATGCCTATAATCTTAGCACTCTGGGAGGCCGAGGAGGGCAGATCACCTGAGGTCAGGAGTTTGAGACTAGCCTGTCCAACAAAGTGAAACCCTGTCTCTACTAAAGATACAAAAATTAGCCCGGCGTGATGGCACATGCCTGTAGTCCCAGCTACTCAGGAGGCTGAGGCAGGAGAATCACTTGAACTCGGGAGGCAGAGGTTGCAGTGAGCCAAGATAGTGCCACTGCACTCCAGCCTGGGCAACAGAGTGAGAATCTGTCACAAAACAATAATAATAATAATAATAATAACCCTGTCTCTACTGAAAAACATAAAAAAATAGCCAGAGGTCGTGATGCATACCAGTAGTGCTAGCTACTTGAAAGGTTGAGGCAGGAGAATTCCTTGAGCTCAGGAGTTCAAGCCTGCAATGAGCTATCACTGCACCACTGCACCCCAGCCTGGGTGACAGAGTGAGATCCTGAATCTAAACGCAAACCAAAAAAATTACTGATACATACAACCTATGTATCTCAAAAACATTATGCTGAGTAAAAGTCTTACATGAAAGAGAACATACTGTACAGTCAATTTATATAAAGTTCTATAACAGGCAAAACTAGTTAGAAGAAAATCAGACTAGTCATTGCCTCTAAAGGAGATTATTTCCTGGTAAGGGGCTTGGGTACACTTTTCAGGGTGGGGATAATGTTCTATATCTTGATAGGCGTGTAGGTTACTCACATGTATTGAGAGGTGACAATGTGCTAGCAGCCCGCACTGGCTCTGGCGCCTCCTCAGCCTTGGCGTCCACTCTGGCCATGCTCAAGGAGCCCTTCAGCCCGCCACTGCGCTGTGGGGGCCCCCTCTCTGGGCTGGCTGAGGCCGAAGCCAGCTCCCTCTGCTTGTGGGGAGGTGTGGAGGGAGAGGCGGGGGCGGGAACCGGGGCTGAACGCGGCTAGTTCCGGGTGGGCGCAGGCTCCATGGCCCCACACTAAGAACAGCCGGCCAAATCCGGCCGGCGCTGCCGGCACAGGCCATGAAGGGCTTAGCACCCGACCCAGCAGCTGCGGAGGGTGCGGCGGGTCCCCTAGCACTGCCGGCCTGCCCGCGCGGCGCTTGAATTCTTGCTGGGCCTCAGCAGCCTCCCCGCGTGGCAGGGCTCGGGACCTGCAGCCAGCCATGGCCGAGCCCCGCCCCAGGCTCCCGCCAGCCCGAGCCTCTCCGACCGGCGCCGCCCCCTGCTCCTAGGCGCCTGGTCCCATCCACCGCCCAAGGACTGAGGGGTGTGGGCGCTAGGGCGCGGGACTGGCAGGCAGCTCTGCCAGTGTGGCCCTGGCCGCGGGATCCACTAGGGTAAGCCAGCTGGGCTCCTGAGTCAGGTGAGGACTTGAGAGAACTTTTATGTCTAGGGGAGGGTTGTATATGCACCAATCAGCACTCTGTGTCTTGGAGGGGGGGGGGGGGGGGTTGTAGATGCACCAATCAGCACTCTGTATCTAGCTAATCTGGTGGGGACTTGGAGAACTTTTGTGTCTAGCTAAAGGATTGTAAATGCCCCAATCAGTGCTCTGTGTCTAGCTAATCTGGTGGGGACTCAGTTTGTGATTCACTAAGTCTGGAAAAGGCCCAACAAATGGCATTTCTAACATGTTCTCAGGGGATGCAGATGCTACTGGCCAGGAACCACACTTTAGGAACCACCAGTCCTATGTCTACTTCTATTTCAAAAACTCAGCTCAAATCCCACTCCCTGAGTGAAGATGGGGTAGAGAAGGGAGGGGTATCCCCTGTTCCTTCTCCTCCCAAAAGGCTATCAATAGCTCCATACCACAGCTGTTTTACATCTCTGGTCCCAGTCTGCTCACCAGATCTGTTTCTACCACACCTCCACCCCACTCCTTTGCAACTTACTTGAAAGGGAGGCCCAAATCTTATTCCTACTTTTATGTTTCTGAGTATCTACAACAGTGTCCATTCCCACCAGATACTTAATAAATGGACCCCCCCCACACACACACACACACAAAATACACAAATGAATAGAAAAATGACTATGAAAGCACTTTTAAAGTCGAAGTGCTATGAAAAAACATGTTGCAAATGAATCTGCAATCTAGTTACAATACAGACTTTTTTGTTTGTTTGTTTTTTGAAACGGAGTCTCACTCTCACCCAGGCTGGAGTGCAGTGGTACAATCTCAGCTCTCTGCAACCTCTGCTCCCAGGCTCAAGCAATTCTCCTGCCTTAGCCTCCTGAGTAGCTGGGATTACAGGCACCTGCCACCACGCCTGGCTAATTTTTGTATTTTTTTTTAGTAGAGTCGGGGTTTCACCATGTTGGCCAGGCTGCTCTCGAACTCCTGACCTCAAGCAATCTGCCCACCTCAGCCTCCCAAAGTTCTGGGATTACAGGTGTGAGCCACCTTGCCCCAACCTTAAAATGCAGATTTTGATTCAGAAACTCTAAGGTGGGGCCTGAGAGTTTGTATTTTTAATAAGCTGTAGGTGAGGCTAACACTGTCTATGGCCCACACTCTAAGTTGCAAGGTTTTATACTGGTGGTTCCCAGCTTTGACTATACATTAGAAATTCCCCATGGATCTTTGATAATATAGAGTCTGATCCACTTCCCAAATTAAATCAGAATCTCTGAGTGTGAGACCCAGACATCAGTATTTTTTAAATGTTCCTCAGTAATTCTAATGCACAGCCGGGGCTGAGAATAGTTGATCCCTAAGTAATCACACATGATATATTCAAATTACTTTAAAATCTAAACTATGTGTTCCAAACATGAGAGTTTTCTATTATTTATGATTGCATTAATGTTGATTATACCAAATACATCATTTTATTCTCTTTAAATCACTTACATATTGTAAAATAATGTCTTTACCCAGCATTATCTAAACAGCCAGAAAAGAAACTTCTAACAGCTTTTAAGTTAAAGCTTTACTTAATATTTACTTAAAGTTTACTTAATATTTACTTGAAGTTTCTCAACTTACTACCATCTTTTAAAAAAAAAAAATCAGTAACTGTTTTATACAATAATTATGATATATATTTTTCTTAGAAATAGGACAATGTACCTCCCAAAGAAAGTGCCCTCAATGTTAAGGATGCCAAGTGTCAGATGTCACAGCATGTGGTCCTGAAAAGCTGGCTTCCAGAGTGCTCCATTGTTTTTTGTTGTTTGTTTGTTTTGAGACAGAATTTCGCTCTTGTTGCCCAGACTGGAGTGCAATGGCGCGAACTCGGCTCACTGCAGCCTCCGCCTCCCAAGTTCAAGCAATTCTCCTGCCGCAGCCTCCACCTCCCAAGTTCAACCAATTCTCCTGCCACAGCCTCCGCCTCCCAAGTTCAAGCAATTCTCCTGCCTCAGCCTCCTGAAAGTAGCTGGGATTACAGGCGCCCACCACCACACCCGGCTAATTTTTGTATTTTTAGTAGAGACGGGGTTTCACCATGTTGGCCAGGCTGGTCTCGAACTCCTGACATCAGGTGATCCACCCACCCCAGCCTCCCAAAGTGCAAGGATTACAGGCATGAACCACCATGTCTGGTCTCCATTGTTTTTATAGTCTGTCTTAAAGAAGCAGAGTCAGGTGACTTTAAAAAAATCTATTTTAAGAAAAATTATCAAATAAAAATCCACAGCTACACAGAAGATAGATTAGAGAGTGTTCTTTCAAACAAAATAAAGATCTTAATAGCATACCTTTAACTTTTAAGTCACCAGAGTTCCTATAAAATATAATTCAATCTTCTACTCAATTTCTACCAACTCTTCACAAAGACATCTGTGCCATAATGTAAGGAATGTTTATAGGGTTAACTTTGATCTTGGTGTTTAAAAAAGCAGCCCAGATAATACAAAACTTTCTAGACTTGGAGTGATCTGTTTTAACATTGTACTAGAAATGGGTTACATAATCCATTTCAGGTCCCTGAATCCTGGGTTTCAATCAGCAGATGCTGGAGTCTCCTCTTGCCAGAATGTGCATTAAAATATCTTATACAGTACTAGGAAGAGGTACTCGGCCAACACTGCTAACTCTAGTGTTGCTGCAGCTGAGTCTCAGAATAATAAAGAGAAGCTCAGTTATGCATTTGGTCAAACCAAAGCTGAGTGCAGGAACTAAGTAAACCTCTCTCAAGCCTCTTACCCTTTAAGAATAAAAGATTGAAATAAAAACCTTTAGAAGACTAATAGTTAAAATTCTTCATTAGGTACAACTGTTAGGATGTACCTTTTCTGATAATCTTACATTTCCAGGCAATTGTAATTGTCAAAGAGATATTTGAAACAGCATGATTTGTATACATGTAAAAAAAAAAAAGATGACAATGTGCCAAATTCAATAAATTGTGCTATTGTGAAATAACCATCTGACAGAAAGGAGAAGTGCCAGGAATTGGCCAAAGGGTTCTCTACACATAAATTTCCTAATGGACTGAAGTTTGTATTCTTATGGCTGAACTCAAAACACAAAAATGCTTTGTACATATTAAGGAAAAGCATTATTAAACCTAAGATGCAGCTTTTATTCCCCTCTAATTAACTCAGCACCTTGAAATCTGGTTTCCAGTTTTATCCCTTTTCCGAAACTTTTCTAAGATTAGCAATGGCATCCCACAGAAAAGAGAAGAGGTGCCAGAAATCTGGAGAATATCTTTTCCTCCACTGATTTTCAACAAAGGGAAGAATATAAATTATATAAAACAAAATGGGTGGCAAGTAAATCCACCATTGATTCTAGGAAAATCTCTAGAATTATTTTAAATATATTAAACACTTAGAAAATTGTGATCACAAGGAATTACACTGAATTCAGGAACACTCATGAAAAACATTTTTTCCTAAGATTCATAATGTGGTAAAAATCTCAGAACTGCTATAGGTATTAAAAATCTGCATTTCAGCAGTCATGATGTCCTTATGGACAAGATGAATAAAGTGACTGCTCAAAAGTATACATAGAACCAAACCCAAAGAATGCTGAGTTATGAGTCAAAGTCTCCCCGAACAGAGATTTCCAAAAGCATTCCCCAGAGCACTGATCTTGTCCCTAACTACTTCAAGCTCTTACTGACAACTTGAATGAGGGTATTTGTGGCCAAGTGATCAAATTTTCAGACAATTTGAAGGTAGGAAATACCATTAATGGTAAATAACTGAATTAGATCACAAAAAGGTCACACCTGTCTGCACAAATAGGCCAAATCTAACCAGATTTAATTTAACAGGACAAACATAAAGTACTACCCAACACTAGGTAGTTTACAAAGGAAAGAAGTTTAATTGACTCAGTTCTGCAGGGCTTGGAAGGCCTCAGGAAACTTACAAACACAGTGGAAGGGGAAGCAAACATGTCCTTCTTCTCATGGCAGCAGGAAGAAGTGCCAAGCAAAAGGGGAAAAGCCCCTTATAAAGCCATCAGATCTCGTGAGAACTCACTCGCTATCATGAGAACAATAGATGTAACCACCCCCATGATTCAATTACCACACATCTGGTTCCTCCTACAACACATGGGGATAATGGGAAGTACAATTCAAGGTGAGATTTGGGAGGGAACACAGCCAAACCATATCATCCAAGGTGTATAGATATATATATATATATATATATATATATACACATATAGATAAATATATATCACGTTTTATTTATCCACTCATTGATTGATGGGCATTTAGGCTGGTTCCATATTTTTGCAATTGAGAATTGTGCTGCTATGAACATGCATGTGCAAGTAACTTTTTTGTATAATGACTTTACTTCCTCTGTGTAGATACAGAGGAGTGGGATTACTGGATCAAATGGTAGATATACTTCTAGTTCTTTAAGGAATCTCCACAGTTTTCCATAGTGGTTATACTACTTTACATTCCCACCAACAGTGTAAAAATGTTCCCTTTACACCACATCCACACCAACATCTATTATTTTTGGTTTTTTGATTATGGCCATTCTCGCAGCAGTAAGGTGATACTGCATTGTGGTTTTGATTTGCATTTCCCTGTTAAATAGTGATATTAAGCACTTTTTCATATGTTTGTTGGCCATTCGTATATCTTCTTTTGAGAATTATCTATTCACATTCTTTGCCCACTTTTTGATGTGATTGTTTGTTTTGTTCTTGCTGATTTGTTTGAGTTCCTTGTAGATTCTGGAGATTGGTGTTTTGTTGGGTGTCTAGATTGTGATGATTTTCTCCCACTCTGGGTTGTCTGTTTACTTTGCTGATTATTTCTTTTGCTGTGCAAAAGTTTTTATGTAATTAAGTCCCATCTATTTATCTTTGTTTTTGTTGTGTTTGCTTTTGGGTTCTTGCTTGTGCAGTCTTTGCCTAAGCAAGTTTCCAGAAGGGTGTTTCCAGTGTTTTCTTCTAGAATTTTTATGGATTCAGGACTTAGATTTAAGTCTTTGATCCATCTTAGGTGATTTTTGTATAAAAATCATTCTTCTACATGTGGCTTTCCAATTATCCCAGCATCATTGTTGAATAGGCTGTCTTTTCCCTGTTTTTTGTTTTTGCTTCCTTTGTCAAAGATTGGTTGAATGTAAGTATTTGGCTTTATTTCTGGGTTCTCTATTCTGCTCCATTGGTCTATATGCCTGTTTTTATACCAGTACTGTGCTGTTTTGAAGACTGTGGCTTTATAGTGTAGTTTGAAGTCCAGTAATGTAATGCCTCCAGATTTGTTTTTTTTACTTAGTCTGGCTTTGACTATGTGGCCTTTTTTGGTTCCATATGAATTTTAAGACTGGTTTTTCTAGTTCTGTTAAGAAGGATGGTGGCACTTTAATGGAAATTGCATTGAATTTGTAGATTGCTTTTGGCAGTCTGGTCATCTTCACAATACTGATTCTACCCATCTATAAGCATGAGATGTGTTTCCATTTGTTTGTGTCATCTATGATTTCTTTCAGCAGTGTTTTGTAGTTTTCCTTGTAGAGGTCTTTCACCTCCTTAGTTAAGTATATTCCTAAGTATTTTATTTTTTTGCAGCTATTGTAAAAGCAGTTGAGTTCTTGATATGGTTCTCAGCTTGGCTGCTATTGGTGTTTAGCAAAGCTATTGATTGTGTATTTTAATTTTGTATCCTAAAACTTTGCTGAATTCATTTACCAGTTCTAGGAAGTTTTTAGATGAGTCTTTAGGATTTTCTAGATATACAATCATGTCATCAGCAAACAGCAACAGTTTGGCTTCCTCTTTAGCAATTTGGGTGCCTTTTATTTCTTTCACTTGTCTGACTGCTCTGGCTAAGACTTCCAGTACTATGTTGAGAAGTGGTGAAAGTGGGCATCCTTGTTTTGCTCCAGTTCTCTGAGGGAATGCTTTAAACTTTTCCCCATTCAGTATGATGTTGGCTGTGGGTTTGTCGTAGATGATTTTTATTACCTTAAGGTACGTCCCTTTAATGTTCATTTTGCTGAGGGTTTTAATTATAAAGTGATGGTGGATTTTGTCAAATGTTTTTTCTGCGTCTATTGAGATGATCATGTGATTTTTGTTTTTAATTATGTTTATGTGGTGTATACATTTATTGACTTGTGGATGTTAAAACATCCCCGCATCCCTGGTATGAAACCCACTTGCTCATGTCAGATTATCTTTTTGATATGCCGTTGGATTCAGTTAGCTAGTAGTTTGTTGAGGACTTTTGCATCTGTGTTCATCAGGAAGGTTGATCTGTAGTTTTCTTCTTTTATTATGTCCTTTTCTGATTTTGTTATTAGGGCAATATTGGCTTCATAGAATGACTTAGGGAGGATTCCCTCTTTATCTTTTGGAATAGTGTCAATAGGATTGGTACCAATTCTTCTTTGAATGTCTGAGAGAATTCAGCTGCTAGTCCATCTGGTCCTAAACTTTTTTTGTTGGTAACTTTTTAATCACTTTTTCAATCTCACTGCTTGTTATTGGTCTGTTCAAAGTTTCTGTTTCTTCCTGATTTAATCTAGGAGTATTGTATATTACAGGAATTTATCCACCTCCTCTAGGTTTTCTTGTTTAGCACATAAAGCTGTTCATAGTAGCCTTGAATGATCTTTTGTATTTCTATGGTATCAGTTGTAATGTCTCCTGTTTCATTTCTAATTGAGCTTATTTGGATCTTCTCTCTTCTTTGCTTGGTTAATCTCTCTAATGGTATATAAATTTTACTCATCTTTTCAAAGAACCAGCTTTTTGTTTTATTTCTCTTTTGTATTTTGTTTGCTTGTTTCAATTTCATTTAGTTCTGCTCTAATCTTGGTTATTTCTTTTCTTCTGATGCATTTGGGTTTGGTTTTTTCTTGTTTCTCTAGCTCCTAGAGGTGTGACCTTAGATTGTCTATTTGTGTTCTTTCAGACTTTTGGATGTAGGCATTTAATGCTATGAACTCTCTTCTTAGCACTGCTTTTGCTGTAGTTTTGAAGCACTGAAGTTTTGATAGGTTGTGTCACTATTATTGTTCAGTTCAAATTTTTTTTTTTTTTAGATGGAGCCTCACTCTGTCACCTAGACTGGAGTGCTATAGCACAATCTTGACTCACTACAATCTCCACCTCCCAGGTTCCAGCAATTCTCCTGCCTCAGCCTCTGAAGTAGCTGGGATTACAGGTGCCTGCCACCATGCCCAGCTAATTTTTGTATTTTTAGTAGAGACGGGTTTTCACAGCATTGGCGAGGCTAGTCTCAAACTCCTGATCTCAAGTGATCTGCCCGCCTCAGCCTCCCAAAGTGCTAGGATTACAGGTGTGAGCCACCACACCTGGCCTAGTTCAAAGAATTTTTTAATTTCCATGTTGATTTTATTGTTGACCCGAGGGTCATTCAGGAGCAGGTTATTTAATTTTCATGTATTTGCATAGTTTTGAGGGTTCCTTTTGGAGTTGATTTCCAATTTTAGTCCACTGTAGTCACAGAGAGTACTTGCTATAACTTCGATTTTCTTAAATTTGTTGAGACTTGTTTTGTGGCCTATCGTATGGTCTATCTTGGATACTGTTCAATGTGCTCACGAATAGAATATACATTCTGCAGTTGTTGAGTAGAAGGTTCTGTAAATAGCTGTTAAGTCTATTTGTTCTAGGGTATAGTTTAAATCCATTGTGTCTGTATTGGCTTTCTGTCTTGATGACCTGTCTAGTGCTGTCAGTGCAGTACTGAAGTCCTCCACTATTATTGTGTTGCTGTCTATCTCATTTCTTAGGTCTAGTAGTAATTGTTTTATGAACTTGGGAGCTCCAGTGTTAGATGTGTATATATTTAGGATTGAAATATTTTCCTGTTGGACTAGTTCTTTTACCATTGTATAATGTCCCTCTTTGTCTTTTTTAACTGCTGTTGTTTTAAGGTTTGTTTTGTCTAATATAAGAATAGCTACTCCTGCCTGCTTTTGGTGTCCATTTGCCTGGAATATCTTTTTCCAACCCTTTACCTTAAGTTTATGTAATTCCTTATGTGAGTCATATGTCATGTGAGTCTCTTGAAGACAGAAGATGCTTGATTGGTAAATTCTTATCCATTCTGCCCTTCTGTACCTTTTAGGTGGAGCATTTAGGCCATTTACATTCAACATTAATATTGAGATGTGAGGTACTATTCTGTTAATCATGCTATTTATTGCCTGAATACCTTGTAGTTTTTTATTATTATTATTGTTTCATAGGTCCTGTGAGATTTATGCTTTAAGAAGGTTCTATTTTGGTGTATTTTGAGGATTTGTTTCATGATTTAGAGCTCCTTTTAGCAGTTCTTGTAGTGCTGGCTTAGTAGTGGCAAATTCTCTCAGCATTCATTTGTCTGAAAAAGAATATCTTTTCTTCATTTATGAAGCTTAGTTTTGCTGGATACAAAATTCTTGGCTGATAATTGTTTTGTTTAAGGAGACTAAAGATAGGACCCCAATCCCTTCTAGCTCGTAGGGTTTCTACTGAGAAATCTGCTGTTAATCTGTTAAGGTTTTCCTTTATAGGTTATTTGATGCTTTTGCCTCACAGCTCTAAAGACTATTTCCTTCGTCTTGACTTTAGAAAACTTGATGACTGTGTGCCTAGGTGATGATCTTTTTGCAATGAATTTCCCAGGTGTTCTTTGAGCTTCTTGTATTTGGATGTCTAGATCTCTAGCAAGGCTGGGAAAGTTGTCTTCTATTATTCCCTCAAATATGTTTTCCAAACTTTTAGATTTCTCTTCTTCCTTGGGAATACCAACCATTCTTAGGTTTGCTTGTTTAACATAATCCTAAACTTCCTGGAGGGTTTGTTCATTTTTTTTATTATTCTTTATTATTTGTCTTTGTAGGATTGGCTTAATTCAAAAGGCTTGTCTTTGAGCTTTGAGGTTCTTTCTTCTACTTGTTCAATTCTATTGCTGAGACTTTCCAATGGATTTTGCAGTTCTCTAAGTGTGTCCTTCTCTCCAGAAGTTGTGATTGTTTTTTATTTAGGCTATCAATTTCACTGGAGATATTTCCATTTATATTACTTTTTTCATTTCTTTAAGATGGATTTCACCCTTCTGTGGTATCTCCTTGATTGGCAGAATAGTCAACCTTTTGAATTCTGTTTCTGGCAATTTAGAGATTTCATCTTGGTTTGGATCCATTCCTGTTGAGCTACTGTGATCTTTTGGGGGTGTTAAAGAACTCTGTTTTGTCATATTACCAGAATTGTTTTTCTGGTTTCTTCTCATTGGGATAGACTATGTCAGAGGGAAGATCTGAGGCTCAAAGACTGTTGTTTATTTTGTCCCACCGGGTGCTGCTTTGACATGGTGCTCTGCACTTTCTCCTTGATTTGGGCCTTCCTGAGAACTGAACTGCAGTGATTGTTATTTCTCTTCTGGATCAGCCACCCAGCAGAGCTACCAGGCTCCAGGCTGGTACTGAGGAGTGTCTGGAAAGAGTCCCTGTGATGTGATCCATCTTCAGGTCTCTCAGCCATGGATACCAGCACCTGCTCAAGTGGAGGTAGCAGGGGAGTAAAGTGGACTCTGTGAGGTGCTTGGTAGTATTTTTGTTGTGTTGCATTGGTTTTGTGTTCATTGGCCTCCAGCCAGGAGGTGGTGCTTTCAAGAGCACATCAGCTGTGGCAATATAGGGAGGATCAGGAGGTAGGTGGGGCCATAGAGCTCCCAAGAGGTTATTTTCTTTGTCTTTGGAGTTCCTTGGCTGTCCCATGGAGCCACAGTTGAAGTTCAAAGGGTCTGTGGATTATCTTGGCTTTCTTGGTATGTTCCTGTAGTAGTAGTTCTTGGAGCAAAAGTTCACGATATGGGTCTCCACACGCTTCTCTGTCTGTCTGAGTGGGAGCTGCAAGTTAGTCCTGCCTCCTATCTGCCATTTTCCCAAAATTTTAAAATTCTCTAATTTTGCCCTAGCCCAGGCCAGGGCCAAGGCTGCCTCAGAGTGCACTGGTGTGCCTGTGGTCTGTGGCTGTGGGGTGGGTCTGGCACCTTTTAAAGTTTGATAAGAAACATTTACCATCTATTCTCTCTGAAGCCTGCTACCTGGAGACTTCATCTGCATAGTAAGAACCTTAGTCTCCACAACCCCTTATCTTAACCCAGACATTCCTTTCTATTGATTTCAGGTCTTTAAATAACAACTTAACTCTTTCAATCAGTTGCCAATCAGAAAATCTTTGAGTCTACCTGTGGTTTGATTTGATTAATGGTTGCTTATAACTTCTGTCCCCCTAAAATGTACAAAATCAAGCTATAACCCAACCATCTTGGGTAAATGTTCTCAGGACCTCCTGAGGTTGTGTCACAGACATATCCTTAACATTGGCAAAATTAACTTCTAAATTGATTGAGACTTGTCTCAATACTTTTTGGTTTACAGTACATTAATATGGTAATACTCTAACCCTCTACAAGCCCTTTATTTGGACTTTCCTGAACTGCCTACTGTATAGCCCTACTGTATAGCTATTTCTAAGCAAATCTGAAAAACATTTATGATCTTAATAGCTATAATTTATTAAGTGTTTCTTGTGTACCTAGCACTCAGCTAGGTATTTATAAATAAATTATTTCTAAACCTCACCAAAATGCAGCAGGGGTATGCATTATTACTTTCATTTTATGTATGTCCTCATGGAAACTCAGATGATTTAGAGATTTATGTGTCGAAAAATCAGAGGTCAAGTGCCTGGGCCACCTTCTTTCCACTTGTTCCCCAGATAATTGTCCCCAAATATTTTGGCCATCTTAGAAAAGTAGTCCCCATTCCAAGCCCCAACCCACCAAGTTCCTCGGCAGTTCCTAACCTTAGTAGTATACTCCTACAGATGCATTTCACACTTTGTTACCTCTATGCAATACATTCATAGCTTTATGTGGTCACTGATTGTATTAGTTCATTTTCACACTGCTGACAAAAACATATCAAGACTGGGAAGAAAACGAGGTTTGACTGGACTTACAGTTCCACATGGCTGGGGAGGCCTCAGAATCATGCCAGAGAGTGAAAATCACTTCTCATAGGTGGCAGCAAGAGAGAAATGAGGAGGAAGCAAAAACGGAAACCCTGATAAGCCCATTAGATCTCTTGAGACTTATTCACTATCATGAGAATAGGACAGGAAAGACCACCCCCCATGATTCAATTACCTCCCCCAGGTCCTTCCCACAACATGTAGGAATTCTGGGAGATATAATTCAAGTTGAGATTTCAATGGGGACACAGCCAAACCATATCATTCCGCCCCTGGCCCCTCCAAATCTCATGTCCTCACATTCTAAAACCAATCATGCCTTTCCAACAGTCCCCCAAAGTCTTAACTCATTTCAACATTAATCCAAAAGTCCACAGTCCAAAGTCTCATCTGACATAAGGCAAGTCTCTTCCACCTATGAGCCTATAAAATAAAAAACAAGCTAGTTACTTCCTAGCTACAATGAGGGTACAGGTATTGGGTAAATACAGCCATTCCAAATGGGAGAAATTGGCCAAAACAAAGGGGTAACAGGGCCCATGCAAGTCTGAAATCCAGTGGGCAATAAAATTTTAAAGCTCCAAAATGATCTCCTTTGACTCCAGGTCTCACATCCAGGTCATGCTGATGCAAGAGGTAGGTTCCCATGGTCTTAGGCAGCTCCACCCTTGTGGCTTTTTAGGGTACAATCTCCCTCCTGGCTGCTTTCACGGGCTAGCATTGAGTGTCTGCAGCTTTTCCAGGTGCACAGTGCAAGCTGTTGGTGGATCTACCATTCTGGGGTCTGGAGGATGATGGCCCTCTTCCAATAGGCAGTGCCCCAGTAGGGACTCTGTGTGGGGGCTCCAACCCCACATTTCCCTTCTGCACTGCCCTAGCAGAGGTTCTCCCTGAGGGCCCCACCCCTGAAGCAAACTTTTGCTTGGGCATCCAGGCATTTCCACACATCTTCTGAAATCTAGGCAGAGGTTCCCAAACCTCAGTTCTTGACTTCTCTGCACCCGCAGGATTAACACCACATGGAAGCTGCCAAAGCTTGGGGTTTCCACCCTCTGAACCCACAGACCAAGTTGTATGTTGGCCCCTTTCAGCCATGGCTGGAGCAGCTGGGACGCAGGGCACCATGTCCCCAGGCTGCACACAGCACAAGGACTCTGGCCCTGGCCCATGAAGCCACTTTTTCCTTCTGGGCCTCTGGGCCTGTGATGGAAGGGGCTGCTGTGAAGTTTTCTGACAGCCTGGAGACATTTTCCCCATGGTCTTGGGGATTAACATTAGGCTCCTTGTTACTTATGCAAATTTCTGTAGCTGGCTTGAATTTCTCCCCAGAAAATGGGTTTTTCTTTTATATCACATTGTCAGGCTGCAAATTTTCTGAACTTTTATGCTTTGCTTCTCTTATGAAACCGAATGCCTTTAACAGCACCCAAGTCACCTCTTCAATGCTTTGCTGCTTAGAAATTTCCTCCACCAGATACCCTAAATCATTTCTCTCAAGTTCAAAGTTCCACAAATCTGTAGGGCAAGGGCAATCCACCAGTCACTTTGCTAAAACATCACAAGAGTCCCCTTTGTTCAAGTTCCCAACAAGTTCCTCTACTCCATCTGAGACCACCTCACCCTGTACCTTAATATCCATATCACTGTCAGCATTTTGGGCAAAGCCATTCAAGAAAGTCTCTAGAAAGTTCTCTAGAAAGTTCCAAACTTTCCCACATTTTCCTGTCTTCTTCTGAGCCCTCCAAACTGTTCCGACCTCTGCCTGTTATCCAGTTCCAAAATCACTTCCACATTTTCAGGTATCTTTTCAGCAACATCCCACTCTACTGGTAACCATTTCCTGTATTAGTCCATTTTCATGCTGCTGATAAAGACATACCCAAGACTAGGAAGAAAAAGAGGTTCAGTTGGACTTACAGTTCCACATGGCTGGGGAGGCTTCAGAATCATTGCAAAGGGCAAAAAGCACTTTTTACATGGCAGCAGCAAGAGAGAAATGAGGAGGAAACAAAAGCGGAAACCCCTGACAAATTCATCAGATCTCATGAGACTTATTCACTATTACAAGAATAGCATGGGAAAGACCAATCCCCATGATGCAATTACCTCCCCTAGGTCTCTCCCACAACACATGGGAATTCTAGAAGACACAATTCAAGTTGAGATTTGAATGGGAATACAGCCAACCCATATCACTGATGATCACCTGAATCACCATGCCACACATGGTGGTGGCATCCAAGATTCTGAAAGACTTCTTCATCAGGTCTCTAATTCTCATCCTGTAGGACTCACAATGGCCATTTCTTGTTGAGATGCCACTCTTGAGCCCCCAAACCCACCTCATTGTAAGTGTAACATCCCTGAGGGATTGATTTAACAGACTTGAACCCACCTTTGCAAATATAACAGTGAGAAAATTAAGACAGTGAAAGAGATATTATCTAACCAACCCCTGTGTTGCCTTTAACCCCCAAACTGCCCTTAATCATTCCTGGGCTTGGGCCAAGCTAACTTTGAGAGATATTTATAGTTTAAACGATAATAGCCCTCCCCCATAACTAAACTGCCTTTGTAAAGCTAGTGACAGATCACCAAGTTAGGAGGATGAGAGGAGCCTGAATTCTGCTTTGGTGTAGACATAAACGATTATCAGCCATTATTATTTATGTCACAAGATTTGCAACTTCCCTAATTACTCCTGCAGATAACATTACTGTCATGATAACATTACTGTCATAGAACCTAAGATTGGCCATTTGAGCTGTCTTTTCAGATTTTTCTATTTCTGAGGATGATGGCTCCACCCAAACCCACCAAACCATCCTGTGGCCCCCACCCAGAAGCGGGCTGTTTTTCACACCCCTGTGATTGCATCCCCAACTAATCAGTGGCACCCATTCCCTGGCCCACTAAACTATCCTTGAAAAACCCTACCCTCTGAATTTCAGGAGAGGCTTATTTGAGTAATAATAAAACCCTAGTCTCCCATTCAGCCAGCTCTGTGTGAATTAAACTCTTTCTCTTTACAATTTCTTTGTCTTGATAAATCAGCTCTATCTGGGCAGCAGGCAAAATGAACCCATTGGGTGGTTACAGACTTACATAGGAAATGTCATGGTAATATGCACCGAAAGATCCATTTGTAGCTGAGATTTCATTTAGGAAGCAATTTGGGATTTTAAAGAGCTCTGCATCACTGCAGTATCACAAATTGCTTATCCATAGAGAATAAATTCAGATAGACACAACAGACATCGCACATAAGCGACCAGAGCTGAAGCAGCCAAGATTCAGGGCTGATAAATGAACACTGGATTCTCAAGTGTCCATCTTTCTGGGTTCACCTTTTGCTTTAACATCCAAATGTTCCAGCTCAAACCCCCATTGCAAGCACTGTAGGTGGTTCAGAACCTCTGCTAGGATTTTTGTTCATTCATTCCAACAACTTTTTTTTGAGTAACTACTGTTACTCAGTGTGTCAAGCTCTTATTCTGGGTACTAGAAATATAACATGAAAAGCAGGTTAAAAAAAAAAAAGTCCTGCCCTCATGGAGCTTACATTCTCTGGGTGCATTTGAGGTAGCGGAAATGGGGAGGAGGTAGGCTGTTCTAGTGCGTCCACTCTGCAGCCCACTTCCCTGTAGTCCCCTGTATCCTGCTAGCTGCTGCCACCTCTCTCTGCCCTGGTGGGAAATACTACTTTCTTCACCACTTTCTTCATTCCCCATAACACACCACAAATACAAGCGGGTCTGTACAACAGACTTTTATAGGAGATGCAGGGTAACAGAATGAGATTATAGCATAATGATGTGCAAGCAACAACTTAAAATGGAATATTAAAAATCACTGATCGAAAAAGCCACCACCTATTCTCCCCAGGGCTCTGGTGCGTCTTCTTCACTTCTCTCTTAAGGTCTTTTTCCATCCCCCAGTTTTCTGAGCTGCCAGTCTCTGACCGTCAACTTCTGTTTACTTTTCATGTGCAAACTAATTCACCTATGGTTTCCTAACTCTGCCGTGGGGTGAGGGGGATAGAGAGAGAGGAGCTTCACCTTTCCCATTCAAAAAGTCTTCCAAGATATTTTTTAAAACAAAGACTCCTCTTGCCTGTCATGAATCATGCCACTCTCCTACTATGTGAAAGCAGCTACAGTCTGCATGGTCTGTTCTACTTTCAATAAAGTTTTTTTTTTTTTTTTTCCTCATGCAGTCAGCCAGCATTTACAGGAAAACAATATGCAAAATGAAATCCTAAGTCTACCCCTAATGTGAAATTTAAGCACTCTCATAAACATAGACTTGGGAAAACGTCATTTAAGGATTCCAAACAAGTTCGCAACCAATCCCAACATACTCAATATTGAACAAGTAGAAAGTAAGAAGAATCCTATGAAAAATAAAACTGGATCATACCACACATCTTACAATAAAATGACTTTCAAATATATCAAAGATCCAAACCTAAAAAAGGAATCATGAAAGTAATAGGAGCATGACTGAGGTTTTTTAATAATAATATTCTTGGATCAAAAAGACTTTATAGTGTGGAGGCCAGAATATGCCACTCCAGAAAATATTTCTTTGGCACATATCCAGTTGGTTATTCGAAGAAAGGCAGACAGGAATAGCTATCCTCTTTATAAAGGAAATTTACATCTATCTACCTTAGTAAGATAAACAGAGATGCAAGCAGAGGTTTTCCTTTGAGGCCCCTTTATCTACCTAAAAACGATAAAGATCTGACACCTTCGCCAAATAGAGATTGCCAATAAGCAATCACCTAATCTTTTGATGGCTGTTATCTAAGAGATTTAATCTGTATAACAAGATAGCCTTTGCTTACCATGTGTTTCCTGCCCCTCACCACCTATAATCCACTGCTACTCATCTATCCCCAGGAACTCCAAGCCCCTACCCCTTTCTCTATGGTATAAAAACCTCAGTCATCTGGCCCTTCTTCCAGTCTAATACTTTGTGTGGCTCCTGTACATATGTGCACATGATAAATCTGTATGCCTTTTCTCCTATTAATCTATCTGTTTATTGTCAGTTTATCTTATAGACTCAAATTATCAAACGTTCAAAAGAGAGGAAGGAAAATTCCCTCTACTCTTACACTAGTAGGATATTGAATCTAGAAAAATTAAGGGAGGGCCGGGCGCGGTGGCTCACGCTTGTAATCCCAGCACTTTGGGAGGCCGAGGCGGGCGGATCACGAGGTCAGGAGATCGAGACCACGGTGAAACCCCATCTCTACTAAAAATACAAAAAATTAGCCGGGCATGGTGGCGGGCGCCTGTAGTCCCAGCTACTCAGAGAGGCTGAGGCAGGAGAATGGCGTGAACCCAGGAGGCGGAGCTTGCAGTGAGCCGAGATCGCGCCACTGCACTCCAGCCTGGGCGACAGAGCGAGACTCTGTCTCAAAAAAAAAAAAAAAAAAAAAAAAATTAAGGGAAAAAGTTTAGCAATTTGACTACATGTAAATATTAAACTTCCATATAACAAAACTACCATAAACTAAGTCAAAAAAAAAAGTGAGAAAACATTGTAACACACAACAGATTAAAGGATAATTTCAATAGAAAAAGAGCCCACATCTCCCAAAATCAACAACAAATTTTTTCAAAGCAGGCAAAGAATATGAACAGGGAGTATACACACACACACACATGCATACACACATACAAATGGCCACTAAAGATAGGAAAATATGTTCAATCTCATTTCTACTTACATAAATAAACATCTGAAAAAAAAAAACATTGTTTTCTACCTAGGAGATGGGGAGTTTATTAAGGAGAATTGACACACACAATCACAAGGTGAAGTCCCACGATAGGCCATCAGCAAGCTGAGAAAGGAAGAAGCCAGTAGTGGTTCAGTCTGAGTCCAAAAGCCTCAAAAGCAGGGAAACCAACAGTGCAGCCTTCAGTCTGTGGTGGAAGGCCCGAGAGCCCCTGGCAAACCACTGGTGTAAGTCCAAGAGTCCAAAGGCCAAAGAACCTGGAGTCTGATGTCCAAGAGCAGGAGGAACGAATGGAAGCATTCAACATGGGATAAAGATGAAAACCAGAAGGCTCAGCAAGCCAGCTTATCCCACCTTCTCGCACCTGCTTTGTTCCAGCCTCGCTGGCATCCAATTGGATGGTGCCCACCCACATTGAAGGTGGGTCTTCCTTTTCCAGTCCGCTGACTCAAATTCAGTCTCCTTTGGCAACATAGTCACAGTCACACCCAGAAACAATACTTTACCAGCTATCTAGACATCCTTCAATCCAATCAAGTTGACACCTAACATTAACTATTGCACCTAGTGTTGGTAATAATAACAGAAAGTACAACTTTCATACACTGTTAGTGTGAAATGTAAATTGATACAACCTTTTTGACAAGTAATTAGGCAATATCTGATTCAGAAATTCTACTTGTAGGAATTTTTCCTCAGATGTATATAAAAGGATGTTTTATACAGCAATGTTTCCCATGGCAATATGACTACAACAATGTAAATGTCCATCATAGAAGTGGTTATATAAAACATAGTACATTCATACCATAAAACACTATGCAAAATACTATGCAACCATATTGAAAAATGAGGTAGGTCACTGAAAAGCTATATTATATAGACTTCTTAAGTGGGAAAAAGTGTGATCTCACTTATATAAAGAAAAAATGTATACATAGCACTTCTAAATTTCAGTCCAAAAAACTGAAATGTATTTTTAAGAATGTCACTTTATTTCTCTAGAGCTAGATATAATATCTACATGGAATTTCTAGTCAACCAAGTGGCAAAACTTAATCTTAACCAATTTGATGTCCTACTTCCCAGGGTTATTTTTAAGTTTCAGGGGGTTTAGAGTCTGGCAAGGCATTCAATAGACAAATACACCTATTCTCTAGAATAGGTATCTATACATGCTAGCATCCATGAGTCATACTTTTTTCCATCTGCTCGTTTGATCATTTCACCAAGGATCAATATTTAACTGGTACCCACCAACTATAGCCAGGATAATGTTTTAGCCAGTTGTCAAAGTACTGAAATACTTCTAAGCCAGTTGGTACACAGATGCTGCCCAAAACACTACTCCACCCACCAGACCCACCCCCCCCCCCAACTCTCCTCCACCCTTGGAGCCGCCCTTACCTCTCCCACAGTCCAATAACTAAAGGGTATTTCTAGGCACGGCAGGGTTTCCAGGACCTGCTCCCGTGACACAGCCAGCATGTCTGACTGGCAGGTGACCATGCCAAATATTGTTGAATATGTGCTCCCTCAGAATACCACCAAACTAATCTATTGATAAGGCAAAGCTGAGTTTATTAATTACTGCAGTATTGGAGAGCAGTACCTTAGTAGTGAGATAAATTCTCAGTAGTATCTTGGAGCAGAAATGCAAAGTCAGGACGTTTTGGGGGCTTACGGATTGAGTTTAAGACAGGTCTTCCAATAGGGGGCAGTTTGATTAATACTGGGTAAGAATCATGTTATAATCATAATTTGTGTACGCAGCAAGGTAGAGGTTTTAAAGCAAGGGTTTTAGAAACTCTTGGAAAGCAAATTATCATGATGCTTGTTTAAATAAAATTTTAAGACAGTTCTTGAAATGGAAAATATGGTTACTTGCAATTTTTATGTTTCTAAGAGTGTCCTGAAATAATAAAGCTATCTTGATTAAAACAATTAAATGCTAAAGTCATGTTAATGTAGAAGACATGCTGTTTGTCTATAGATGGCTTCAGTTCTGTGTTCTCTCTTGTAGTCATTTTTAAGCCTGACCTGAAGGGTGCGATGCTTAACATCTGGGACATGATCAATCCACGTCTTCATTACCCTTTGGGCTGTCATGATTGAGCATCACGTGTCTGAAGATGGTGCTATGGTTTGAAGATGGGTTGTCCCCACCAAAACCCGTGTTGAAGTTTTATTGCCAGTGTTCGGAGGTAGGGCCTAGTGGGTGGTGTTTGCCCAGGCTGAGTGCAGTGGTGCAATCTCGGGCACAGAGGCAGATCCCTCATGAATAGATTAATGCCATCTCTTGGGAGTAAACTCAACTCCTGATATCCTTTAACCTACTCTATTTTTTCCATCACATTTTTCACCTTCTAACATATTATAACTCATTTACTGTGGTTATGGTTTACTGTCAATCTGCCCACTCCCCAAAGGCAAACAAATTTTTGTTTTTCTTTTTCACTGATGCATCCAAAACACTTAGAAGACAACCTGACACTGGCCAGGGGTGGTGGCTCACGCCTGTAATCCCAGCACTTTGGGAGGCAGAGGCGGGCAGATCACGAGGTCAGGAGATCAAGACCATCCTGGCTAACACAGTGAAACCCCGTCTCTACTAAAAATACAAAAAAATTAGCCAGGCGTGGCGGCGGGCGCCTGTAGCCCCAGCTACTCGGGAGGCTGAGGCAGGAGAATGGCGTGATCCCAGGAGGTGGAGCTTGCAGTGAGCCGAGATCGCGCCACTGCACTCCAGCGTGGGCGACAGAGTGAGACTCCATCTCAAATAAAAAAAAAAAAAAGAAGACTACCTGACACTTAAAAAATATCCAATGAGCAAATAAAGCACTTAGAAAAGTACCTGGCCAATAGTCAGAACCATGTAAGTGTTCATTCTCAAGGAATATTATCTAGTGAAAAAGGAAAAAGAAGAAAACTTTTTTTTTTTTTTTTGAGACGGAGTCTTGCTCTGTTGCCAGGCTGGAGTGCAGCGTCACGATCTCAGCTCACAGCAACCTCCGCCTCCCAGGTTCAAGTGATTCTCCTTCCTCAGCCTCCGAGTAGCTGGAACTACAGGCACGTGCCACCACATCCAGCTAATTTTTTGGATTTTTAGTAGAGATGCAGTTTCACCATGTTGGCCAGGATGATCTCCATCTCTTGACCTCGTGATCCACTTACCTCAGCCTCCCAAAGTGCTGCGATTACAGGCGTGAGCCACAGCGCCCAGCCCGAAGAAAACTTTTTGAATGTAAAAATAAAATTCCTTGAGTTGTTAAATTAGAAAAAGTAAACCCATCCTTAACTCACTTTAATTTAGAAGTCAGTGTGAATTGGTAAATAGTTACTTTTGCATGATAAATTAAATGAGTTTTGCTACTTATAATCATATATAGCAATTCTTTTATCAGAATGTCCAGGTAGCAGCTCCTCTGGTTCTGTTGACCATGAAAAGGACCCTTGTCTATAGTGTGACTTGAAACCAGAAGGCAGAGCATTGTCTTGCTCACGCTCAGCTTGGAATATGCATATCCAGTGACTCAAACATTTTGCCACTCTGCACACATCTTCAAATGACTAGGAAAGTGTGATACATCTTGATTTTGGGGGTTACAAATAAATGTTAGCTCATAGGTAAATTCACAAATTCAGAATCCATGAATAATAAGGATCAATTTTACCAAAAAGCCCTCAATTGTATACTTTAAAAGTTAACTTTATGGTATGTGAATTTGTGAATTATATCTCAATAAAGCTCTTTTTTCTTTTTTAGTTTAAACTTAGTTTTTTAAAAATTAGTTAAAAATAAAAAAAGAAAGCTGGGCATGCTGGCTCATGCCTGTAGTCCCAGTTACTTAGGAGGCTGAGGCAGGAGGATTGCTTGAACCCAAGAGTTTGAGACCAGCTTGGGCAACATAACATAATGAGACCCTGCCTCTAAAAAAAAGAAGAAAGAGAAGAAGACTACTGAGTGTTTCAGTGGGCATTTCTATATTCAACATATAAAACTCATGACTGACCAGCCACAGTTGCTCATGCCTGTAATCCCAGCAGTTTGGGAGTCTGAAGCAGGTGGATCACTTGAGGGCAGGAGTTCAAGACCAGCCTGTCCAACATGGCAAGACCACATCTCTACTAAAAATGCAAAATTTAGCTGGGTGTGGTGGTGCATGTCTGTAATCCCAGCTACTTGGGAGGCTGAGGCATGAGAATCACTTGAACCCAGAAGGCAGAGGTTGCAGTGAGCCGAGATTGCACCACTGCATTCCAGCCTGGGCAATAGAGCAAGACTCTGTCTCATAAATAAATACATACATACATACATACAAACTCATGACTGCCTGTGGCTTTTTTTTTTACTCCCATGTATTCTGTGAGACAGAAAAATACCACGCTGTTCCCTGAAAGAATGAGATTGATGAGTAGGCAGAGGCAGAGCAGGAGGAGACCCAGAAAGAGGATTTCCTAGGCACATTACAATGCTCCACATCCCAGTTCCTACCCTTTTGAGGCCTGCTTGTTCATCTTTCTTTGATCCCACTGTAATCAATTGCTTAAGCTGGCTCAGGTAGGTTTCTATTTCTTGCAACCAAAATAATTATAACTAATACTGTAACCACCTTGCCCACTGCCTAGACAGAGCTGATTTATCAAGACAGGGGAATTGCAATAAAGAGTAATCAACGCAGAGCCAGCTGTGTAGGAGACCGGAGTTTGATTATTACTCAAATCAGTCTCCCCGAGCATTCGGGAGCAGAGTTTTTAAGGACAACTTGGCGGGTTGGGGGAAACCAGTGAGCCAGGGGTGCTGATGGTCAGGGACGAAATCATAGGGAATTGAAGCTGCCTTGTGCTGAGTCAGTTCCTGAGTGGGGACCACAAGATCAGAT